>NC_139518.1:96076041-96158541 GCF_947247035.1 Vipera ursinii
AAAGCTTTACAATTCATAATTAATATCAATCTGATGAAATACGAAAAGACTTTAAGGATAAGGAAATAGTAAATCATTAATATTATATTTTTGCTGGGGTTTTTTTATATCACTTTTCAAACTTCTTGTCCTCCCTCCCACTTTTCCTTTTTCATTATAAGTTTGTGGTTTGTTTTTTTTTTAAAAAAATATTGAAACAATAAAATTCTTTTAAAAGAAAAATAAATAAATAAATAAATAAATAGTAGCGTCAAGATATTATTGGTTTTCTAATACTAAAACCTGTATAGACATATGAAGGAGCAGAAAGGGGTGGAATTATTATTTATAGAAAGACCAAATTTATGTAAATTTTAGTATTAAAGCATGGGGTAGTACTAATGTCTAGCAACAAGCACCGTTTTAGATATAATTGTAAGATATAACCTCTTCATAAACATTCATTTGTGTCTACTGCTGCTAAAGGTTGAGGATTTTCAATAAAGGCTGAAGGGTAATAATCGCTTGGGTATTCATTATTTATCTGCTGTTCAATTTGCACAAATGGAAAAGCCATTTATTCATTAAGTTATGAGAAACGTGGAAAACGGATAGGCTCTCTGAAGGCTCTCCATCCTCTGAATGAACATTACTTTTTCTGCATCCTAAAAGTAAATATAAAATTGTGGATGGAGGAGTGTGGGAAAGTTTAACTGCAGCCATGCATGTTGCCTTGGAAGAGTGAGGAAAATTCTCAGGGATGACTCACACCCTGGATGGTATCTCTTTACTCTCCTACCACCGGGTAGGAGATATAGGAGTATAGCCAGCCGTACCAACTGGCTGAAAAACAGCTTTTATCCGTGGGCTGTTAGGCTCTTGAATGGGATATAATCTCTGTGAACTTATGCAGAATTGACTTGGGAGGCCGGTGTGTGGTGTAGTAGGTTCACATGGTGTGGTAGGATGGAGGGTTTGTGGTCATTGTGTGTTGGAGGGAGGGAGCACGGGGGGGGGAGGCTCAGCTAATCTCAATGTACACATGTTGTACTTTGACAATAAAGGTTTATTATTATTATCTTTGACTAACATTTTGCAAGATATTCCCCCCCAAAAAAATGGTAATAAGGCAGATGCCCTGAAAAGCTCCACAGCTGTGTAGCTTTTTTTTTGTTTCAGCACAAATCTGAATGGTCTCTTCAACTGAGGCCTATCGACATGCCACATTGTGTTTGCATCATTTCAGCTCCGTCCCTGCACTACTGTATCAGGTGCGCCAAGTGAAAACTCTGTATCCCCCACTTTCTGACATTTTCTTTGTTCTGTATGATGTATTTACAGAATAGCTTTGTGCTTTTGCTTCTGATGTCCCAGGCATGTTCTGATAACATCAAAACAGTCAATGCTGTATATGTCTGATGGGATGATTTCTCAGGCAGATACCAACTAATCTGTGCAGAGCCACAGACAACTGGTTGCAACAACAAATGTGTCTACACAAATTCTCAGTCATCTACATCATGGTTGTCCCAAAGGTGTGTTTTTTTTTCCCCAGGAGGCAACTGTACTTTCTTGTTTCGCTTCTCATCCAGGGAGCGTCTGCAGCTCTGACTGGATGGTGGGGAGTGGAAGGATTGATACTCCTTGCAGACAGCTGGTCATTTGCATTATTTTAGAGAGTCGTTGAAGTCACTTGGAGGTTTATCTGTGTCCTCAGGGTCACCCAGGTAGTGCAAATGGGTGTGGGGCCTTCTTGGAACTGCTGAAAGGACCGTGTTGTAGACGGTTGATAGATGATGTTGCATCCCCACCTCTTTTTTGAGAGAGGGCTGTTCCGTTTTGACGTAGACTCGTCTTTCAAGCCAGCAGTCCTCTCTGCCCAAAATGTGGATTTTGCTAAACGTCTTCAAAGAAAAACAAGAAAGTCGAGTTGCCTTGTGAAAAAAAAAGCACCTTTGGTACGACAACAACAAAAATCCCAATTACTACTACTATTACTACTACTACTACTACTACTACTACTAATAATAATAATAATAATAATAATAATAATAATAATAATAATAATAATAATATCCACATCTGCCTAACCCAGGTCCTTGGTAAGAACTCGATAGGTAGACAAAAATGCCAAATCCAGTCTGAACATCTGGCTGACTGTGTGATGATCAATAATAACAATAACAACAACAACAAGTTTATTGTCACTTTGAATGTACACCAATTGGCATACGTCAAAATGAAATTTCGTTGCATACAGGTCTCAAAGGGTCACCACCTCCGATATAGACTCCTCATTCGGGGCCCGCTCAAATTTCACATTGTCCATTTTAGTCTCTAGGGAGTGAATGATGGCAAACAGGACAGATGGAAATGGGGCTCCATGTGGATTAGCCCTCAAATTAGCTTGTATTCCTGCACGACGACCTCGCCTCCTTTCCTTTTTCTGCTCCTGTCTCTTCCACCTTTTCCTTAAAGAGGCCGTGCTTCTTTTCACCCCTTGAGCCGCCAGCAACTCAGACTATGTGAATAAATGTGGCTAATGGCACTGAGGTGAAACCCCAGTGGAAACGAGCAGGAAATAGGAAAAAAGGAAGTGGAATAAGCATCAAACAGAGAAGAGCATCAAACAGGATAGAGGAATAGGAAAGAGCATCAAGTTGGTAAGAGGAGCAGGAAAGAGATGTCAAGAGCAAAAGAACAAGACCATACATTAAACTGTAATTCAAAGATATAATGCTCTAAGAATATGCACAAGAATCTAGTCAACTTCATTCAATACTAAATTGACATGAGATAAGGGTCAATGAAATTCAAGAGGGGTTGGACCAGGGCCATTTGTAATAATGTAATAACGCGGTGGCTCAGTGGGTTAGGATGCTGAGCTTGTCGATCAGAAGGTCGGCAGTTTGGCGGGTCGAATCCCGAGTGCCGCGTAACAGAGTGAGTGACTGTTACTCGTCCCAGCTTCTGCCAACCTAGCAGTTCGAAAGCACGTAAAAAAATGCAAGTAGAAAAATAGGGACCACTACGGTGGGAAGGTAACAGCGTTCCGTGCGCCTTTGGCGTCTAGTCATGCCGGCCACATGACCACGGAGACGTCCTCGGACAAGCGCTGGCTCTTCGGCTTTGAAACGGAGATGAGCACCGGCCCCTAGAGTCGGAAACGACTAGCACGCATGTGCGGGGGAACCTTTACCTTTACCTTTAATGACTCTAAACATATCATAAACTCCACCTTCCAGCTCTTCCCCTACAACAGCATTAAAACAATGGGAACTATGAGTAGATTTGATTTTTTTTTGGGGGGGGTAGTAGATCTTTTTGCCTTGCCCAATGGAAGTATCAGATCTTATGAAACTTGCAAGAAAGTGCATCTTCCAGTTTTACCTTGAAGCTTGCTGAAAAAGGAGGAGGTGGGGACACTATTCTTGAATCTGAAAAGACTTGGAAATAAGGAGTAAAATTCCCATATTTGGAAAAAAAAATAGTTTTGGTTATTTCAAAGCCTATCGTCTATGAGCTATTGGGAGGGAAGCACCCTGATTGGTATGCATATTTGCTAATTTTATTATTATTATTATTATTTATTAAACTTAATTTATTAAATTTTGTATTGAATGAGATAACGCTTGTGTTCAGTGATAGACTCAATAGAAAATAATAATAATAATAATAATAATAATAATAATAATAATAATAATAATAATAATAATAATAATAATAATAATAATTGCACTGTTATATTCCCTAGTGGTATCTCTTTGCATTCAATCAAAACCACAAAGAATTGTCTCTACATTCTGAAGTTAAAATCTCCTGATTAATAAGTGTAATTTTCTGTTTTTTTGTTTTTTTTGTTTTTTTTAAAAGAATGACAGAAAGAAAGATAATTCTAAATTCCATCTACATACTACTGACTATAAGTCATGTACATCACAGTCTGCTGTAACAGATAATGGACAGTTTCTACCAACAACGCTTCGATCTGACTAATAATTTCATGCAATATGTTTTACATCTCTGCCAACTTAGCTTTTCCTGCTGCTGAATACAAATGAAGAGGAAAACAGCTTTTGCTGAGGTTTATAGCACATAATTAAAACTCTATGTCTCCTCGCTCTTCACAATGTAAACGCCACATAACACTAACCTTTTGTTTAAGGAAAAAAGAGAGAGAGAGAGAGACAAAGAGAGACAAAGAATGAATTTTCAACAAAAAACAGTTCGGTTAAAAAATATTTCTTTGAGCAATCCTCATCAGCTCCGATACAGATTTGCAAAGGGAGGTAGAAGTCACATGTATTTTATAACTGAAAAGCCTGGCGAATATGGCTTCCTTATTTTTAAGCATTAAGATGGATCTGCTAGTTGAAAGAGTTTGATAGGTTAGCTAATCTCCTTTGCCCTTGACAGATGCGTTATAGACCTCAGCATTCCTCATTTAAAATATGTTTATGCTTTACACTGTGTTGTTGATCCATCCTTGGAAACAGAAGAGAACCAAATCTATTTGAATGCAGGAAAACATACGTGCACAAAATAGAAACCAATCCATCAAGAAAAGCTATGGAAGAATTCCTTCAAGCAATACACCAACACACACACACACACACACACACACACACCTCCCCAATTTAAATCCTTAGGCTTGGAGATGGTTGGTTAGGAGGGGTTATTGGCAAGTGTTCTGATATGTACCTGTTGGAAGTAAATTGTAATAAACAAAAGACGAGTAAATTAAAAGTTGCACTTGCAGACGGATCTCTCCCTGATGTAGGTGTGAAATATACCCGGAAGAAAGACTGGATCTTGAATTGGTCTTTTTTTTTATTTCTGTGTTTGTTGTGTGGAAAGCCAGTATAACATGTCAGAAAATGAACGAGGGAGTTTCGGAAGACCGTGGTGTGAGAAGGATCAGCTTGAAGCCTCCAGATACATTTTGTGGGAAATAGGGTGGGAAAACCAGAGAAGATGGAAATAGAATTGATAAAATGGGAAATGAGGCAAAGAATGAAAAAGATTGACAAGCACCCTTGTTTGTATATGTTCCTAGGGGGGGAATAAATAAATAACAGAAGTCTTGAATGCTTTCCAGTTTGACTAGGCATCTGATCAACAGAAGCTACAGCTGTTGTCTAAGATAGGGGTCCTCAACCTTGGCAACTTTAAGACTTCTGGGAGTTGAAGTCCACACGTCTTAAAGTTGTCAAGGTTGAGGACCCCTGGTCTAAAAAAAATTAACACATTTCTGTGAGTTTGGACAATTGCATGAGTCTTTCATTTTGCCCAGGTTCGCCTGGTGCGCCAGTTGCGGCCCTATCTGGACCGAGATGCCCTACGCACAGTCACTCATGCACTCGTGACCTCCCGGTTAGACTACTGCAATGCTCTCTACATGGGGCTGCCCTTGAAGACCACTCGGAGGCTTCAGCTGGTGCAGAATGCAGCTGCGCGAGTTGTGATGGGAGTCGCCCAATACTCCCGTGTAACACCTCTTCTCCGTGAGCTGCATTGGCTTACAGTTGCCCTCTGGGTGAGATTCAAGGTGCTGGTGATGACCTATAAAGCCCTACATGGCATGGGTCCGGATTATCTTAGGGAGCACCTGCTGCCAGCATCAACTTCCCATCGTCCTGTGCGCTCCCATAGCGAGGGCCTCCTTAGGGTGCTGCCGGTTAGGGAGTGCCGGTGGGTGATCCTCAGAGGGAGGGCATTTTCTGTGGGCGCGCCTGCCCTTTGGAATGATTTACCTGTGGAACTCCGGACCACCCCTGATCTACGTTCATTTCGCCGGGACTTGAAAACCTGGCTTTTCGATCTATCAGGCCTGGACTGAAGGGGTTTTAGCTTTTTAATATTGTTTTAATTGTTGGGCTTTAATTAATTTAATTCATTTTAATTTTATATTATCTTTTTATATTGTCTTTTATATGCTGCCCTGTAAACCACCCTGAGTCCTTCGGGAATAGGGCGGTATAGAAAACTAATTAAATAAATAAAAATAAATAAATGTGTTGAATAAGATCTTAAAGAGTGGTTAAATGACTTCATCTTGGACCTTGCGTTCCACTGAGGATCTATATACTGCATGAATCAGAAAGAAAGCTGAGACAATATCCACAGACCTCTGACATCCTGGATATAAGCAGTTTCCATTTCTGCCCTCAGGACCCCACTATAGGGCATTGCATGCCAAAAAAACTAGACACAAAGACAGTTTTCTCCCCCTGCCATCACTCTGCTGAACACCTAATTTCCACAGCACTCTCTAAGGCCTAAATATACCGTATTTTTCGGACCATAAGACGCACCAGACCATAAGACGCACCGGACCATAAGACGCACCCAGTTTTTAGAGCAGGAAAACAAGAAAAAAAATTCTTTCTCCTTCTCTCTCTCTCCCTCTCTCTTTCTCTCCCTCCCTCTCCCATTGCCCCTTCCTTCCTTCCTTCCTTCCTTCCTTCCTTCCTTCCTTCCTTCCTTCCTTCCCTCCCTCCCTCCCTCCCTCTTTGTCCTTCCCTCTCTGCATTAGAGCAGTACCCGTGGAGGTGGCCCTGCAGCCCGGCTTTCTCTTGCAGAAAGCAAGCTGAAACGGAGTGAGGGAGATTGCCAGAAATGCAAATCGGCCGATCTCGCACTCCTGCAAACTCCCTCGCTCGGTTTCAGCTTCCCTTGCTACAAGAGAAAGCAAGCTGAAACGAGGCAGATTGCAGCAGCGCGAGATCAGCCGATTCGCATTCCTGGCAATCTCCTCACTCCGTTTCAGCCTGCTTTCTCTTGTAGCAAGGGAAGCTGAAACCGAGCGAGGGAGAGTGCAGGAGCGTGAGGTCGGCGTTTCTCAGCACGTGCCGATTCGTGCTCCACTTGCAGAGGTTGGGGCTGGCCATACGGATCACCTTCGGACCATAAGACGCACCGTCATTTCCCCCCCCCACTTTTGGGGAAAAAAGTGCGTCTTATGGTCCGAAAAATACGGTATTTTACTCGTGTAATAGAGCTTTATTGCTATTATCCTTCTCAATCTTCTCACTTCTCACCTTTCCTACTGCCTTCTATCGGTACCTTCTGATTCACCACTTGTCGTTTGTATCTTGTGATTTAATGATGATTAATTAATTATTCATGAATTGTGATTAATGATTGTAACTGAGATCTACGGTCTGTGACCTATCGTTCGGTTGTTTGCATGTACACTGAGACCGATTCCTTGTGTGTGTACAATCGCACTTGGGCAAGAAAGAATTCTATACAGTTGAGGATTTCTAAAGGGCCTTAGGAGTACTGATACGAACATTTGATATTTTGAGAAATACGTAGAGAGATAACCACCAAAGGGTTGTTGTGACCCCCGAAGGGCAAAGATTGGAGATACTTGAGATGTGGTGTTTATTATTTTCAAAGAACAATCCCAGATTTAGAAAATATGGAAGGCTCAATTATATTACAAAAATATATACGGAAACATATATATATATATATGGAAACATGTTACATGGAACATGAAATATAAGGAAACATGTTACAGACAAACACGTGCACTGAAGAATGCATAGATAATAGAATCCATATAATATAGAATGCTTATAAAGAAGGCCGTTATTGAAAAGTGAAATTAATTTAAGAGAAGGTAAAAACATCTTTTCTTAGTTCTGTTCAAGCGCAAAATGAAGAAGAAAAATATAAACTCCCATTGATCCAGTTTTGGGTAAAAATAACATAGATTAAAATATAGATAAAATGCAGCAAGGATTAACAATGAATCAATATGGTATGGGGATTTTGTGATTTTTTTAAAAAAAATAATATAAGTTGTATTTCTAGAGGTAAATTGTAATTGGTGTACATAAGTAGATTGTTTTTTTTAAAGTAACCAAGATTAAGACCTGACTATACTTGATATGAACCTGGCATATACCAAACTAGCTAAGATAACTATTTATCTTTCTTTGTATTTTTATGTATGTTACGAGGTAACAAACATAACAGTTGGGGAAAGGAGGTAGATGTTTCAAGGTCTAAAGGGAGTTCACCAAATGGGCAGGCATTGAGAAAGAGAAATGAACAAGCTGTTATACACAGAACAATCAAATCAAAGTTAGCACAGAGAGAAACGGAACTCATAGTCCCTTGGGAAATAGGAGTAACCCACCCCCTCAACAAAGTCTAAAACAGAACTGGGCTGTGGTTGAAATATCGAGAAAATAGAGATCCACCTTGAAGCGTAGCCCTGGGGATATTATTTGTCCCTAGGCAGTTGTTGTGATGTAGACACAAGAAAGAGGTGGAGACCCATAGCCAGGGCTTTTTTTCTCATAGAACGCTCAGCACCTTTTTTGGATGGAACCTTGTAGGGTAGGCAAGGCAGGTTGTATGACGTGTGTGAGTTCCGGCACCTTTTTCTTTTACAAAAAAAAGCACTGCCCATAGCTATGTGTCAGAAGTGCACAAACAGCATCTACGGACGACGTGTCTCTCCATCTGTAGGAGAGGGGCAGGCAGAGCCTGGAGCTGGAGTTGAGAGAGTATAAATGATTTAAGTCCAACCCACCCCTTTCCAAAAGGCATGTCTTTGCATGGCTGCTGAGATGCCTTGGAAATCTAGGTGAGCCCTCATGCTTCAGAAGAGTAGAATGGGATTTGTTATTAAGAGAGAAAATTTTAGAAGGATTGAAAACCTCCCTTGCCTACACACAGGTGAGCACACAGGGCCCCAGAAGGTAGGCATTGTGAAAAATGTGTTTGAAAACACCTATTTAAATACCAGAGTCATTAATTCAAATAGCTTTCAGGCCTCCGAGAACCTTTAATCATATAAATGTACTAATTTATTCTACGAAAATTATATGCAGCCCATAGAAAATGTGTTGTAGGGTTTGTTTTTAATGGTCCACACACATAAACAGATACCGAAGTAATATATGTAAAGGCATAAAAATTAATAACTTGCGCTTCAAGAAGAAAAAAAATAAGGGGAGAAACATTTCTTGGTCCAGCTTGCAGCATTTTTCCCCTCTCTCCCCCCCTCCCTCCCTTTTCTGTTTTGGTTCCTGATTAATTTTTCATGGACCTTAAATTTTCTTGACAACAACAGCCCAAACTTGCAACTCACCTTCATTCATGTCAGAGCTCACAATGCTTTTGGCATATGATTAAACAATGCAGTCACTGGCCAAGGAACTATGGAAAGGTACTCGCTATAAATCAGGAAGCGGATTCAGCCTATGGTTCTCCTATTGGTGGGCTCAAGACAGGATCGTTAATGGGGCTGAAAAGGACGAGAGAGGCATTTTTTGCTCAGGCTGTGCACTTTTTCAGACCCGTTAGCAATTATGTCACCTGCGCTTTATTTATTTTATTTTATTTTAATTCCATTTATATCCCGCCCTTCTCCGAAGACTCAGGGCGGCTTACAAGCTTAGCAGTAGCCTTCATTCTTTGTATATGCCTGCATATATAAAGGGCTTTCACACACACCCCAAGCGGCATTATTACAAAGTCAGCTTAATTGCCCCCAACAATCTGGGTCCTCATTTTACCTACCTCGGAAGGATGGAAGGCTGAGTCAACCTTGAGCCTGGTGGGACTCGAACCTGCACTAATTGCAGGCAGCTGGTGTTACTTAAGGAGGCATTAGCCCACTGCTCCACCAAGGCTTTGCAGTTGGAACCGTCTGGCAGCGCTCAAAAGAAGTGAACACAGCTCCGTCAGGCACTGATTGATTTCCAGACTCCTGGTCTATTCTCATCTGGGAAGTCTTTGGTGGGAACTGTTGCCCAGAAGGTTCACACGAGACAACAAGGAGGAACACCAGAGGAAATCAGGGTTGAAGGTTAAAAAAAAATATGGCCTGAATAAATCTTAACCCCATAAAGGAAGGTAGGTTGGTCAGCTCAGTTGCAAAGTTGGTGGGTCAATGTTTGAAGAAGCTTCTTGAATTTCAGTGAAGTCTATTGCCTATTTGAGATTCTCAGAGGTTATTATCATGTCTGCTGGATGGATGGGAATTTTCCAAAGCAGAGAGAGAGAGAGAGAGAGAGAGAGAGAGAGAGAGAGAGATGGAGAGAGAGAGAGAGAGAGAGAGAGAGAGAGAGAGAGATGGAGAGAGAGAGAGAGAGAGAGAGAGAGAGATGGAGAGAGAGAGAGAGAGAGAGAGAGAGAGATGGAGAGAGAGAGAGAGAGAGAGAGAGAGAGAGAGAGAGAGAGAGAGAGAGAGAGAGAGAGAGAGAGAGAGAGAGAGAGAGAGAGATGGATGCAGGGCTTTTTTCCTCATAGAACGCTCAGAACGGAGTTCCGGCACCTTTTTTCGATGGAACCTTGTAGGGTAGGCAAGGCGAGCTGTATGACATGTGTGAGTTCTGGCACCTTTTTCTTTTACAAAAAAAGCACTGGATGGATGGATGGATGGATGGATGGATGGATGGATGGATGGATGGATGGATAGATAGATAGGTGGATGGATGGTCAGACAGACCTAGCAGCATTTTAGTTTTAGATTTACTCTTTCATTTTCCCTGCTATACATAGTAATTACAAGTTAATGTCTGCATTTAATAAACACACCATCTTGGTCTCGGCTTGAAAGTTATTTATTGGCCAAACAGTGCTGGAGTGGCAGTAACTTTGTCTCACATGCTCTGTCCACCCCTGTATTCAACCCTGTATTGAGCAACATCGAAAAGGTAGGTATCCAAAACTGAACATCAACTAAAGAACAATAATACATTACCAAGCTCCCATTGACCACAGGATCCTTTTTACGCCAATGTAGCTTTGAGGGTAAGATGTCCCAAATTGAGATATGATGCAATTATTAACTTCCCATTTGCACTTGCCTCCTAATAATAATAATAATAATAACCAAGTTCTATGTTCATAGTAGAATAAGGGAGGAGGAGGAGGAGGAGGAGGAGGAGGAGGAGGGGAAGAAGAAGAAGAAGAAGAAGAAGAAGAAGAAGAAGAAGAAGAAGAAGAAGAAGAAGAAGAAGAAGAAGAAGAAGAAGAAGAAGAAGGAAGAAGACACAACTACTCATCAGCAAATACCAAATCTCATAAAAGGAGTTATTAATGCTTAGAGACTGAGATTTTCTGGTAGCAGTTTGATGCCACCCCTCCAAGAACTCAGAACTGCTGAAATTGTGCTATAGATTCTGCCTTAAAGGAGACAAGTGGAGGTCTCATTGTAATGAGGCCCCTGAAGCAAGTTCCACTCCTTAACGATTCTCGTTGGGAACATTATTTTGCCTAAGCCAGAGACCATGCTCTGAAATGGATATTTCCCTTACAGAAATTCCACACATTTTGTTAATAGTGTGCTCCGTATTCACTGGCAGCAAATAATTGAAAAGGTTGAAGGAAATGTATTCCATACAATATATTTATTTAAGCAAATAAATAAAAGCAATGAGCAAAAGCAAGACCTTCAAGTCCCAGAGGTAGTTAATGAGGCAGGCACTTTGATGCAATTCATGGTTTATCAAACCTGAAGACTTATTTTTTTTTCCTTTTTAAAAAATGGTATTTCCCTGGAGGAGAGAAATACATGACAATTTAAAACTTCTTATTTTGGTTTTGTGCACATAGCAAAGTCTGTCTTATTTCAGTATTTTGCAAGCACACTCTTGCAAAGGTTGATTTCTTCATTTCCTAGATGGTAACTATTTCAGACATCGCTCAAATGTGGTTTTACTGGGCAAACTATCTAGAGCTCTTTTCTCTGTTTGTAATAAGAGTTGCAATAACTTCTCAGCTGATGTAAAATGTGGAAACCTCTTTAGGAGAGATCTTTGTAATATTTCCTTTCTAGGCTAGATTCAGGTCGCATGGGTTATGCCGGCTTGCCAGCTTTATCCTGTGAAAATCCGTTCCAAAAGGAACTTTTGTAACCCTTGCAGCATATGAAATCCTTCTGTCAAACAGTAAAATAATTTGTGAGAACCAAGTTAAGATAAGATGAGATAAGATGACTTTTATTGTCACGCTGGCACACATTGAAAATGAAATTCTGTTGCCCGCTCTCAAAAAATGTACACATACACAATACACATGTAAACATGCTATGTACGTATATATGTATATATCTACAGCCTTACATATAAATATGAACCACTGTCCATCTTGAATATGGAGCAGAAAGAGGAAGAAGCTTGAGAATTCGCAAGGTTGATACTGTAAGGAATTAAACTGTGATTGAACCTGGATGTTCTGTTTCGGATACCACAGAACCCCCTCCTCCCAGAAGGGGACAAAGAAAACAGGTCATGATGTGTAGCATCCCAGACAATCTTTAAATAATAATAATAATAATAATAATAATAATAATAATAATAATAATAATAATAATAATAATAATAATAATAAGAAGAAGAAGAAGAAGAAGAAGAAGAAGAAGAAGAAGAAGAAGAAGAAGAAGAAGAAGAAGAAGAAGAAGAAGAAGAAGAAGAAGTTGGAAGGGACCTTGGAGGTCATCTAGTCCAACCCCCTGCTCAGGCAGGAAACCCTATACCATTTCAGACAAATGGCTGTCCAGTCTCTTCTTAAAAACCTCCAGTGTTGGAGCATTCACCACTTCTGGAGGCAGGTTGTTCCACTGGTTAATTGTTCTAACTGTCAGGAAGTTTCTCCTTAGTTCTAGGTTGCTTCTCTCCTTGACTAGTTTCCATCTGTTGCTTCTTGTCCTGCTTTCAGGTGCTTTGGAGAATAGCTTGGCTCCCTCTTCTTTGGGGCAGCCCCTGAGATATTTATATATATATATAATTTTTTACAATAACAATCTTTCTTAAAAACCTCCAGTGTTGGAGCGCCCACAACTTCTGAAGGCAACTTCTATTCCACTGGCTAACTGTCCTCACTGTTAGGAAGTTTCTCCTTAATTCCAGGTTGCTTATCTCCTTGATTAGTTTCCATTCATTCTTTCTTGTCTGGCCTTCTGGTGCTTTAGAGAACAAGGTGATCCCCTCTTCTTTGTGGCAACCTTTCAAATACTGGAATACTGCTATCAGATCACCCCTAGTCCTTCTCTCTCTCTCTCTCTCTCTCTCTCTCTCTCTCTCTCTCTCTCTCTCTCTCTCTCTCTGTCTTTCTCTCTCTGTCTCTCTGTCTCTCTGTCTCTCTGTCTCTCTGTCTCTCTCTCTCTCTCTCTCTCTCTTTCTCTCTCTCTGAGCCAAACCCAAATTCTGCAACCATTCTAATCTGGTCCTACTATGAACATATGTCATTAAAAAAAAAAACAGTTCTTATAATTGTCCACAATAGAAATTAACAGAAGAAGGAGGTCAAATGTCATGATGCCAACTGGTGGGTTATTACAGTCAATGAACTTCAAGAAATGCCAGCCTGTAACTTAGTGGCCCTCAACTTTTTTGGGACTGGTACCATGGAGGGTGTTGGTTTTTTTCTGTGGGTGGGGAGGGAGGGACGTGGTTTTGCACTCTCTCTGGATCCCAGGCATGCATGGATGGGCCTTCGCTCACAAGATGTTGAGACTCTGGAAAGAGGGCAGAGAAGAGTAACAAAGATGATCAAGGGACTGGAGGCTAAAACATATAAGGAAGGGCTGTTGGAATTGGGGATGTCTACTTTAATGAAGAGAAGGATGAGTGGGGACATGACTGCAGTCTTCTAGTAGTGCACCAAACTTTCCGCAAGAAGTTTATTTCTACTTTAATAATAATAAACCTTTATTGTCAAAGTACAACATGTGTACATTGAGATTAGCTGAGCCTCCCCCTGTGCTCTCTCCCCCCAACACACAGTGACAACAAACACTCCATCCCACCACACTATGTGAACCCACTACACCACACACCGGCCTCCCAAGTCAATTCTGCATAAGATTATGTCCCATTGAAAAGCCTAACAGCCCACGGATAAAAGCTATTTTTCAGCCTGTTGGTACAGCTGGCTATACTCCTATATCTCCTACCCGATGGTAGGAGAGTAAAGAGATACCGACCAGGGTGTGAGTCATCCCTGAGAATCTTCCTCACTCTTCCAAGGCAACGAGCCCTGGCGAGGTCATCCAGTGGTGTCAGGGAACAGCCCACAATGTCTTGTGCTGTGCTCACCACCCTCTGTAATACTTTCCTATCCGCAGATGTCAGACCAGCATACCAAACCACAATACCATACGAGAGGACGCTCTCTATGGTAGACCGGTAAAAGAGGGTCATTAGCTGTTGTTCTACCCTGTTCTTCCGCAAGATCCTAAGAAAGTGAAGCCTCTGTTGGGCCTTTCTAGCCACCTGGGTTGTGTTAACTTTCCAGGTCAGATCTTCACAGAGGTAGACTCCCAGAAATTTAAAGGAGGAAACTCTCTCTACACAGTCCTCCCCGATGTAAAGTGGGGCAGGTTCCTCCTTTTTCCTCCGGAAGTCTAGCACCATCTCTTTCGTCTTGCTGATGTTTAGGTGCAAGTTGTTGTTACTACACCATATGGATAGTTTTTGTACCTCCGCCCTATATGCTGTCTCATCCCCACCTGTAATAAGACCCACCACAGTTGTATCATCTGCAAACTTGATTATCGCAGTGGATGGGTCAGATGATACACAATCATAAGTGTATAAAGAGTACAGGTAGGGGCTAAGCACACAGCCCTGTGGCGTGCCGGTGCAAAGCTTCAGGGGGGTGGACAAAGCAGACCCGACCCTCACTGTTTGTACCCGATCCCCAAGAAAGTCTTGAATCCAATTGCAGATAGTGGGGGAGAATTTCAAGTCAGTCAGCTTCTTGATGAGAATGCTCGGCAAAATGGTGTTGAAAGCCGAGCTGTAGTCAACAAAAAGCATCCTGACGTAACTACCAGGTTTCTCGAGATGACTTGCTACAGAATGTAAAGCAGTAGCTATGGCATCGTCTGTCGACCTATTTCCCCTGTAGGCAAATTGATGTTTATCAAAGTCCAGTGGGAGACATGTCCTAAGATGTTGGAGAACCAATCTTTCGAAGCATTTCATGACTACAGACGTTAATGCAATAGGTCTGTAGTCATTGAGGCACTCAACTGCAGTTTTCTTGGGGACTGGAACAATGGTAGCTGCCTTCAAGCATGATGGTACACATGCCGTTTGCAAGGAGATGTTAAAAATCCTTGTCAGGACCCCTGCTAATTGATCGGCACAATTCCTGACCACTATCCCCAGTACCCCATCTGGGCCTGCGGCTTTGCTGGGATTCACAGCCTTCAATACAGCTCTCACTTGGTCTTCACACAGGGTGAGTTGCTGAAAATCAGAAGGCCGGCCAGCAGAGGCTACGGGGTCTGGTCTTTTAACCTCGTAGCGGGCGAAGAAGATATTCAGCTCCTCAGCCAACGAGGCATCGGTGTTTGCCATGCTCCTCGTGCTGCCCTTATAGTTGGTTAAGTGCTGCAGTCCCTGCCATACTTGCCTCGGATCGTTGTTCGCTAAATGGTTCTCCACCTTTTGTTTGTATTGTTGTTTTGCCATCCTAATGCCTCTTCTGAGATTTGCCCTGGCCTCTCTGTATCTGTCCCTGTCCCCCGCCTTAAAGGCAGAATCCCGGGCTCTCAGGAGTGTTCGTATCTCTGCAGTCATCCAGGGTTTACAGTTCCCATAAACTCTAATGCACTTATCCGTTGTTACACTGTCCGTGCATGTTCTAATATAAGAGAGTACGGCATCTGTATATGAATTTAGATCTTGTTCTTCGAATACACTCCAGTCAGTGGTTTCAAAGCAGTCCTGCAACTGACTGAGAGCACCCACTGGCCAGGTTCTGACCCTTTTTGTGACTGCCTGAGTCCTTTTCCTGAGAGGAACATACTTTGGGCACAACAGGAGTGAAAGATGGTCAGATGTACCCAGGTGGGGAAGAGGAAAAGCTCTGTATGCCTGCTTCAGATTGGAATACACGTGGTCCAAAGTGTTCTTCCCTCTGGTGGAAACTTGCACATACTGTACAAACTTAGGGAGAACTGTCTTCAGACAAGCTTGATTGAAGTCCCCAGCCACGACAAGAGCGCCCTCTGGGTGAGTTTGCTGCTGCCTGGTGATGACGTCATACAGCTTAGAAAGTGCCATGTTGACATTGGCATCAGGTGGAATATAAACAGCTATAATAATTACCACAGTAATTTCTCTAGGCAGATAGAAAGGCCTACATATAACAGTCATCAGTTCCACATCTGGGGAGCAATAAGACACCAAAAGGTCTCATTTGAACTGCACGCCGGAACATAGGTCGTCCTCAACTTACGGCCACAAGTAAGCTCAAAATTTCCGCTACTGAGGCAACTGTTCAGTGAGTTCTGCCCCATTTTATGACTTTTATGACCCCGTTTGTTAAGTGAATCACTGCAGTTCTTAAATCAGTAACCCAGTCGTTAAGTGAAGCTGGCTTCCCCATGGACTTTGCTTGTGAGAAAGTCTCAAAATGGGGACCAGGTGACCCCCGGGACACTGCGACCATCATAAATGTGAGAGAGCTCCTCAAGCACCTGACTATACATTATGTGGCTACAGGGATGCTGCAACTGTCATAGGGTTATGTGAAAAAGGGCCATAAGTCATTTTTTCAGTGCTGTCATAACTTTGAACAGTTACTAAATGAACTGTTGTGAGTGTTACCCACGAAGTCAGCTACCGCTTTCCTTGAGGAGAGGAGAGGAACAGCCAACTACGAATGCCCCACTAAGTAAAAATTGCCTTATTCTAAGAGGTAAGGGACCGGGAGAACTTTTTAAATTGATTTTCCTTAGTTATCCATCATGCATGAGGAGCAACAGGCTCCGCACATTTATTTAAAATTCATGAAATCCGGTTTCAACGAACGCGCGGCATACATCAGTGCTGTCGCATGCAGTAGATCTTGGCTGAGAGGGATCCCATGCTGTTACTGTGTGACTCACCAGCTTAAATTTCCCTGTGTAGCCCCGGAAAAAGTGGTCGAGTCCTGATTGAAACACTTTAGGTAATTGATGCTGCTTTAAGAATAATCAGAGTAAGTCTACGTGGAAATACACAGACACACAAATCGCTGTAGGCATGCTTTCCAAGGGAGCACAACCAGTGGTGGGATTCAAATAGGTTCTCTGCATGGATGCCACTTCTAGAAGTCCATCCTGGGCCTGGGCAACAAAAAATTAGCTACCGGTTCTGCCAAAGTGGTGCAAACTGGCTGAATCCCACCACTCTATCTATCTATCTATCTATCTATCTATCTATCTATCTATCTATCTATCTATCTATCTATCTCTATCTATCTATCTATCTATCTATCTATCTATCTATCTATCTATCTATCTATCTATCTACCTACCTACCTACCTACCTACCTACCTACCTATCTATCTATCTATCTATCTATCTATCTATCTATCTATCTATCTATCTATCTATCTATCTATCTATCTATCTATCCATCCAGTGGTGGGATTCAAATAGGTAAACCACTGGTTCTCTGTGTGGATGCCGCTTCCAGAAGTCCATTCTGGGCCTGGGCAACCAAAAATTAGCTACCGGTTCTGCCAAAGTGGTAGAACTGGCTGAATGGAAAAGGGGTTACCGGATTGTTTCTGAATTGTTGCTACCATAGGATAACATTTTCTCCTATATTGTCCAATTTTAATTCAACATTGTTGGGGACAAAAATAAAAAAAGATTCAAGCAACGTTTACCATTTGTGTGGGTTTCTTCGGAGCATTTTTTTTTGCAAATGCAACCCCCATTCATCCTCTGAAGATGCCAGCAAAATAAATATCTGTGGCCATGAAACATTTTATATATAGTTGGAGGATGAGGTATCATCAGATAGAAGGGAGAAAGTTTGAGTTAGATCAATGGAAGAACTCAGACTAAAATTTATGGGAAATATCTCTCCCCACGGCAGACCGGCAGTCTCTTGGGGCAGTTCTGCCGAAGTGGTGCGAACCAACAGAATCTGACCACTGAGATTCTTATTTAGCAAAGCAAGTATTATTTTTTTTTAGTGACTCCCTTATAGTTTGCATTAAAAAAAAAACAACCACAACACACCAACACTGCAACATTGAGTTAGATGCCGTATTTATGTTGCTATGTTTTAATTTTAATTTTAGCTTTAATTTTAATTTTAACTGGGATTTTACTTATGCAGGGACGAATATAATTTTTTTTAATCTGTTTTTAACTTTTGTATCTTTGTTTTTAATCACCCTGTAAACCGCCCTGAGTCCTTCGGGAAAGGGCGGTATATAAATGTAATAAAATAAATAAATAAATAAATGTAAATGTTAGAGCTTGAGTAATGATAAATATTTGGAGCCAATTTGATGCCAGAAAATTATTGCGAATTTCAATCTCATCTTAAGCCAGCGGAGTGATCTTGGGGTCAGTCACTTTCTCAGCCCTGAGAAGATGTCAATGGCAAGTCAAAAAAGCTGCAGCATTTCCCTATGACATAGTATGGAAGCCAAAGTACGGACTGTGAAGAAGCTGCATAGAAAGAGCATGGATGCCTACGAAATTGAATGTTGGATAAAATATTGGAGACTGCTATGGGCAGCCAAGGGAACAAATGGATCTTTGGACCATCAAGCCAGATTTGTGTCATTAGGCACAAATGGGAAGGGTCAAATTATCCTACTTTGGACGTATCATATGAAGACCTAGCTCTCTGAAGAAGGATCCAATATTGGGAAAGAAAATGAAGAGGATGACCATCAGCAAGGTGGAATAATTTAATTAGAGCAGTCACTGTAAGCTCTGAAGAACAAGGTTAGTGACAGTTCATCATGGCTGCGTGCCAAAAAAGCTAATACAATCCTGGGTTGTATAAACAGAGGCATAGAATCAAGATCATATAAAACCCTAGTAAGGCCACACTTGGAATACTGCAACTAATTTTGGTCACCATACTGCAAAAAAAGGATGTTGAGACTTTGGGAAAAGTTCAGAGAAGAGCAACTAAGATGATCCAAGGCCTGGAGATTAAAACATACGAAGAATGGTTGCAGGATTTGGGTTTGGCTAGTTTAAAGAAAAGAAAAAAAATAGGGGTAACATGATAGCAGTATTCCAGTATTTGAGGGGCTGCTACAAAGAGGATTCTTCATTATTCTTCAAAGCAGCAGAGGGCAGGACAAGAAACAATGGTTGGAAACTGATCAGAGAGAGAAGCAACTCGGAATTAAGGAGAAACTTCCTAACAGTGAGGACAATTAACCAGTGGAACAGCTTGCCTCCAGAAAACGTGGGCGCTCCATCACTGGAGGTTTTTAAGAAGAAAGTAGACATTCACCAGTCTGAGATGGTATAGGTTCTCCTGCTTGAGCAGGGGGCTGGACTAGAAGACCTCAAAAGTCCCTTCCAGCTCTATTCTATTCTATTCTATTCTATTCTATTCTATTCTATTCTATTCTATTCTATTCTATTCTATTCTATTCTATTCTATTCTATTCTATTCTATTCTATTCTATTCTATTCCATTCCATTCCATATTCTATTCTATTCTATTCTATTCTATTCTATTCTATTCTATTCTATTCTATTCTATTCTATTCTATTCTATTCTACTCTACTCTACTCTACTCTACTCTATATGATCAACTTCAACTTGAAGACAGAAATACACCCACACCCACACACAGAGACCTACATAGACATTCATATAGCCATCAAGTAGGTGCTGATGGACAAATGCATACATGATATGTGCTATTAAATATTGTATTGAACCTTCATTTGCGTTGGCTCCACAATTTAACAAGGACTCAGACGCAGAGAAAAGCAACAGGAAGGAGGTTGGGGGGTTAAACAAAAAAAAAGTCCTATGAAGAAAGATTGAAATAATTGTTTTTTGTTTTGTGTTTTTTTTTACTTTTGAAAAAAAGACAACTGAGCTGACTAGCATTTTTCAAATATCTGAAAAGATGTCCTGAAGAAAAAGGTCAATACTTCTCTGTCATTCCAGTATCAATGGATTTAATTTACAGGAACACAGATTCCAAATTCCAAAGAAAATAACGTCCTGCAACAAGAACAGTGGAACTTATTAGAAGAGGTAGTTTGGCTGTGAAACCAGTTCTCCAGAAGAGTTGTGGGCTTCCTTCACTGGATATGTTCAAAGTGAAACCACCCCAATCTGTTGACGATGCTTAATTTGGATTTCTATATAGGGAGCACCTAAAATGGACAGTTTTAGGACTCAGTGTAAGAAGAAGCAGTTGCAGATTATGCTTTACCCGGCACAATGTCATCACATCTTAAAAATTCTTGAGTAAATACTTAGATGAATCCATAAACTCCAAAAATAATCATCTACATTTCCTTACTTTTCCTTCCTCCTTAGTGTGTGCCACCTGCCCTAACATAAGCCGGTGAAACATGGTGTTGTGATTCAGGGTCAGCCTGTGGGTTCGGCAGTTGGGTCGGACGACTCAGAGGAGGAGGAGGGGGGTGTTGAAGAGCTTGCTGAGAATAATATTGAGGCTCCACAGAGCCCTCAGCCAGGCCCCTCCCACCTGGTCACGATGGAGACCCAGCTGTGTGAGCCTGACAGCGTGGATGAAGATGACCCATAGCTGGCCCTGTTCAAGGATGCCTGATGCAGGAGGCAGTCAATCAGGAGTAAACAGAGGAAGGCAATGGGGCACCTCGGAAGGAGGCAGAGAGAAGCCACGCCCTGAACTGTATAAAAGGGGAATGTGTGGGAGGGCTGGTTTGCTGAAGGCAACCACTTGAATAGCTCCTGTTTCATGGTTCGTGTCTTGTTCTGTTTGCTTTTGTATCCATAAATTTGGCAGGCTTAGTTCCAGCCTCTTGCCTTCTTGTAAAAGGGGTTGTCCCTGCCTTTTCTGCAGGGCCAGTAGCAGGCTGGTACAGAACACATGGACACTAACCTCACAACTTTCACAAAAGCTACGAGTGGTGCAAAGAGCCATGGAAAGACAAGATAGAAGGACCTGCACATGGATGAGAGAACAAATTAAAGTGTACGACGGTGTCAACAGAGTCGAAGTATGGAAATGGAAACAGGCTGGTCACATAGAAAGAAGAACTGAGGGCAGATGGACCAAGGCAGTCATAGAATGGATCCCGCTTGATAAAAGGCATCCGTGAAAGAGACCTAAAACAAGATGGAGCAATGACACCAGCAAATATTGCAGACCTGATTGACAAAAGGAAGCTCAAGACCTTATTTTATGGAAAAAGGCCTTCATCCAGCAGTGGATAGACGAATAGAATAGAATAGAATAGAATAGAATAGAATAGAATAGAATAGAATAGAATAGAATAGAATAGAGAATAGAATAGAATAGAATAGAATAGAATAGAATAGAATAGAGAATAGAATAGAATAGAATAGAATAGAATAGAATAGAATAGAATAGAATAGAATAGAATAGAATAGAATAGAATAGAATAGAATAGAATAGAATAGAATGGAATAAGAATAGAATGGAGTAGAGTAGAGTAGAGTAGAGTAGAGTAGAGTAGAGTAGAGTAGAATAGAATAGAATAGAATAGAATAGAATAGAATAGAATAGAATAGAATAGAATAGAATAGAATAGAATAGAATAGAATAGAATAGAATAGAATAGGAAGGGACCTTGGAGGTCTTCTAGTCCAGCCCCCTGCCCAAGCAGGAGAAACTATACCATCTCAGACAAGTGACTGTCTAACCTCTTCTTAAAAATCTCCAGTGATGGAGCGCCCACGATTTCTGGAGGCAAGCTGTTCCAACTGCTTGAGCAGGAGACCTTATAGTATTCCAGACAAGTGGCTGTCCAGTCTCTTCTTGAAAACCTCCAGGGATGGAGCACCACAACTTCTGGAGGCAGGTTGTTCCACTAGTTCATTGTCCTCACTGTTAGGAAGTTTCTCCTTAGTTCTAGGTTGCTTCTCTCTTTGATCAGTTTCCATCCGTTGCTTCTTGTCTTTGCCTTCTGGTGCTTTGGAGAATAATGTGACCCCCTCTTCTTTGGGGCAGCCCCTCAAATACCAGAATAGTGCTATCATGTCTCCCCTGTTTTTTTTTCTTTTCTTTAGACTAGCCAAACCCAAATACTGCAGCCATTCTTTCTATCTTTTAGTCTCCAGGCCTTTGATCATCTTAATTGCTCTTCTCTGAATTTTTTTCCCCAAACTCTCAACATCTTCCACCTTTTTCTAGCTTACCAAGGAGTAGGTTGTGGTCTACATTATCAAATGCCTTACTGAAATCTAAGTATACTCCACCCACTGAATTTGGCTGGTCTATTAGTTTAGTCACTTTATCAAAGAATGGCTAGGATGATGATGACAATTTTTTTTACATAATGGACATGATTTTTTTAAAAGTCCCATGGCCTCAAACTTGAAAATGGAATATATCTAACACAGGTGTCTAGTATAAACCAATTGGTCAAGAAAATGGCAAATATTTTAACATGACCACTTAAACTTATATGTTGGTGGATGTACCTGAACAAGTTACATGGTTTGTATCTACTGCACAGGTTTAATATCTTTTGCCCCTGTAGCTCTCTTCTGCAGCATCGAATGAAGCCCTGAAGATGTTACCCATGTTACCAAAAACTGTTGTGGGAAAACCCAATGGAGAAGACAAGAGACAGCAACACAAAACAATAATTCTTACTGTAAAATTCAGAGGTTTATTTTGCTAATAATTTGGAACATGGCTATCCAAATGTTTCTGTTCTGCCTGACATGTCTATGGAGATTTCCCAGGTCACGGTTGTCCCAAAGGTATTTTTTGGGAAAAAAAACAAACACAAAACAAAACGGAAAAAAAACCCCACAATGGATGTTCTTGGCGTTTTGTTTGAAAACATTTCACTTTTCATCCAAGAAGCTTCTTCAGCAAGACGCCAAATGTTTTCAAAGAAAACAACAACAGAGTCAGACGGATTTAGAACCTCTTTCTGCCCAAGGATGTCAACCCCATTCAGTCCATCCCTTCAATGCCTTTATTGTTGTAATGAAACAATGAGGTTGTTAGGATGTCAATAAATCTGAAAGTAGACACTGCTTTGGAGCATTATCTTCTGAATCAGCGCCTGGCCACTGGTCTCAGAGATTACAAAGAGAGATGCAACTTCAAGTCCTTTTCTAAGATTGAGAGTTATTTTAACACAAACTGCAGGGTACAGATAATGTGCCTTTTTTATTTCCAAAAAACCTATTCAGCACATTCTTTTCTTTTCTATCATAGGCAGATCAATATCTCACGGATACATGTTCTGCCTGAAAAGCTGTAATGTATTCTTCCTCCACTCGGTAATAATAACTGATTTAACACTCCTAGCCTGAATGCTATGGCAACACAACAAGTGATTTATGAAGGAAAGAGGAACATTGCTCAAAATAAGCTTTTACTTGATGGTCCTCTGAAAGAGTTTAGCTAAGGGGGGAAAAAGTGTTCCTTTGGTTTCCTGGTGAGAATATCATGCAGAATTTAGAAGCGTCTCAGAATTACAGCGATGGTGTACATCATTACCTTCCCTTGTAAAGTCTCCTTTTGAGTCAGGTTTAATTTGGGGTGATTTCATGAAACAGGTTCGAGTAGTTTTTCAAGCAATGATACCAAAGCAACGGAAGTATGGCAATCGACTTACTGAGAACAGCGTTCCTTAAATGCATTTCCAAAAACACGATACAATCAAACGAGGGACAGCGGAGGGATTAAAAACCATGAAAATGAGTACCAGATTTTCTACTCTGCAGAAGTTCATTGACACACTAAACATCCCAGTGTGGAAGTTGAAAACTGTGGCTCCCGTGCTCTCTGCTGTGTGCCCACCACTGCAGCTGAGCAAAATGCCTATTCATGTCTGAACGTGAGGATAAGCAGATCTTGAAAGCATTCTGATTCTGATTAGAATCAGTATGGATCCCTTTTCTCACATTCAGGATTTGAAGTGCCACAAACATTTTGGTGTCCAACGTGCATAGTACAAAGTACAGTGTTTTAAGTCAGCAGGGTGGAAACAGGGGGTCGAAGAGAAATTCCATGTATACACATATATTTTTTTTTATTTCTCCTTTCTAATCTTTACATCTTAAACCTTCAAACCTCTCCTTTACCCACCCAGCAGCTTTTGACTCCCAAGATACATAAAAACAAAAATCTGTTGAAGTATTGTTAAAATAAGTTCCATCTTTTTTTAAAAAAAGAAACAATTCTAGTGTGTATTTTTTTCAGGGGGAGAGAAGGAGAGAGATAACAAAGACAGCAGTGAAGAGCTTAAAAAATAGAGAGCATATGCAATGTACAGACAGGAAGCTGGGGACTCTAAGAAGAACTGAAGTTCAGATAAAGCGGAAGCTATAAAAAGATGCTTAGGACAAAAGCTTTTTCGGATATATTCCTTAAAAAAAAGTGGAAGGGAAAAGAACCAGAACTCCAGAAGCTCTTCTTAGAATGATAATCTGAAACATGGACAGGTACCAAATCCAATATAGGGAACGGTTGCTGGAATTGGGTATGTGTAGTTTAATGAAGAGAAGGGTGAGGGGTGACATGATAGCAGTGTTCCAATATCTCAGGGGCTGCCCCAAAGAAGAGGGAGCCAAGCTATTCTCCAAAGCACCTGAAGGCAGGACAAGAAGCAACGGATGGAAACTAATCAAGGAGAGAAGCAACTTGGAAATGAGGAGAAACTTCCTGACAGTTAGAACAATTAACCAGTGGAACAACCTGCCTCCAGAAGTGGTGAATGCTCCAACACTGGAGGTTTTTAAGAAGAGACTGGACAGCCATTTGCCTGAAATGGTATAGGGTTTCCTGCCTTAGCAGGGGGTTGGACTAGATGACCTCCAAGGTCCCTTCGAACTTCTTCTTCTTCTTCTTCTTCTTCTTCTTCTTCTTCTTCTTCTTCTTCTTCTTCTTCTTCTTCTTCTTCTTATTATTATTATTATTATTATTATTATTATTATTATTATTATTATTATTATTATTATTATTATTATTATTATTATTATTATTATTATTTATCTACATTTCAAATTCATCACCTTCCGAAATCAGAATAGTCTTTTAGAAATATGGATTGAGCTTTACTACGGGGTTCCCCTCCATTCAGGGATGGGTGTTGGGTTGATCATAGTTTAGCTTAAATTCAGTGGTGATCCTTAGTGCTAGTAGAGAGTAGGGGAGAGGATCTTGACATAAATATGCACAAACCATTAGCTAGACAAAGGCATGTAGTTGAGTGAAACATAAAGGATGTCCTGGGAATAAGATAATGTTTGGATGTGGCTCAGGAAATGCATCCCTAATTCACTGTGGTGTAAGAAGGATTATGTACCACACAGTCAGCCTTAAAAGATCCTTCTATTATAGTGGTATGTGTGTCCAATCTTGGCAACTATAAGACCTGTGGACTTCAACTCCCAGAATTCCCCAACCAGAATCTCAAGAAACTGGATGTTCAATCTTTCTGTAGAGTTTGGTGTACCTAGTGAAGCTATCACACGCCAAACGTTATGCAGGGCAAATAATTCACAACAAATTAATGGCACTTTAGAAAGCTATATTCATGAAAATTTTACATCCCTGGTTTATTTGTCTGTATTATATTGCTTCATCCTTTTTCCCTTCAAAGTCACTTTTGCACCTGCTTGTATATTTTTTTTTTCCAAAGGGTATGTATGGAGACATGTCTCTATATATGTATAGGCCAGCTTCTCAGTGAAGATGACAGGGCAAAATGTTATGCTTAAATCCATCAACCTAAATCTTCTCATCAACTATCAGGGGATTTTTGCACTCATGAGAAAAAGTTTTCAGAAAACAACTTTTTCTTAAAAGTGAAATAGCTGCTAGGATTAAAAAAAAATGTCCTACTAGCTAGAAGCATTTCCCAGAATTATCAAGGGTCACACGTTTTTTATTTTAAAAGAATGAAGATAGTTTGGATACCCCTTTAAACTCACAAAACTACATTCAAAAGTTTCAAATGAAAGCCCACTCCATCCTTCTCTGGTTCTATTATCTCAGAATTTCTGGTATTAATATTCCTTTCAATGTTTTTCTAACAGATCTAAAATTTTCAAACTAAGGGCTTCCTTCTTCACATCTGGCAGCAAAGCCACTGTTGACCCATCAGATTTTTGTCTATGGAGATTCTCATCCAGGTCATGGTTGTCCCAAAGGTGTTTATTTATTTATTTATTTATTTTTATTTTTATTTATTTTTATTTTAATTCCATTTATATCCCGCCCTTCTCCAAAGACTCAGGGCGGCTTACAAGCTTAGCAGTAGCCTTCATTCTACGTATATTCCTGCTTGTTAGGGCTTTCATACACCCCCCCAGCGGCATTATTACAAAGTCAGCTTAATTGCCCCCAACAATCTGGGTCCTCATTTTACCTACCTCGGAAGGATGGAAGGCTGAGTCAACCTTGAGCCTGGTGGGACTCGAACCTGCACTAATGGCAGGCAGCTGGTGTTAGTTAAGGAGGCATTAGCCCACTGCTCCACCAAGGCGCTTTATTTATTTATTATTGGGACTTATATGCCGCCCTATCTCCCGAAGGACTCAGGGCGGCTAACAACACTAAAATACAACGATACAAAAGTTAAAAAGAATTAAATTAAAAGCCCCAATAGAATAAATTAAAATTGAAGTTAAAATTAAAATAAAAAATAAAAATCCCTGTCGTCAGTCCAGGTCAGCTTAATGGAAAAGAAGTGTTTTAAGGCCGCGACGAAAGGACCGGAGATCTGGGGCCATCTGAAGCTCAGGGGGGGGGCTGGTTCCATAGGGCTGGTGCTCCCACAGAGAAGGCCCTCCCCTTGGGGGTCGCCAGCCGACATTGTCTAGCTGACAGCACCCTGAGGAGGCCCTCCCTGTGTGAGCGTACTGGACGATGGGAGATCGTTCCCGGCAGCAGACGGTCCTGCAAATATCCCGGCCCTAGGCCATGTAAGGCTTTAAAGGTAAGTACCAGCACCTTAAATCTCACCCGGAGGACAACCGGTAACCAATGCAGCTCACGCAGGAGGGGTGTAATATGGGAGTATCGGGATGCTCCCATCACTACCCGCGCAGCCGCATTCTGCACCAGCTGGAGCCTCCGGGTGGTCTTCAAGGGCAGCCCCATGTAGAGAGCATTGCAGTAGTCTATACGGGAGGTAACGAGTGCGTGAGTGACCGTACGTAAGGCATCTCGGTCCAGGTAGGGGCGCAACTGGCACACCAGGCGAACCTGGACTTTGTTTTATTCCTTGAAGGTGTTTCTCTTTGAAGCAAAACAAGTTGAAGGAAAAACAAAGTTGAGTTGGGGGAAAAACACCTTTGGGGCCAACAGGTTTTTATTTGTATTTCCAAATAAAACCTGTAAGTTGGGGAACATTCTTTTTTTTTTTCTCCAAATGTTTCCCTTTTTGTCCTTTTAATTTACATTTTTTGATGCTTTTGCCTGGTTTTGTTTTAGCCTTATTATTATTTTTTCTTTACTTTCTGTGTTTTAATCTTTTGAAGAATAATAAAAAATATTTTTTTAAAAAACGTTTCAAATGAGATTGTCCAGGATGTCTTCGAAGAAGAGGGAGAAACATTTCTGCCAATCAAATGAAAATTTTCCCTTGTTATGCCAACATATTGCTTGTTGCTTACAAGTGCCTGTTTCTGAAGTTACTACAGAGCACAACCACACAAAATGAGTCGTATTCAAAGCCATCTTTCTGTTGCCTGCGTGAAGTTGAAAAATGGTCAAACACTTTCCCCAGTTTGCAACATTCATAGAAACACCAGATTTTCACATGTGAACATGGCTTGGAATTATGAAGTACCACAATTTTCTTGACTCAGATGGTGAATCTTCCCACTTATAATCATTATATATTCCAGGCACTTTGACAAATCCTTCTCTTAGGAATGCACATACATTTAAATCCCCAAGGTCCCCTTTTGAGGTTATTAACCTGGGTGACTACTTGAAATAGGTAACAAAAAAAAAAATAGGTTCTGAATATTATTCCTCCTGTCTTAGGGGCATTGCAAGTCAATTTAACTGTCTAAATGAGTTATACCTGGAATTAAAACTTCTAAGCATTCTGCTCCATCTTTAAGATGCTGCATCTTTAAGATAAACCTCCAGCAGGCAAATTTTACCTTCCCTGGCAGTTCATAACACACACTTGGTTGTTTGTGTAAGCTTCACTGCATGCGAAAATAGGAAGGGATTCAACAAATTAAAATGTTTAGTAAACAAAGTTGTCCAAATGGAAATCATTAGCAAAAGCAGATTCTCAGAAGATGCTCACTGGGAAGTAAAATTGCTTCATTACATAAACTACGAGACACAGTGAAAATTGTCCAACACCTGTTTAGGATAGGAAAAAGCTGGTTCCGTCCTGCCTCCATCCCACTCCACCCCCACCCCCAGCAAAACCTTGAGCTGCTTGTTCATAATACACATTAAATTGGTTTTTAATGCTCGTACAGTATGTCTGACTACATGTAAATGGACAATCATATTAACAAACACCAGGAATGCCTGGGGAACTCAGAGTTTTCAACTCTGACAAAGGAACGTGGTTCACACTTCCCAGATGGAGTAGATTAAAACATTTAAATACATGGAGTTTTAGACCTCATCCAGATCCACAATGGGAGTTCTCGTATTGTTAAAAAAAATATCTGTCAGTATGCATTTTGTGAGACGACGCACCAGTGCAACCACATAGAAAAATGTTGCTTAGACAGCATCATCGCCAGATGGATTCGTAGCTAGCTGACCGGCCGTACTCAGCATGGGGTCTGCAGTGGAACTGCATCTACATGGAGGGAAGTGTGTAGTGGGGTGCCCCAGGGCTCTGTTCTGGGCCCCAGGGCTCTTCAACATCTTCATCAACGATTTGGATGAAGGGATAGATGGGGAACTCATCAAATGTGCAGATGACACCAAGCTGGCAGGAATAGCCAACACTCCAGAAGATAGGCTTAAGATACAGAAAGATCTTGACAGACTTGAATTTGCATTTGACACCAAGCACAATGAGTAGTCCTTAATGGTACTACATCTACATGGAAGGAGGAAGCAATGGGGTACCACAAGGTTCTGTCTTAGGCCCAGCACTCTTCGATATCCTTGAGGACCACTTGGAGGCTTCAACTGGTGCAGAATGCGGCCGCGCGAGTTGTGATGGGGGCTTCCTGATACTCCCATGTAACACCTCTACTCCAAGAGCTGCATTGGCTTCTGGTTGCCCTTCGGGTGAGATTCAAGGTGCTGGTGATGACCTATAAAGCCCTTAATGGCTTGGGTCCGGGTTATCTGAGGGAACACCTGCTGCCGGCATCAAGTTCCCTTCGTCCCATGCGCTCCCACAGGGAGGGCCTTCTCAGGATACCGCCGGTTAGGGAATGCCGGCAGGTTATTCCTAGGGGAAGAGCGTTCTCTATGGGCGCGCCTGCCCTCTGGAATGATTTACCCGTGGAACTTAGGACCGCCCCCGATCTGCGTTCGTTTCGCCGGGACCTGAAAACCTGGTTTTTCGATCTATCAGGCCTGGACTGAAGGGGTTTTAGCTTTTTAAATGTTTTAATTGGGCTTAATTAATTTAATGTATTTTAATTCTATATTATTTTTATATTGTATTTTATTCTGCCCTGTAAACCGCCCTGAGTCCTTCGGGAATAGGGCGGTATAGAAATTTAAATAAATAGATAGATAGATAGATAGATAGATAGATAGATAGATAGATAGATAGATAGATAGATAGATAGATAAATAAATAAATAAATAAATAAATAAATAAATAAATAAATAAATAAATAAATAAATGACTTAGATGAGTGAATAGAAGGGGAACTCATCAAATTTCCAGATGACACCAAGGTGGCAGGAATAGCCAACACTCCAGAAGACAGGCTTAAGATACAGGAGGATCTGGACAGACTTGAAAATTGGGCACTGTGTAACAAAATGAAATTCAATGGTGAAAAAAGTAAGGTTCTACATTTAGGCAAGAAAAACCAAATACACAGGTATAGTACATAGGTGATACGTTGCTCAGTAGTAGTAACTGTGAAAGGGATCTTGGAGTCCTAGTGGACAATCACTTCAATATGAGCCAACCATGTGTTCCAGTTGCCAAAAAAGCCAACACAGTGCTAGGCTGCATTAACAGAGGGATAGAATCAAGATCATCTTAAGTCTTAACATCACTTTACAATGCCTTGGTAAGGCTACACTTGGAATACTGCATCCAGTTTTGGTCACCACAATGTAAAAAAAGATGTTGAGACTCTAGAAAGAGTGCAGAGAAGAGCAACAAAAATGATTAGGGGGATGGAGGCTAAAACATGCGAAGAACAGTTGCTGGAATTGGGTATGTCTAGTTTAACGAAGAGAAGGATGGGGGGGGGAAAGTGATAGCAGGTGCCACAAAGAAGAGAGGGAGTCAAGCTATTCTCCAAAGCACCTGAAGGCAGGACAAGAAGCAATGAATGGAAACTGATCAAAGAGAGAAGCAACCTCAAACTAAGAAGAAATTTCTTGACAGTTAGAATAATTAACCAGTGGAACTACCTGCCTCCAGAAGCTGTGAATGCTCCAACACTGGAAGTTTTTAAGAAGAGACTGGACAGCCATTTGTCTGAAATAGTATAGGGTTTCATGCCTGAGTAGAGGATTGGACTAGATGACCTCCAAGGTCCCTTCCAACTCTATCATCATCATCATCATCATCATTGTTACTATCATCATCATCTAAATAATGAATAATTTTGACAGGTTGTGAAAAATTTAAAGTAAGGTCATATGGGTTAATATTTAAATTGTAGACCTCCCGAAAATTCAAGGGCTGTAGGGCAGATTGGCAAGTCAAAATAAATCTCCAAATTGGGTGATTGGAAACTGTTTCTTAACTGTGAAGTTACCTATGGATCCAACACTTTCACGTCATAACCAGGAGTCAAAATCAATTGTAAAAAGCTCTTTTTTTCTTTACCTTTACGTTAACAAAAGGAGTCTCTAGAAACAACCCTTAGTGTCTATGCTTGACATAAAAACAGGGTGGAATGGAGACAGGTAAAATTGATGGGGCTTGAAAACAAACTAAATACTGGTGTGTGTGTGTGTGTGTGTGTGTGAGTGAGTGAGTGAGTGTTATGTTATTACTGAAGCAGCTCGTATGCATTATTTGTGTGCAAATGGGAAGTGAAGAGAGAGGGAGAGAGAGTAGCAAACATAAATACTGTATAAACCAGTTTTTTAAAATAAAAAAATAGGTCACTATCAGAATCCTGCAATATTGAATACCATTTCCCCTATTCGCATATTCTCTTTCCCTCGTATCTTCCCAAGGTGTACTGCTTCACAAATTCACAGTCAGCAATGGAATGATGCATAATTCTGTGTCATTACACGGTCTGACACACAGATGCTCGTACATCCCACGCTAATGGCATCCCAGTCAAAATAACAGCACCAGCGTTTTCTTCCTGGAAAGATTAACCCAGTCAGTCAGGAGCTTCTAGCAAATTTTTTTGCAGAAATCCAGTTCTTTTTAGTGACCATTTCCATGAAGAGTGTGTGATAAAAGTTTCTTCTTCGTAAAGCTAGCGGGTCTGAGTACAAAAGTCTGAACAGCCACTAGATGTCAGCAGAAGCAAAAAACCTACAAAATTCTAACTCTTCACGCCATCTAGTGGCCATCCAATTTCTTCAGCCCAGCTTTCCATGGGCATGAAGGTATTGAGTGAGACCATTTCTAGATGGAGGATGAGGTAGTATCCATCATGCATAAACGAGGAGGTAGAGGTACTGAATCAGAACTTGGGATGGGGATGGATTAAATGGGAGTCAATAAATGGAACATCCATCTAAATAAGAAGAGGCTCTTGGTGAAAAGAGGATTTAATATTCCTCTTGAGCAGGTTTGCTGGTGTTGGAAAAGTCTTCGTCATGGTTCAGTCCAAGCTGGGCATAAACAACATGGTGACTGCTTTAGGAAGAAGGTTGTAGTTTATTGAAGAGGAGAGCCAGACAGAAAGATGGCTCTGGAAGAAAAGAGAGCGAGCACATGTAGGGAGTGGGTTTTTATACCCTCTGGAGCCTTTTGTTTGGAGTTGTTTCCTGTTCCTGTTAGAGGCTTTGTATTTCCTGGGTCACATATTCTGACTTGAGTCTGGGTGTGCCTTTCTGGTATTCTGATGGTGGTGGGTTAATCCTATTATGTCCCAAGGGTCATATCCTGCTTCCCTGGGGCTGGGGCTGATGACTCTTAGAGTTTTGGTATTGATTCTAGGGATCTTTCTGCCTAATTCCAGTTTCCTGATTCCAGTCTTTCTGACAAGATTACCTGCATTTCTGCAGAGCTGGTTTCTGCTTGGGGAGGGAGACTTGGGGCTATTAAGAAAAAACTGGGCATGCTTTTCTGCCTCTTTAAGATCCTTTGAGGAAATATATTTTTCTGCCCTTTTAATATTTCCTTCTCTGGGGGGGAGGGGGCAGCTTCCCACACTAGTATTTCCTTATTTGGGTAGAATTGACAACCTTACTCAGCCGCAAAACCTGAACAAGATATTTAGACTAGTGTGACAGCCAGGTGGGAATAGACACGTTCAGTCTTGTGAGACCAATTAGACTGTCAGATCCTCTTTGTTGTATATGCATTTAATAAATAAATATTTTCAAAGTAGAATTTCTGGCGCTGTTTGTGTGGCTGACAATCCTTCAATCTGATTACATATAAAGGCCGAACTTCTAGAGAAAGTCAGAATTGTTTTTCACAGCTTTCTCTTATCTTTGAGTAAGCATGTATACAAAGCAGGTGGGGAAGATCTTTCTAGCATCCAAGCATGAAACATGATATTTATGTATAAGACAGGCAGAATCCAAATTCTGAAACATCTGGACAATATCCTTCTGTTTCAAACCAAAGCCGGTCATTTATAAAGCTTGATTGGGACAGAAAATATACCAAAAATGGAGTGAAGTAGTTCCACGCTGCCCAGAAAGATCGCATTTCATAAACTCACAACAAGTTGGTTATCTTTTCCTAGCAAGTCTAAAATGATAGCAGTTGCAAATCTCTCCCTAAAGATGGGGGGAGTGTGCTAATAGGATTTTAAGAAAAGAAAAGAAATCTGATTAGCAGAACTTGGGATATGAATTTCATCTCACGAGAGAGAGAGCTGTAAGAAGATGTGAGATAACAGAACACTGAACTGCAAACAATACATCTCCTAGATTCTCTTTGACAAATATTTTTTTCATATTCAGTTCAAGGGGTAGGGTAGGGATTTTAAGTCAAAATAAAGAGAATCTAATACATTCAAGTTGCTTCCAATATCTTAGCTTTTTAAAAAAACAGATGAAAATAATAAAACAATAATGCACAAATGAATGACATGTAAGATTATGTGCATTTTCCTGTGTGTATTTTAACAAATGTATGGTGTACATTTTTTAACATTTTATAGAACTTTCACTTCAACCCTTGCAGGTATAAGCGACTGCTTTGGCCCACTCTCATCATACAGAACTATGAGTTGGATAAGCAAAATCAAAGCACATTGAATGCAGTGGGGATAGGCACTTAAGAAGAGTGTGGCAAACTCCGAAGATATCAAGAATCAAAGGTCATTAAACGAAAGTGGATTGAGCATAAAAAGAAGTGGGAAGCAGGAATGTGCTTTTAAGTGATTGGAGTATACAGAGAAATTGAATGAGCATTGGATCACAAAAGACATGAAAAAAGGAGATTGAGAGGAAAGGAAAGAGTGAGGAAGGTATAGTTGGATGGAGCTGATGTGACTAAAAAAAAGAACAGTGCAAGGTGAGAAATTGAAAGCAGAAAAGACAATAGGTGAAGGTTTGAGATATGGTGGAAAGAGCAGATGGATTGCTTTGTTGTTGGTGTTAGTTGCAAAGTCGTGTCTGACCCATCGCAACCCCATGGACAACGTTCCTCCCCAGGCCTTCCTGTCCTCTACCATCTTCTGGAGTCCATTTAGGCTCACGCCTACTGCTTCAATGACTCCATCCAGCCACCTCATTCTCTGTCGTCCCCTTCTTCTATTGCCCTCCACCTTTCCCAGCATTAGGCTCTTCTCCAGTGAGTCCTTCCTTCTCATTAGGTGGCCCAAGTATTTGAGTTTTAGCTTCAGGATCTGGCCTTCTAAAGAGCAGTCAGGGTTGATCTCCTCTAGGACTGACCGGTTTGATTGCCTTGCTGTCCAAGGGACTCGCAGGAGTAAATGTTATAGTGATGGTCACTTTATGTGACTCTACAGAGGCCACTGTCAAGTTTCCAACAGACGAGTTCTTCAAAGGACTCTGAGGCACTGTTTACCTTAAAAGTCTTTTATTAGAGCCCTATAACATCGGCATAGCTTGTGAGAAGCTGGAATCTGAATTCCCCTTCCCTTAGCATAATGATATTAAACACAATTCTCCTCCTTTTCATGGCTGTCATTAATCACATTCTCCAATTAGTTTGAAGGGTCAGTTTCCCCTTTTGTTAGACAGCCCCGCCAAATTCTTATCTTCTCTTATTTCGAGACGGCCTTGAGAGACCTTCTTCCTCCTCCCCCACCTTCAGCAACAATTGATTCTAGCTCTGAAAGTAACACACAAGTTTTAAATATGAAATAGCTGCTTCTTCGTCTTTTGTCAAAGCAAGAGCATTCGATGTTAGCAGCGTTGACGGCCACACTTGGAATGTTGCATCCAGTCCTGGTTGCCATGATACAAAAAAAAAAAAGAGGCTGAGACTCCAGAAAGAGTGCAGAGAAGAGCAACAAAGAGGCTAAACTATGTGATGAACAATTGAGGGAACCAGGTACAGTATGTCTCTAGTTCTCATGAAGAGAAGAACCAGGGATGATATATGATTGCAATCTCCTAGTACTTGAGGGGCTGTCACAAATAAGAGGGGGGCAGCTTATTCTTCAAAGCACCTGAGGCAAGGAGAAGTAATAGCTGAAAGATCATTAAAGAGAGATCTAGTCTAGAAAGTAAGAAGAATTTTTTTTTTGACAGTGAGAACAATTACCGTAATCATTAGAACAGCTTCCCTGCTCGAGTTGTGGGTGCTCCATCACTGGAGAGTTTTAAGAAGAGACTAGACAACCGCCTGTCTGAGGTGGTATAGGTTCTCCTGCTTGAGCAGTGGGCTGGAGTAGAAGACCTCCAAGGTCCCCTCCAGCTCTGTTCTATTCTATTCTATTCTATTCTATTCTATTCTAGTCTAGTCTAGTCTAGTCTAGTCTAGTCTAGTCTAGTCTAGTCTAGTCTAGTCTAGTTTAGTCTAGTCTAGTCTAGTCTAGTCCAGTCTACTCCATTCCATTCCGTATTCTATTCTATTCTATTCTATTCTATTCTAGTCTAGTCTAGTCTAGTCTAGTCTAGTCTAGTCTAGTCTAGTCCATTCTACTCCATTCCATTCCGTATTCTATTCTATTCCATTCTATTCTATTCTATTCTATTCTATTCTAGTCTAGTCTAGTCTAGTCTAGTCTAGTCTAGTCTAGTCTAGTCTAGTCTAGTCTAGTCTAGTCTAGTCCATTCTACTCCATTCCATTCCGTATTCTATTCTATTCTATTCTATTCTATTCTATTCTATTCTATTCTATTCTATTCTATTCTATTCTATTCTATTCTATTCTATTCTATTCTATTCTATTCTATTCTATTCTATTCCATTCCATTCCATTCCATTCCATTCCATTCCAGTCTAGTCTAGTCTAGTCTAGTCCATTCTACTCCATTCCATTCCGTATTCTATTCTATTCTATTCTATTCTATTCTATTCTATTCTATTCTATTCTATTCTATTCTAGTCTAGTCTAGTCTAGTCTAGACTAGACTAGTCTAGACTATTCTAGTCCATTCTACTCCATTCCATTCCATTCCATTTTCTAGTCTAGTCTAGTCTAGTCTAGTCTAGTCTCGTCTCGTCTCGTCTTGTCTCGTCTCGTCTAGTCCATTCTATTCCATTCCATTCCATTCTGTATTCTATTCTATTCTATTCTATTCTATTCTATTCTATTCTATTCTATTCTATTCTATTCTATTCTATTCTATTCTATTCTATTCTATTCTATTCTATTCTATTTTACTCTAGTCTAGTCTAGTCTAGTCTAGTCTAGTCCATTCCATTCTATTCCATTCCATTCCGTATTCTATTCTATTCTATTCTATTCTATTCTATTCTATTCTATTCTATTCTATTCTATTCTATTCTATTCTATTCTATCATGGGAGGTTTTCAAGAAAAGACTGGGCAACCATTTGTCTGGCATGGTATAAGAACTTCTTCCCTGGCCAGGAAGTTGGACGAGAAGACTTCCAGCCCCATGAGTCTATGCTAGGATATAAGGAATAGAAAGGCGTTTGGGGATGGGTTATTATCCTCTCTAACATTGTTCTCTGCTTATACCCAAATGAACTAATATAATGGGTACATCCTAATATGTGTTCCTCAGCCATCTCCCATAAGACATGGTGTTGTTCCCTACAATTTTGTTTTATCCATTAAATGTACATGCTGCCCATCTCTCCTTCAAGCGACGGTAGGTGACTTGCAATATAAAACCTTAAAATGGCAATATAAAACATTAAAAAAATAAAATAAAACCATAAATATTTTCCTTAAAATTAACAAAGAGAGCTAAGTAAGGAGCAGTAGATAGCCGGGCAGACGTAGAATATTCTATTAATCCACTGCCCATCTGCAGGATGGAGTATTTCCCCCTTGGAACCCAATTGGTAGAGCCAGATTTTAAGGCTCTTAAGGAAGGCCAACAAGGAGTTTTTATTTCCTCTGAATACATACATTTCGAAATGCATTATTTTTCTGTGTGTGCCAGCTGAGAGCTGGGCTGCCAGATTCAGCGTAAGTATAGATTTCAGCACTCCTGCACTGCTGACTCTGCTATAACTTCTCCAAAGTACCATTCATCATAACGTTGGATAGAAATTCCAAGGGAATGAATTTCTCATCAGTAACAGTCAGAAATATCTACCTGTGGCGTGGAAGACAAATTAACCGGAATAGAAATTTTGAGAAATTGACGATAGCGAGCTTTGTCCTTGAGATGCTAATCCGTGCAGAAGCAGCAAGGAAAATCCAGTGTTTTCTTCATATAAGTTTTTTTTTTTCTTTTTTTTTAACACTGCATCAATGAAAATAAAAACATTGCATGCAAATATATCCCTTTGTTCTTTTATACCTGACCCACATTGCTTTTCACTAAATCTAATTAGTTGCCCTTTGATGACCTATCTTGTCTTAGTATCTGAAGTAGAGTCTTTCTCAATCTCCTTATCGTTTTCATCTCAATGTATAATAAAATATACAGTGTTATACTATTTATTTGCAGGTGAAAATTAGCTGCAATTATAAACAACAAACAACATTTAAGGGATGCAGGTCACGTTTGTTGTTTTTTGTTCATTTTCAGCTTATGAAACTGAAGATCGTGCGTGGTTTCAAAAGGTTTAATCTCTAGACCTTGGGAACATTATTCAGAAAATTAAATCAGAGCTGATTATACAACTTTTCATCTCTTTTTTCAAGCATGTAGAAGATGGAGTTGGGAAAAAAAAAAAGGCAAAGCTACTATACATTATTACTGTTTTGAATCTAATTTCCGAATCAAAGTTAAGCAGCTTAAGCAGAATGCTTGGGAAACCGAACACAGATTTAAATCGCTTTGTTCTGTCTATTGGTAATATTTCATCTTGACTTACAAATGCAAGTTTAAGTTGCTTGTTGAATTTTCAAAGAAGACAAGCGCTGTTTTGATTTAGTTCTTTGGTCTTGCTTAAATGGGGGGGGGGAGGAGGGCATTGTTTAATCATTTCCGTAAAAGAAATAATTTCATGAAACAGATCTTCCTTTAAACTGGTTAAACATGCCCTTTCTTAATATTTATCCGGATTAATCTCCAAATTCCTCAGAATATGTCCTTATACATTAAACATTTGGCCAAGATTTGGCTTTATATCTGAACATCTGGCATGTCCCATTTGCATGCCTTCTGATATATATATATATATATCTGATATATATAATATATATATATATATATATATATATATATATATAATATATGTGTGTGTGTGTGTGTGTGTGTGTGTGTGTGTGTGTGTATGGATCTTTGGTTATTCGGGTTTTTCCCCGCGTAGAACTAAAGGTGTAGGAAGCGACGTTTCGACGGAATCCCATCCGTCATCATCAGGCTGGTGGCTTCTGCTTCCTTCTTCTGATATATATATATATATATATATATATATATATATATATATATATATATATATATATATATATATATATATATATATATATATATATATATTATATATATATATATATAATTTACACAAATATATGAACTGTCCGGTGTGACTACAGCCTGTTCGATGGCCTTCAAGATAGGCTGAAAACAGGAAATAAAGATTTGCCCCATGTTTGGGGCCTAGCAAGGTAATCTAAATAGTTAACATTTCACACACACACACGCGCACACACACACACACACACACATATATATATATATATATATATATATATATATATATATATACATATTACATATACATATATATATATATATATACAATACATATACATATATATATGGTGTGTAATTATAACATTTATATCCCTATCTTATTTTAAGTACATGCCTGAAAATTAGTTAGTGTAAATCATGGTGGCATAGACTACTTCTAAGCCTTCTCCAGAGGCTAGACAATTACTATTCAAGGTTAATCTAGTAAATGTTACCATGCAGAGTTCTCTGAGTAGGATTCCCCAAATTTTATTATTGTATAGTACCATACTTCTCCTTTATATAGGCAAAAACGTTCTCAAGAGGAGCTCTGGGAGACTACATGGATAGATGTCAGAATCCATTTATATCACATTCATAAATGTATTGTTTAAAACATTATCCCCCCCTATGGATTCTGCCATCTCCCGAGGAAGGAGGAGCGGATGTGGATTCAGCCTTCCTTAGGTTATTTCAAAGACCAAGGGAAAACTTTGAACTGGGGGGAACAAAGGGGAGGGTTAGGGAAGGAGGCATCTGGCTTGTGTCTTCTTTTAATTCTGGAGAGGAAGAGGCAATAACCATAAAGATTCAAAGTTCCTTTTTCCCAGGAAGGGATGACACGAAGTAGAAGGATGGGGGCTGACCAAATGGGGTTGAGGGAAGGGGGGGGGGTTGAACCGTGTACCCTTTATAAAATTTCAATTTGTAAAACAATAGTAAGTCCTGTCTTGTATTCCCACAACCAAGCATGTCCTAGTAAAGATTCCTTTTGGACTAGCACTGACTCCAAGAGATTTTGTCTTCCTAAGACGTGGTTTGGGGTGGGTCCTGACAATATATTTATGACGTTTTCTTGGCAACAGTATGAAAGTGATTGGCAGCAAGATCTATGCTTCCTTGTTGATACCCTCCTGCAAGCATGGTGCAGTGTTGAACACAGACCACGCTCAGGCAATAAGCCTATCTATCTATCTATCTATCTATCTATCTATCTATCTATCTATCTATCTATCTATCTATCTATCTATCTATCTACTGTATCTATATGTATATATTTACTGCAACTAATAGACCATCAGCCATATACGAAGTTGAACAGTGGGCTAACGCCTCCTTAAGTAACACCAGCTGCCTGCAATTAGTGCAGGTTCGCGTCCCACCAGGCTCAAGGTTGACTCAGCCTTCCATCCTTCCGAGGTAGGTAAAATAAGGATCCAGATTGTTGGGGGCAATAAGCTGACTTTGTAATAATGCTGCTTGGGGGGGCTCCCCGAAAGCCCTAATAAGCAGGCATATACATAGAATGAAGGCTATTGCTAAGCACATTGGTTTGTGCTTTGGAATTGTAAGCTGCCCTGAGTCTTCTGAGAAGGGCGGGATATAAATGGGATTAAAATAAAAATAAATAAATAAACTATGCTTGGTTGTCTCCCAGAAATGGCATGCATCAGCACTGACAATCTCAATTATGCACTAGCATACTGAACATTGTCACTATGACTGGACACAACTGTGAGCTTGCCAATATGCTACAGCAAGGTGGATATCGCATGCATATTTGTTGGAACATTGGGCATTTTGTGATAGTGATGAAGGATATGAACTAATCTACCATTATGTGTCCAACCACAAAGCTGTGGTTATTGTAGTAGGTGCTGATCTGTGCAGCCATGTTGCTGAGGTCCAGCAACAATTTAACTCTCATATTAGCTGTTATCAATGCTGCTGCCCATTGATTATCTATTTTGGGCCTACGACCCCAAAACTGGATGTGACAAAGATGAGAACGGTGAAACTACAAGATTGTTTGGCTACATGTCCACACGAAGATTTATTTCTTTTCTGCAGCAACCTCTAAACCCTCACGTGCCGGAAGGCGACAATTGTCACAACAGCAATGGACACGGTTCATGAAATGAGAGTGGATAGCAAGTCCAGGACTTTTCCCAAACCAATGACCTCATCATCACCAACGTATTTTTCACAAACCATGTCAGCCAAGTCACATACGCCAGCAGCAGCCACCACAGTCAGATTGGTTTTGTTCTCCTGTGACGATGTGACTTCCCCACTATCCTGGGCATAAAAATTGTTCCATCCACTTGGCCCGCCCAGCAAGATAAGATGCTCATTGCCGATATGAAAATCAGCAAAGCCGCAAACTGCAGCTGCAGCACAAAGGGTTATTTTGTTTTCTTAGAGAGATTCAGAGATTTTCAAGGACCCCAAGAGGGAATTTAGGGGGGGGGGAAATGCAGTCAAGTAGAATATTCAGTTTTATAGAACTAAACAACTCGTCATCGCCCATAGAAGGCTTCGCTTTAAAATAATAATAATAATAATAATAATAATAATAATAATAATAATAATAATAATAATAATAATAATAATAATAATAATAAATCAGCAGAGATAAATAAGGCAGGACAGTATGAAGTTTCATTAGTCCAAGTCAGCATTTTTAAAGGTTTCCTTAATGCAACTCTTCTCCTTTCCTGAAATAATTCTTGTAACAGCCAGATTTTTCAGTGTGTGCTGTATGCGTGTCTGACATAATGCAAGTTAATAGTACAAAACAGCAGCTAATAGTAGAATGTTAAGCTTGCTGTCTTAGATATTTCAGCTTGTCTCAAGGTGTTAAATGACAATAGTTCTTAAAGCATGTCACTTAAAGCAATTTCAATTCCCACCTAACTCCATACCATCTATATTGGTGCAATTATTTTCTCACTTTGACATAGTAAATACAAAATAATGGCAACATCTTTTTGAGTAAAATCTGTATTAAGCCCCTTTTTTTCCTGATTCTTGACACTTGCATTGTTTTCCATTTCAGCCCTTTAAAAAGCATTCAGCTTGGAAATCACGTATGGGTGTCAGGTAGATAACAGGCAATGTGCTAGTTCACATGGGCCCTAATTCATGACATGGAAATCTGTGATGTTGGTTTAAATAAGCCAGGGTGATTAATTGGCTGAATACTCCAGAGTTTAATGTTGGCTTAAAAAAATCCTGATTTGTTTGATTACATTCAACCATGATCTTGGTCTTACGTGAGATAAGGGTAAGCTTTCTTAGAGAGCTTGGTGGCTTTGCGAAGCCCATATGTCCATGTGAACTGCTCATCATTCAGATCTTTGCTTATTAAACTACCAACCCTGGTTAACATAGCTTGGTGTTTTATAAATGCAGGCCCTGGATTAGTTTATCTTCCATAACTTCCATAGTCATATCTTCCATAATCAAGAAAAGATTGGACAATCTTTTGTCCAGGTTGCTATAAAGACTTCTGCCTTGGGCAGGGTATGGATTAGAATAAGGGTCTCCAACCTCCAGTCTGTGGACCGGTACTGGGTCGTGGCATGCCAGCAACTGATCCACACAAACAAGCAAAGCACCATCCATGAGATTGCAGGCAGCACACAAAACCACGCACGCTCTGGTCCGTGGAAAAACCTTTCTCTGTGGAACTGGTCCCTGGTGCCCAAAAGATTGGGGACCTCTGGACTAGAAGACCTCCAAGGTCCCTTTTGACTCTTTTGACTTCTCACCATATTTCTCCTAACCATAACACATCAGAATCCAGAGACTTAAACGGAGCTCAACTTGACTATGGTCCACCTCTAACTATACTTGCAAGAACCTATGTGTATTCTTAGCCAAATGTTCACGCCAACTGATAACCGATATTTAACCATTAAAAAAAAAAAGGTCCACATGAACAAACGAGAAGTTTGAGGTGAAACTGAAGTGTAACAACCTTGAAAAACGCAGCAAATAAAAGGCAATTCACGGTTGATATTTATCCTTGCTGGCAGTTTGTCAATAGAATCCATACTTTTATTAATAATATAAGCTTTACGGAGTGCTTGCTAATAGATCATATTTACTGACCAAATGCATAATAACATTAGTCGTTTTTTATTTAATTGTTTTCTACACAGACAGCACCCCCTATCTGTATTTCTCTGTCCGAGAAATACTGCTGGTTGGAGAGATCTGCCTAAAATCAGGAAATTCTCTTTTCAAACAAGACGAAAAGCACTACTCGTCAACTTTTTAAATATAGCTTTAAAAATATTTATCTTATATAAGCGTCCATCAGGGACCCCTCTTACAATCCTTTAAGGGGGAAAAAAACATGAAACCTTAGCTGGTATTCTATGGCTAATTTCATTATCCTTTCTTTGAACCCCTGGCAGATCTGTACATTACAGATCAACTTACGACTATACTGGAGCTCAAAATTTCTGTTGCTAAGCAATATGTTGCTAAGCAAATTTTTGCCCCATTTTGCCCCACTTTTCCTGCCTTCATTTGTTAAGTGAATCAGTGCAGTTGTTAAGTTAGTAACACGGTTAAGTCAATTTGGCTTCCCCGTTGACTTTGCTTGTGAAAAAAAGTCACAAAAGGGGATCACCCTAGAACGCAGCAACCGTCATCAACATGAGTCAGTTTCCAAGCATCCAAACTTTGATATCGTGACCATAGGGATGCGGCGATGGTCGTTAAGTGTGAAAAATGGTCGTAACTCGCTTTTTCATTGCTGTTGTGACTCTGGTGACTAAATGGATTGTGGTAAGTTGAGGACGACCTGGATCTCTTTACTCAGGTATGCAATTGCGGCACAATTTGTATTTATTATTGACAGATCTCTTTAAATGCAAACTTTTATGGCACATATGTCCCTTGTCCCAGACTACTTGAGCAACTTGTTAGGTTCACAAGGAGGAAACCCCTCTTCAAATCAAGTAGGCAGAAACCGCAGGACAAACCCCAACCCCTTGTATTACTCACAGACAGGCCTAAGGAAAACACAGTTCATCGCAACTTGATTCTTAACCATAACAGTTGCCTTCAGCAACCAGCACCTCCCACACCTCCCCTTTTATTATGTATCCAAGTGTGACTTTCCTAATGCCTCCTCCTTTGCCTCTGGAGCCATCCCATTGCATTCCTTTGTCCTGCTCTGTTTGCCTCTGGCATTTATGAGCATCCTGAATGTCACCCAACTGTGAGTCATCACTATCCCCCCCAGCTTCGCAGCACAGCTGTGTCTCAGCCTGAGCACGGGTAGAGGGGCCAGGCTCCTCATCAGACTGCAAGTCTTGGAGCTCCTCAGAGCCTCCCTCTAACTCTGAGGATACTCCAGGCCCCTCCTCCTCCTCTGAATCCTCAGACTCAGCTGCTGGATCCATGGACTGACCTACTAGCTTTATTCAGGTGTCCCAAATGTAATCACCTTTCACGACCTATTTAAACTAGGTGCAACCTGTTAGAAATCTGCACCTAAAGCTCTTAATTTTCAGTTGGAAATCAAAAGGTCTGACCTAGCAGACATAAACAAGAATGATCTTAGAGGGTCAACTGTATATCCGCCAAAGAACAAGTAACCTGCCCATATCTATTTCAGATCCTGCCAATCCTATCTCTGAGGACACCTCCATCTGCATCTGAGATCTCAATGTGTCCAATAATTATGGATTTGAAAATTACCTGAGATCCACAGTCATCCATTTGATGAGTTCAGTCAGGTTGAATTCTTGTCTATTTGAATCCTCCTGTCATGGTTCTGACAAATGAACCTCTTCAAAAGAACTTTGAGGCATTGTTTACCTTAATGGATCTTTTATTTGAGTAGCAGAATATCAGCACTTACATAATTGAAGCCAAAAAACTGAATTCCCCTCCCCTGGGCTGATAGTATCAAAGCACAATTCCCTCCTCCAATTAGCAGTCATAAATCACATTCCCCAATTAGCATGAAGCACAGGCTTCCTCTCCAGCTCTCCAGTCTACCAATTCTTTATCAGATCTGGGCTCAGTAACCTTGATTCTCAAGCTAGGTTTAGTGTTGTTATGTCTAGCTGGACTTTCATTCACATCCCCCCTCCCAGCATCATCTAACTCTAAAAGCAAAAGGGAAAAGATGGCTACATTTCCATCTGTTGTCAATGCAAAAACATCTGATGTTAGCAGCGTTGACACCTCCATTTGATTCAGGCTTCCCCAAAAATCCTTCTTATTGCCAATTCAATTCATAAACACTGAATGCCACCCCAGACCTCAAACCCAAATGGGCTTTGGATCGTAGAAGTGACTGGATTCAATTGCTTTTATATTGAAACTTAAATTTAAAGGTGGATTTGAGCAAATAACCTTTCAATGAATTTTGTAAGAAAAGCTTGTTACAATCTTAGTGTGCATCACTCTCAGCTGGCCCAACAACCTGACTCTCACAACTGTCCTTAAAAAAAATGCCAGGAGAAACCAAGAAGCTTGGGAGGCAAAATTCTCTTTGAAGGCCACTCATCTCTACAGTTTTAAAGCATGTGCTAACATTTCCTTCATGTTCATTATTCCAAGTGTTGTATCATTTCTGACATGCTACATTTGGCAGGCTCCATCAAATTTCCCCGGATCTGTCGATCTGCTATAAATCCATAGGAAATCTGTTTGCTTCCTCAATAAAAAGACTTCTTAATTCTCCTTGCATGGTGGAGGCCATGATTTCCAGTTAGTTGACCACTTTGTAGTCAATCATACTTTGTACATCTATACTGACATACAGATGTTCCAAGTATTTTGGGATTCAAAGCTTGATACTAAAATTCAACACCTACAGTCTTTTTGACATTAAACAGCTCAAGGTAAAGGTTTTCCACTGTCCAGTTGTGTCTAACTCATCTCCGTTTCTTAACTGAGGGAGCCAGCATTGTCCAAAGACATTTCTCTGGTGATATGGCTGGCATTACTACATGCTGAGGTGCATGGAACACTGTTACTTTCCCACCAAGGTGGTACCTATTTATCTACTTGCATTTGCATGTTTTTTAACTGCTAGGTGGGCAGGAGCTGGGGCAGGTAATGGAAGCCCACCCCATCGTACAGCACTTGGGTCTTGAATCCAGACTTCTTTAACTGCTGAGTCATCATGCCCCCCCCCCCAATAAAACAACTAGAGAGATCAATTCAGATGAAATCAGTCTGGTCATTTAGCTTTTTTAGACCACAGTGAGATCTTGCTGACAAAAACACACCTTACTTGCATTCCAGTTCATCTCCTTTGAACGACCCATCTTGGGGCCCTGTTCCCTAAGACCCCTGGCTTTAGAAATTGATTGACAGACTTCAATCATACCTACACACAAAGGAATTCTACAGCTGTGGGAACATTGCTTTCTCTTTTGTTTGTTCGCTGCACAAAATGTTCTCTCTCACACACAGGCAAGCCATTGCTCCGAAACAGCCTCCTGATTGCTAGCAGAGGCATTTCCCTATTTATCTAGAAAGTTTTAAGATGTGACAACAACCTCAGCAAGTTATTGTCATAAATCTAGCAACTGGGATGATTCAGAGTAATTACTTTAATAAGGATGTTGTAAGAGGAATGCAAATAGGGAGAGCAGTGAGCGAGCTGTGAAGCGTATGTGATTGAAAGGAAAAACAAAAGCAACTCAGTACTAAGACAGTGATTATTCTAAAATTGTTGTATTTGAGGATTGGCAAATATTTTTTGGAGTGCTACTGAATGTAAACGGGAAGTGTTTATCTGCTCAGAAGCCCTTCCTTACTCCAAATATTTAACCACGTCTCTAGAATTCGGAAGTGCGCCTTAAAAATGACTTGTCCTGGGAAACCATAAAATGAGAAAAGCTCGCATCATCTAACACGGTGTATTCTCAACCTTGTTAACTTTTAAGCAGTGTGGCCTTCAACTCCCAGAATTCCCCTCTTCTGCACCTCTTAAAGTCGAGAAGATTGAGAAATAATAATCTCAATGATGCAGGCCCAACGTAAAGTGGAAGAAATATATTTTGAGGAGACTTTGACTGAGGCAGAATGAGTAAATCAACCATTCAAATATCCGACGGAAGTATCTATTGCCAATCACCCAGACTCGCTTAGGTGAGATGGGCAGGGTAGAAAACAAACAAACAAACAAACAAACAAACAAATAAATTAAAATAAATTAGGGCCACATTCTGCAATGGCCATCAGGGGCCATAATACATTTGCTTTGGTAATGGAACCAATTAACAGCCATCTCTCTATCTTTTACTGTTGGCATTCAAATCTAGACAGATTCGTTTCCCCTTTTATGCAAGAGGATGAAAGCAATTCAGCACAACACAGTGATACATACGGCAACTGGGATCTAACTCATTGCCCACTCAGGCAACTGAACCACATTTCAGCCTCAGTCATGGAATTTCCAAAGACGTTATTGGAGAGTTATAGCCCGTCTGCTCAATTGGTTATAGGGCCAAGATGAATCTGGGCACTGGGCTTAATGCAGACCTAAAGCAAGCAAAGAAGGGACGCGGTAGCTCAGTGGGTTAGGACGCTGAGCCTGTCAATCAGAAGGTCGGCAGTTTGGCGGGTCGAATCCCGAGTGCCACGTAGCAGAGTGAGCGCCTGTTACTCGTCCCAGCTTCTGCCAACCTAGCAGTTCGAAAGCATGTAAAAAATGCAAGTAGAAAAATAGGGACCACTATGGTGGGAAGGTAACAGCGTTCCGTGCGCCTTTGGCATCTAGTCATGCCGGCCACATGACCACGGAGACGTCCTCAGACAAGCGCTGGCTCTTCGGCTTTGAAACGGAGATGAGCACCGGCCCCTAGAGTCGGAAACGACTAGCACGCATGTGCGGGGGAACCTTTACCTTTACCTTAAAGCAAGCAAAGGAGCCATTTTGAAGCAATTTAGTTAAGAGCCCAAAGAACATTCATCTCGTTTTGAGCTACTCACTTATTAGGTTCACCAAATTCAAAATCGTAAAGTTAGAGACTTGTAAAAGGGCACTTCACAACTAAAGAATTCATGAATTAAAAAAGCATGCATGGGCATTGTAGTTAAATGTCATTAGATAATGTCAATAAATAATTATTGTTATTATTATTATTTTAGTTCTTCCTTTGAAGAAGGAAACACTTCAAAGGAAGAACTAAAATAATAATAATAACAATAATTCTAACTTTGATAAATTTTAATAATCCTAACTTTGTCAACTTTCAGATGAAAAAAAAATCTAGCAAAACATAACATGGGCAGAAAAATAAATATTTCCGCAACTGGATGGAGCCAGTAATCTGAAGAAATGATGTGACTATTATTTTCATTTCTAGGCTTATCTCATTCACATTCAGAGATTTTAGGCATAAGCCCAGTTTATGAACACAACTTATACATGTGCAAAAGTTTTTGTAACAAAAATCAAAGCCCTTTACAGAAGAATGTGTGAACTACGGTACAGCAGGTAACTACGGAGCAAAACTTGTGATTTTTCTGAATCTAAATACCTTCCAAATGATAAAATAATAGCATCCCTTGAATATAGGAAACCACCATTTGATAATACAAAACCGTAATTAGATGTTTATGCCATGGGTTAGCATACCTGCATACAAATCTTGCTTCTGCGGGACAACATGGACCAATGATACTCCCTATCCATAAATCCCTCAATCCTAAACTCAGTGATTTTTCCCCCAAAACATTAATTCAATTATACAATAGTTCGCCGAGCTTCTGTAGAACATCCGAGGGCCCTTTATCGATATTCTTTTTTTTCCCACCTCCACATACAAAAGGAAGTAAAAAAAAAATCACCTAGCAATAAAACTCTGAAAAGAACTTTCACCTCTGAATTTCCAATAACAAATTATCATGTGTTTGGGAAATAATCAGTTTAATGAGAAACACGGTTCCCATCCGCAGTATCTATTGATAGAGGATGTTCACAGGTACCATCAGCAATTTTTACTGATAAATTATCACAAGCTTCAGATACAGAATCTAATTGGATTTCCTTCTTGCTGTTTTTTTTAAAGTAATATTTTAAGCTAGGTATATTTATTTTGCTTGCTTTAATCTGGGCATGGGTGTGTATATAAATGTTGCCATGATTTATAAAAACACAATTCCCTCCTCCAATTAGCAGTCATAAATCACATTCCCCAATTAGCATGAAGCACGGGCTTCCTCTCCAGCTCTCCAGTCTGCCAATTCTTTATCAGATCTGGGCTCAGTAACCTTGATTCTCAAGCTAGGTTTAGTGTTGTTATGTCTAGCTTCATTCACATCCCCCCTCCCAGCATCATCTAACTCTAAAAGCAAAAGGGAAAAGATGGCTACATTTCCATCTGTTGTCAATGCAAAAACATCTGATGTTAGCAGCGTTGACACCTCCATTTGATTCAGGCTTCCCCAAAAATGATGATCAATCTTGCATAATTAGAATAGTTTCCAGTTCTAGTGCAGAGTCATATATATACATACATACATACATATAAAGGTCTTACCTGCAGTGTTTGTGAGATCCTGTTAGGGTTTCAATGACAAAGCATTCGCCATCATGAAGGCAGTAGGCAAGATCCTTATCTTTGCATGGCTTAAAGTGCTCGGATTGTTCAATAGAGTATGTTGTGGTATCTGGGGAAAAAAAAACCAGAATGGAGGAAAAACACATTTTAATACAACAGATATTATTCCCACTGACCATCAGCTTTTACTTTAAACAGACTCAGCTAGGAGGGTTGAGCTGAGATGGAAATTACAGCGTTCATTAGGTCTAGACTTCAAAATAATTACTTGGAGATACTGCAGCCAATTTTGGTCACCATATCACAAAAAAGATGTTGAGTTTTTGGGAAAAAAAAATTCAGAGAAGTGCAACTAAGATGACCCAAGGCCTGGAGACTAAAACATATGGAGAACATCTGCAGGACTTGGATTTGGCGTTCTCTGTGGCGTTCTCTGTGGGCGTGCCAGACCTATGGAACCGCTTGCCGGTTGAGCTCCGGATGGCCCCCGACCTCCACTCCTTCCGGCGGGATCTAAAAACTTATTTATTTGAGCAATGCGGCCTGGTCTGATGGGTTTGGGGTTGGGTTTTTAATATGGTTTTAACTATTGTATAGATCGGGCATAAATTATTTAATTGTTTTTTTAACTTTTGTACTTTGCTTTTTAATATTTATTGCCCTGTACACCGCCCTGAGTCCTTCGGGAGAAGGGCGGTATAAAAATTTAATAAAGAAAGAAAGAAAGAAAGAAAAGAAGAAATAGGGGTGACATGATAGCAGTGTTCCAGTATTTGAGGGGCTGCCCCAAGGAGGAGGGGAGGTCAAATTATTCTCCAAAGCACCAGATGGAAGGACGAGAAACAACGGTTGGAAACTGATTAAAGAAAGAAGCAACCTGGAATTAAGGAGAAACTTCCTGACAGTGAGGACAATTAACCAGTGGAACAGCTTTGCCTCCAGGAACCATGGGTGCTCCATCAATGGAGGTTTTGAAGAAGAGGCTAGGCAGTCACTTGTCTGAGATGGTAGACCAGACATGTCAAACACAAGGCCTGGGGGCCGGATCTGGCACACGAAGTGGTTTCATGTGGCCCGCAAAGCCATCCTGGAAACAGTGAGGGAACGGCTCCCACTGCCTTGGCTCTGGCCCAGAGACCCTCCTTCTGCCAGAGACCCTTAGATCTGTCCCACTCCTGCCCAGGCCCCCATAGGCACCCTTGATGCCAACTATGTAGAGCTGGCCACGCCCACCCAATAGGCCATACGCACTCTAGCCATGCCCACCCAGTGGGCCATGCCCACCCGGCCCCCTGAGGGCAACCGCAATGCTGATGCGGCCCTCAATAAAATTGAGTTTGACACCCCTGTGGTAGAGGTCCTCCTGCTTGAGCAGGGGGCTGGACTAGAAGACCTCCAAGGTCCCTTCCAGCTCTGTTCTATTCTAAGATGCACTGTTATTAAGGACATATACTCAGGTCTATGGAAAGAAATAGAAGATTCTAATTTTCTCTGATCATGGTTTCCAGTACAGGTTCCAGGATGTTTCTTGAAGCTTCGTCGAACATAGAACAATAGAGTTGGGGTGGGATGTTGGAGGTCTTCTAGTTCAGCTCCCTGCTCAGGCAGGAGACCCTATACCATTCTAGACAAATGGCTAGCCAGTCTCTCCTTAAGAACCTCCCCAGATGGAGCACCCATACCTTCCGGAGGTAAGCTGGTTAATTAGTCTCACTGATTATCATTCTCATTGTGTAGTTAAGAAACAGAAAGTCTTAGGAGATGCTTTCAGCCATTGGTTCTGAAAGCAGGATAGGGAAGTGGAACAGCAGAAGCTTGCATCTACGAAAGTCAGAGTCAGGGCTTTTTTTCTCATAGAACGCTCAGAACGGCGTTCCGGCACCTTTTTTGGATGGAACCTTGTAGGGTAGGCAAGGCAGGTTGTATGACATGTGTGAGTACTGGCACCTTTTTCTTTTACAAAAAAGCACTGGTCAGAGTACTAGGTTGGTCCTTGCCTACTCTTACCAGTTTGAATCTCTCTGAAGTTGCACACTGAGTAAGATGCCAGGGACTGGACTGGCCCTTTCACATTTAAATGCATGAGCTGCTACAATCACTATCTCCTCCTTTTCATCTCTGTCAATCAGAATGTGAATTTTCCATCTAGAATCGTGAAATATAAGACAACTTGTGAGGGTTTCCTATAATTGGAAGGAGTTTTATTGGATGTCAGCTGTATAATAATTAAGTCTGTATTGATTTCTAAGGCAGCAGATATGTCAGCCTTTGAAACACAGTAGGGACCGATGCCAAATCCTAGATATATGTTTAAAGTGAGTCATCAAGAGTCTAACTGTTTCCATCTCATCTTCGCCTATTAATTTTATATTTATAGTTCTATCTGGCTGACAATTGTCATGGATTTCATTATTTCCTGGTTGGAGAGACCTTTCTTTTCTCTGCTAAGTATTGCTGGATCATTATTAGTTCCACATCCCCCAAATTCCAAGTAACTATTTCCATTAACACATTAAAAAGCTGGGTTTCTCCTTGTTTCCATTCCTGCCAATAAAAAGTACATTATAACTGAAGATATTAGGATAATATATAGATATTAAGATAAGATAAGTTAAGATAAGATAAGATAAGATAAGATAAGATAAGATAAGATAAGATAAGATAAGATAAGATAAGATAAGATAATAAGATAAGATAAGATAAGATAAGATAAGATAAGATAAGATAAGATAAGATAAGATAAGATAAGATAAGATAAGATAAGATAAGATAAGATAAATAGATAGATAGATAGATAGATAGATAGATAGATAGATAGATAGATAGTAGATAGATAGATAGATAGATAGATAGATAGATAGATAGATAGATAGATAGGTAGGTAGGTAGGTAGGTAGGTAGAGAGAGAGAGAGAGAGAGAGACAGACAGACAGACAGACAGACAGACAGACAGACATGATAGATGACAGATGACATGGATAGATGGATGGATGGATGGATGGATGGATGGATAGATAGATAGATAGATAGATAGATAGATAGATAGATAGATAGATAGATAGATAGATAGATAGATATAGTTGGATGGATGGATGGATGGATGGATGGATGGATGGATGGACAGACTGATAGATGATAGATTAGATAGTTAGATACACACAGAGAGATAGAGAGATACAAAGATAGAGAGAAAGAGATAGAAATAGAGATATTAGGATAAAAGATATATGTAGATATTAGGATAAAAGGATTTCTTAAGGTAGTCCAAATAAACCTGCATTCCTTACACAACAATCATAAAAGTTTCAGCTTTCTGCTACTTAGCAATAAATATCACATTACCTTACCTTCACACAATTCTCATCTTGAATAGACAAAACATATATATATATATACAGACGAGTCCCAACCACCAAGAATGATACCAGACCTAAACTCATGATAACATCACATGACATCACCACCACACAACCATTCAAAAAGCAAATCTGAACCCACAATGATAACGATGCACAACCACAAAACAGAAACCTAACTACAGCTGCAACATTAGCCACTTTAAACCCCTCCAAACCACACAATAAGCAAACTGACACCCACTATAAAAACATGGCACCACCACAAACACGAAGCCGAACAAAAGCAGCACAACTCACCAGCTCAGGTCTAAGGCTGGCAGCTGAGACCAGCCCATCCACTCAAAACACACCCCCACCCAATCAGAACACACCCACCATTCAAAACACACTCCCACCCAATCAGAACACACCTAATCCCCCACCCAATCAGAGCACACCTCCACCCACAGAACACACCCCCTCTGGCAGTTTAAAAAAGAGGAATAAACAGCCACTACCACATGCTTCTCCCAGAAGAAGGAAGCTGAAGCCACCAGCCTGAGGATGACGGATGGGATTCCGTCGAAACGTTGCTCCTACACCTTCAATTCTACGCGGGGAAAAACCCAAATGACCAAAGATCCATATATATATTATATATGCTCAAGCTTCTTTATTTCCGTTTATATTAAAAATATTTTTTAAAAAAGCCAAGTCTATTTGCTCCCTCTACGTCTTGTCTTTCTACTTCAGTTTCTCACATTCCACCATGCCCTAATTAGATTCTAGGACGTTAGCAAGGATATCAGAGGTATTGTGTAACAACACACAAAGCAAGAATATTCCGTTCATCTTAGCTGAAACAACAACCTTTCATCATTGCAACAGAATGGAAATAAAAAGAAAAGAAAATCATTTTCTTTTGAACTTTCTTATTCTAGTTTTTATAGCATCCCAACATCATCGGTAGGCTTGATCACCATCCTCTAATAAATCAATGCTATTCTGTAGGTTGAGGTAGCCTTTAGTTTTCCTTTATCCAATCCCCATTGAGCTAAATGTTGATACATTACCTTTTAATATTTAAGCAGATCTTTTACACCACCACATAGATAATATGCAGTACAATGGTGTTCCCATTCAATTAGATTCAATTTCCTCCAATAGCTTTATAGATAGATAGATAGATAGATAGATAGATAGATAGATAGATAGATAGATAGATAGATAGATAGATAGATAGATACACTACAGGTAGAAAAGAAAAAAATATTGTACTCAGGGTTGAAATGTGGGATCTTTGATGCTCTCTGAGCTTGGTTTTTTTCTTGCAGACATTTTATTATCAAACTAGGTAACAACATCAGCTCACCAATGAGGTTACCAAGTTTGGTAATGAAACGTCTGCAGGAAAACCACCAAGCTCAGAGAGCACCAAGGACCCCAAAGATATTCCGTCCACAGTATTGCTGGATAAAAGGAGAGGAGGGATATAGGAAATTATTCCAAATTTTGGAAGTGCCACTGCTTTGTGAGATGAGCAGGGCTTACAGGAGTCTCTGGAACTCCTTCAAATATAATGCAGTGAATTACTGTTCTACAGACCATCGACTTGACATCCACTGGAGATCAGCAAAAGATTAAGCGTTAAAGTATAATTAAAAAAATATATATTTATTGAGAAATTAAAATTGCCAGCCCCTTATTTTAAACTAAGAGACGCAGTGGCTCAGTGGGTTAGGACGCTGAGCTTGTCGATCAGAAGGTTGGCAGTTTGGCGGGTCGAATCCCAAGTGCAGCATAGCAGAGTGAGCGCCTGTTACTCGTCCCAGCTTCTGCCAACCTAGCAGTTCGAAAGCACATAAAAATGCAAGTAGAAAAATAGGGACCACCACGGTGGGAAGGTAACAGCGTTCCGTGCGCCTTTGGCGTCAAGTCATGCCGGCCACATGACCACGGAGACGTCCTCGGACAAACGCTGGCTCTTCGGCTTTGAAACGGAGATGAGCACCGGCCCCTAGAGTCGGAAACGACTAGCACGCATGCGCGGGGGAACCTTTACCTTTACCTTTACCTATTCTAAACTACATTTCATAAAATGGAAAAAGACAGAGGGACAAATGAACCTGAAACACATTGAGACTGTCTTCCTTTATTCTTTTTATGAGTCTTTGGAATCAACTTTTCCCTATTCCTGGAGATAAATATGGCTGCTTGCAGAGATGGCTGGCTGGATATAATTTCTTTTCTCCATTAAATGTGCTCAGAGCAGTTTTGAGCTAATCAACTAAATAAGACTAGGAAACAAAAGTAGGATGATTGGGTATTTCATGAGTAATGCTCATCCTCAAATTACCTTCAGTTACTTGGCAGGGAAAAAAATCCAACAATTTGTGGCTTCTTCCGAGTGCTGTCTAAAATTGATAGGCAAACTCATATGCCTCAGCTTAAAATAGGTGTTTTAGTATTTAATTCTTAACATTAAAGCATGTGGTGTTGTTCCTACAGTACTTATTAGGAAGAAAATGTGAATGACTCAATAAAGTGAATATGGGTACGATCACAATGCTAAGCAAGAAAGTTTTTTAAGCAAATCGTGCCTCATTTTATGACCACCGTAGTAGTTAAGTTAGTAACGTGGGTGTTAGAATGGCTTTCCCTTTGATTTTGGTCGCAAAAGGGGATCACGTGACCCCAGAACTTTAAAACTATTTTAAAACAAGGACTTTTGGAGGAAGAAATATGAAGCATAGATGAACATTTATCCACCCAATGTAGCAATGTCCCTCTATAAATAATGAGATGTTTATAGAGGGACGTTGCTACATTGGGTGGGTAAACGTTCATTTATGCTTCGTATTTCTTCCTCCAAAAGTCTTTGTTTTAAAATCATTTATCACCAGCTTTTCCTTTTCACAATAATCACTTCATCTGGCCAATAGTTTTCCAGAGCCCATCTGGGTACAGGAAATGGGAAGGGGGTTCTTGACCTGACATTTCCCTTCCCCCAAGTGATGTGGAGAAGCAGCTTCGTGACTTGTTTGTTTGTATCAGGCCTTTTTATTATTTTTACAAATAACTCAAGGTGGCGAACATATCCAACACACACCTTTATCCTCCTGAGAGGGGAGTAAAGTACAGCGAGAAAATTTGACGTGCTTAAGGTTCATTATTCATTGTAAAACTAGCAAAGGTAGGATAAGATAAAGAAATAAAATCGCTATGCTTCTAGTTAATGCGTGGTTATGTTATTTATTGAGCTGTACCTTTGCTATTTGTTATTTTTACAATGAACATATCCCACACATCTTCCTCCACTTGTCTCCCCCGCAACGGGGAACAAGCAAATTTGACATGCAAGAAGCAAAGCAAGAAGCAAGTTTGACATGCTAAATGCTTCAAGTTAATGCATGGTTATTGTATTTATGTATCGGCATCCCAGCTTTGTTATTTTTACAATGAACACATCCAATGTGCCTTTCTCTTCCTATTTTGCTCACAACAATCCTGTGAGTTGGGCTCAGAGAGAGTAATTAGCCCAAGGTCACCTGGCTGCAATGAAGGCGGGACTAGAACTCACTGTCTCTTGGTGATTGGCCCAAAGTCACCCAGCTGGCTTTCCTGGCTAAGGTGGGACTCGAACTCACAGTCAGAATAACAGAATATCAGAGCTGGAAGGGACCTTGGAGGTCTTCTAGACCAACCTCCTGCCCAAGCAGGAAACCCTAAACCATTTCAATCAAGTGGTTGTCCAGTCTCTTCTTAAAAACCTCCAGTGATGGAGCATCCACAACTTCTGGAGACAGGTTGTTCCCACTGATTAATTGTTCTCACTTTCTCCTTAATTCCAGGTTGCTTCTCTCCTTGATTAGTTTCCATCCACTGCTTCTTGTTCTGCCTTCAGGTGCTTTGGAAAAATAGGTTGCCCCCTCCTTCTTTGTGGCCGGCCCTTAAATATTGGAACATGTCACCCCGTAGTCTCCCCTTTCTGTCTGTGCTTTAACCACTGGACCAGACTGCCTTTAACTGACTTCAAATATCAATAGGAATCCACGCTACATTTGCCACTATGAAATTCCATTTCCCCCCCCCTATAGTTGAGGTGCAAAGATTCACAGCGCTGTCCTAACGCTATAAAATATTAGAACACAACCGGAGAACTGATTCCTGAGCATCAATGACTGACATGTCTCCATTATTCAGCCCGCAAACATTAATCTTGATTTTCAGTCCCCCTTTCAATATGAAAGAAACATTAAACGAAAAATTGTGCAAACACAAACAGAGGATGTGTATCGTGTGAACAGCAAAACCACACCAAACAAAAAAAAAGCACAGGTCTGAAAATATCACTAGGTATTAACACTTCACATTTTATAGCTGTGTGGCATTTACCACCAGAAACGCAAACATATCAACTTATCACTGAATATAAATGATAATATTTTTAGCAGCAGCAAAATGTGGGCAATTTCCTCTTATATTTATTTATCCATCTCTATGCATATTTTTTTAAAAAATTAAATTCAAAACGGAATTGGAGAAGTGTCATATTAGAACCCAAAAGACACAACAATCTTCCCAATACAAACTTTACATATGTATTCTGTATGTGTATTCTTTTTTTTCCTTTTGTATAGATTTTATTAGGTTTTTTTTAGGGTTAGGAATAAGGTGGGGTCGGGGTTAGGGTTGGGATTTGGGTTAGGGTTAAGATTAGGTTTAGGGTTGGGGTTTTCCCAAATAACATTCTCAATATTTAGCAAACAGCATAATGTCTGGGTTCAGGTGTTTAACAAACAATAATAGCTAATAGCTAATTATCATTAATTATCGGTATGTTAATTCATCACTCAATAGCCTTCTTCTTGCTAATATATATTCAAAATTACAGATCATGGTCCTTTCTCTCTAATTCGTCTTTCTAGTCATTGATAGAAATTATCCCATGTTCTAAAGTACATGGAGTCTTCTTTCTCTTTAATCTTTAAAGTCAATCTATCCATTTTTGCACACTCTGGAACTTTCTTAATTAGTACTTCTTCAGCTGGTAAGTTTTCATTTTTCCAATGTTGGGCAAATACAATTCTTGCTGTGGTTAGTACATGTAGTATTAAATACCTGCAGTCTTTCTCATATTTAGCTCCTATTATTCCTAACAAGAGGGACGTGGTGGCTCAGTGGGTTGGAACGCTGAGCTTGTCGATCAGAAGGTCAGCAGTTTGGTGGGTCAAATCCCGAGTGCCGCGTAACAGAGTGAGCGCCTGTTACTCGTCCCAGCTTCTGCCAACCTAGCAGTTCGAAAGCACGTAAAAATGCAAGTAGAAAAATAGGGACCACTACAGTGGGAAGGTAACAGCATTCCGTGCGCCTTTGGCATCTAGTCATGCCGGCCACATGACCACGGAGACGTCCTCGGACAAGCGCTGGCTCTTCGGCTTTGAAATGGAGATGAGCACCGGCCCCTAGAGTGGGAAACGACTAGCACGCATGTGCGGGGGAACCTTTACCTTACCTTTATTCCTAACAAAAATAATTCTGGCTTAAAGTCTATTTGTTTTTTTAGTTATTTTCTCCAACCATAAATGTATTTTAACCCCAAATCTTTTTTTTTTTTTTTGCTTTAGGGCATGTCCGCCAGATATGATAATAAGTACCTGGTCTTTGTTTGCCTGTATGTGTATTCTTGACGTACGGCCACAATGGAGCCCCATATTTTTGTTGCTAAGTTGTTATATGGGTTGTGTCCCATTTTATGACCTTTCTTGCCACAATTGTGAACTGAATCACTGCAGTTGTTAAGTTAGTAACACGGTTGAAAAATGAGTCTGGCTTCCCCACTTGACTTTGGTTGTCAGAAGGTCGCAAAAGGCACGTACGTCGGACGCAACCATTGTAAATATGTGCCAATTTGCCAAGCATTTGAATTTGATCATGTGACCACAGGGATGCAGCAATGGTCACGAGTGTGAAAACATCACACTACTGACTTATAAGTCTTTTTTTTTCCCCAGTGCCATTGTAACTTTGAACAGTCACTAAACAATGGTTTTTAAATTGAGGTCTGTAACCTGTAACCTCTTTGTGGCCACTTGGGTGGATTAAATCAACTCACTTTTAGGAAAAAAAAGAAACAACAACTTTAATGGTGAGATTGAAATAGAAATTCCTAACGCAAGTATGTGATTGTCACCTCAGTCAATTCTTTGAGAACTTTAATTTCTTTCTCCAGAAATACAAGAATAAAACCCCAATTGAGACAGAATTTTAGCTAGATTTAGCCACAGGCTTTAGAAAATAGCACCAATCCTATACTACTGTTTGCTTCTTCATGTGGGATTTGGATGCTGCCTTGCATGTAAGTTATACTTCACACTTCTGAAATGTATGAAAAATACACAGGGCTAAAAGCACTCCTCCTCCTCCTCCTCCTCCTCCTCCTCCTCCTCCTCCTCCTCCTCCTTCTCTCTCTCTCTCTCTCTCTCTCTCTTTTATGCTGTATCATGATTGATGAAGGACAAAATCCAAAATATTGAAGGAAGTTCACTTTTACCATGTTCTTGGAAATATTTAAATATTTCCTTCTTTCACAACTTATAAGAGAAGATAACCTTTATTGTAATTTTTTTTTTTACGGCGGGCAGACTGGCACACATTAACCATGAAAATTCTCTTGCCTGCTCTCAAAAGTGCACACATAAATAACACACATATAAACACGCTATATACAACATAGGTATAGACCTACACTCTTGCATGTAAGTAACATCTAAATCCCTGTCCATCTTGAATACACAATGGAAGGAGGAAGCTTGAGAATTCACAAGGTTAATACTTGTATGAAACAAAGCTGTGACTGAATCAGGATGTTCTGCTTTGGATACCATGGAGCTCCCTCCTCCCAAAAGGTAACAATGAAAACAGGTTGTGGAGAGGATGTATAGTGTCTCAGACAATCTTGCAGACCCTGCTCAAGCAACGCTTATGTGCCACGTCCTGGATGGAAGGGAGGTAAATGCCAATAATCTTTTCTGCTGTCCTCACCACTCTCTGCACCGCCTTCCTGTCTGAAGCAGGGATGCTTCCAAACCAGACTGTGATGCCCTATGACAGAATGCTCTCGATCGTCCCTCTGCAGAAAGTGGTCAGAACAGGGGAAGAGACGCGCTTTTCTCATGCGACGCAGAAAATGCAGGCGCTGCATTATAGGCAGAAGACATTGCGAATATCAACTCTTTTTTTGCATGATTCTTTCAGGAAAGTCCATTTAGCAACTTCCATTTTTGTTTTCAATCTATTTTTGGTTAAAATGATGGATTCACTTTTGAAACTGTTCTTTGTTTTTTTTTTAGCACTGATGTGTAATCTTCTATTTAGTTGTTAGCTGCTGCTTGAGTGATACAGACTGGTTTTAAAATATTATTAGAGATACTTTGAAAGCTGTCTGGGAAAATCTTTATTTTGACGGGCTGTATGTAAGGCTTTCAGCAAATGAAGGAACATATTCTGGGAAAGTCATTTTATTGCAGCAATGCTCCTATTGATATTCTGCATTTCCTCACAGATCTCCTTACCTCCCATAATTTTAACCCATTATTCTGTATAATTTCACCTCAAACATATCATTCCATGATTTCCAAGCATTTATTTATTTATTTATTTTATTACATTTATATACCGCCCTTTCCCTGAGGACTCAGGGCGGTTTACAGGGAATTAAAAAACCAGCAATACAAAAGTTAAAACCAATTTAAAAAAGATTAAACTAAAGTAGTCAAATTAGAAATGAAACATACTCAAATCTACAGCTGCAAAGATTACTTGATTTTGTTTCACCTCCCAAGAGAAATAACAGGTTGGCTTTGCAATAAGGGGCAACTTAAGGGCCATTAAATGTACACCAATCCAACGGGAATGCAAGTTTTGTTTCTCCTTAATTAGTTGGCCAAGGGGTACTGAGGATGAATGTTGTTGCCTGCCCCTTTTCTCTTTCCAAAGTTTTACAGACCTTCTATTTTAAAATTCATGGTGAAAAGATTCAAAACATGGGGAATACACTTTGAAGCTCTGTCTTTCAAGAAGAAGAAGAAGAAGAAGAAGAAGAAGAAGAAGAAGAAGAAGAAGAAGAAGAAGAAGAAGAAGAAGAAGAAGAAGAAGAAGAAGAAGAAGAAGAAGAAGAAGAAGAAGAAGAAGAAGAAGAAAAATATTTTATAACCCATGAGTATTAACATTGCCTTTGAGTGGTGAGACTGGATGGCTGCCATGTTTCTTTATCAATATTGATGCCCTTGATATTTTACAATGAAGGCAATCCTCAGGGTTACCTTGGTTAAATTCATCTTCTTACAGCTGCCTTCATTGAGCATTAGGTTTAGTTCACCCAGAAACATGTTTCCTGGACCCCATGATATATACACACATGGATCAGGACCCAGGAGGTACTATGTGGTAGAGGAAGGAGAAGCTGCAATGGAATCTATTCTAGTGAGAATGGGTAAAGCTTAGCCATGAAATATTGTAAGAAGGTATTGGGTCAAGAAGCTCAAAGCTTTGGTCACCGAATGAGAAGACTTATTGGAAAAGGCCCTGAGGATGGGAAAGATTGAAGGCAAAAGGAGAAGGGGATGGCAGAGGAGGGGATGGTTAAATAGCGTCTGCTTGTGGAGATGCTTAGTCATCCAGTTATGGCTGGTTTTTCAGGAGGCAAATGGACTTTCTTGTTTTTCTTTGAAGAAGTTACACTTCTCATCCAAGAAGCTTCTTCAGCTCTGACTGGATGATGAGGAATGGAAGGATTTATATTCGTTGCAGACAGCTGGTCATTTGCATTCCAAGAAGGCTCCATGCCCATTTGCACCACTCAGGTGACCCTGAGGACACAGGTAAACCTCCAAATGGCCCCAACGACTCTCTAAAACAGGGGTGTCAAACTCAATTTCACTGAGGGCCGCATCAGCATTGCGGTTGCCCTCAGGGGGCTGGGTGGGTGTGGCCAGGGTGGGCGTGGCCTACTGGGTGGGCGTGGCTAGAGTGCGTATGGCCTACTGGGTGGGCGTGGCCAGCTCTACATCGTTGGCATCAAGGGTGCCTATGGGGGCCCGGGCAGGAGTGGGACAGATATGAGGGTCTCTGGCAGAAGGAGGGTCTCTGGGCCAGGGCCAAGACAGTGGGGGCCATTCCCTCACTGTTTCCAGGATGGCTTCATGGGCCACATGAAAGCACTTCGCGGGCCAGAAATGGCCCCCGGGCCTTGTGTTTGACATGTCTGCTTTAAAAGAAGGCAAATGGCCAGCCGTCTGCAAGGAGTGTAACTCCTTCCACTCCCCATCATCCAGAAAAAGCACCTTTGGGTTAAATAGTATCATTGACACAAAGAAGATGAAATTGGATAAATTACAGGAGACAGGGGAGGACAGGGGAGCCTGGCCTGCTGTGGCCCATGGAGCTGTGAAAAGTCGGACATGACCTAGCAACTGAACAACAACATTAGGTCAACAGCAACATAGACTACACTATTGTCTCTATCACTTCTGCCTAGAGTTTTAGCATTCTTCTAAAGTTCTGGAGTTAAAAGAAATAGAAAACCTGACTAATCAGTTTGGGCATGACAAACAACAGCAATACCCCTCATCCCCACCCACCCCCACCCCGGGAACATTGTCACTGACACAGTAAAGTTCACAAAATGCAACACAGCACATCGGATATCTAAGGCAACCGTCTTGTTTTTCTGTAATACCTAGAACCTCTATTTCTACAACATAGGCTCAAAGTTCAAATACTAGCAAAGGACATTAGCAGAGAGGAACACAAACCAGTACAAATTTGCCTTCTTCGTTGTCGTTGTAGTTGTTCTCTGATGTCACAACTTATAAAATCTTCTTTATCAATAACTCTTGGGGGGAAAAAGGCTGTTTCCTCCCTACCAACTGCTGGAATCACCTCTCAAGGATGGCGTGAAGCTGAGGTTACTTCCTGAATGACAAAAGTTCTCAAGCTTTCTTAGCAGGGGGAAGAAAAAAAAAACATGGGAGAAAAAAGACCACACTGTTTTAAATCTAATAAAAATGTGTACCTTTCACCCTTTGCTACTTTTTTTCCCCCCTACGTTAAAGGCAAATGAAGATTCTAGAAAGGAGGGGGAAAAAAACAACAACAGCACAGAAGTGAACGATCAAAATTGAGTGGTCAAATCTGTTGCCTAAATGGCAAGTTAGCCTAGATGGGAATACATGCAGAAAGTATACATTTTAGTACATTGACCGAGAATGCAAAGAAACTCACTATAAATCAGCCTGGGAAATTCCTATTACAGCTTCCATAATTCTGCATTTATACCCAGAGGGCATTAAAGATACCTGAGCAAAATTTATATACTTCTTGCTACTTTGATCTTCCCCAACTGCATTGGCCTTGATACAAATACAGTTAAAAGGACTGAGCGGGTGAGGAGAGAGCTACAGCTAGTCCAGAATTTACAAGTTACAATGGAAGTGGGGAAAAAGTGAGTTATGACTGTTTTTCACACTTACAACTGTCGCAAAATCCCTGTTCTGTCCCAGCTTACGTGAGTCCTGGTTATGCTCACAAGGAGAAACCCCTCTTCCAAGAAACAGGCAGGAACCACGAGGAAAAAAAAACAACCCCTTTTATTCTCACAGACTTGAGTCAATGTCCAAGGCAAACAAATGCAGTCCACAGAAACTCCATCCTCGACACGAATGGTTGCCTTCAGCAACCAGGACCTCCCACACCTTCCCTTTTATTATTCAGCCAAGGCGTGGCTTCCTAATGCCTTTTCCTTTGCCTTTGGAGCCACCCCACTGCATTCCTCTGTCCTACTCGCTTCTCTTACTGGTGCTTTCGTGCATCCTGGATATCTCCCAGCTGTGCTTCATCACTGTCCAACTCAGGCTCCCAGCACAGCTGTGTCTCAGCTTGAGCGTGAGTAGAGGGGCCAAACAATAAGTCTTGGAGCTCCTCAGAGCCTTTCACTGACTCTGATGTCACTCCAGGCCCTTCCTCCTCATCTGATTCCTCAGACTCAGCTGACAGATCCACTGGCTGGTCTAGGAATCACAACAATCCCCATGGTCACATGATCAAAATTCAGATGCTTGGCAACTGACATGTATTTATGGTGGCTTATTTATTTATTTATTTTTGGGACTTATATGCCGCCCTATCTCCCAAAGGACTCAGGGCGGCTAACAATAATAAAAATACAATAATACAAAAGTTAAAAAAGAATTAAACTAGCAGCCCCAATAATAAGTTAAAAGCATTTTAAAAATCCCTGTCAGTCCAGGTCAGCCTGATGGAAAAGGAATGTTTTAAGGCCGCGGCAAAAGGACCGGAGATCTGGGGCTGTCCAGAGCTCAAGGGGAAGTTGGTTCCACAGGGCTGGCGCTCCCACAGAGAAGGCCCTCCCCTGAGGAGACCCTCCCTGTGTGAGCGTACTGGGCGATGGGAAGTCGTTCCCGGCAGCAGGCGGTCCTGCAAATATCCCGGGCCTAGGCCATGTAAGGCTTTAAAGGTAAGTACAAGCACCTTAAATCTCACCCAGAGGACAACTGGTAACCAATGCAGGTCACGCAGGAGGGGTGTAATATGGGAGTATCGGGATGCTCCCATCACTACCTGCGCGGCCTCTGGGTGGTCTTCAAGGGCAGCCACATGTAGAGAGCATTGCAGTAATCTATACGGGACGTAACGAGTGCGTGAGTGACCGTACGTAGGGCAGTGTCCCGAGATCACGTGATCCCCTTTTGCGAACCTCTGACAAGCAAAGTCAGTCGGGAAGCCAGATTCACTTCACGACCGGGTTGCTAACTTAAAAACTTCAGTGATTCACTTAACAACTGTGCCAAGAAAGGTCATAAAATGAGGGAAAATTCATTGAACAACCATCTTGCTTAGCAACAGAAATTCTGGGCTCAATTGTGGTCATTAAGTCAAGGATTGCCTGTAAATATGTTTTAGGTTTTTCAATGATCTTAAAGTTTCCATCTTTACTTTTTTTTAATGGGAAAATGAGCATGCAAAGCAGATATTGTAACATGCCCCAAGAAAAGATAAGTAATCAATTACTGTGAGGATTAGAGGGGAAAATATATATAGCATGCCAAGTATTCATTTCAAACACCATATTCCAGAGCAAGCCCTTTATAGAATAATTACATACAGATTTATTTGTAAATAAATAATAACAACAACAACAATAAAGTTGGAACAGACCTTGAAGGTCATCTAGTCCAACCCCCTGCTCAGGCAGGAAACCCTATACCATTTCAGACAAATGGCTGTCCAGTCTCTTCTTAAAAACTTCCAGTGTTGGAGCATTCACCGCTTCTGGAGGCAAGTCGTTCCACTGGTTAATTGTTCTCACTGTCAGGAAGTTTCTCCTTAGTTCTAGGTTGCTTCTCTCCTTGGTTAGTTTCCATCCGTTGCTTCTTGTCCTGCTTTCAGGTGCTTTGGAGAATAGCTTGACTCCCTCTTCTTTGTGGCAGCCCCTGAGATATTGGAACACTATTATCATGTCCCCCCCCATCCTTCTCTTCATTAAACTAGACATACCTACTGATTTGAGAGGAATGTAGTTTTAAATATATTTTTATATGTTTTCCACCCTTGTCGTGTATTACTTATCATTCAAAGATACCTGGGCACGCAATCTAATTCCAGATAAGTGTTATATATAATAACCTCACCAACCATGTTTTTCTCTTATTCTAGAAAGCTAGAAAAGTAGGCCAGCATATAGGGCTTTGTGGAATGAAAGGTAGAGATAAATAACCCATTTTCAGTTCTCAGTTGGTTCTCTCATCCTGGGTAGAATGTCAAAAGAATTATTATTTACAAGAGCATCTATCATTTTGACATCCTAATAATATGGGGATATAGAAGCAAGCAACCTTGTTGTCAAAAATACCTTCATATAGGGATATAACTGCATCATTCATTCAATGCTTTTTTTTTTAAAAAAAATAATAATAAACAAACAAATAAAGTTATTCTGACTCCTTTTATCTTTTCGCTGGCTGTTTGGCTCTTTTCTGTCTGAATCCCAAAAGAAAAAAAAAGAAGAAGAAGAAGAAGAAGAAGAAGAAGAAGAAGAAGAAGAAGAAGAAGAAGAAGAAGAAGAAGAAGAAGAAGAAGGAGGAGGAGGAGGAGGAGGAGGAGGAGGAGGAGGAGGAGGAGGAGGAGGAGGAGGAGGAGGAGGAGGAGGAGGAGGAGGAGGAGGAGGAGGAGGAGGAGGAGGAGGAGGAGGAGGAGGAGGAGGAGGAGGTGGTTGAGGAGGAGGAGGAGAAGAAGAAGAAGAAGAAGAAGAAGAAGAAGAAGAAGAAGAAGAAGAAGAAGAAGAAGAAGAAGAAGAAGAAGAAGAAGAAGAAGAGCAAAGAGATTTCTATAGCATTACTTTAAAACAAGGCCAGCTTACTTGCAGGATGGCCTCTTCCTGGGGATACCTGCCCGGTTGTAATAGGTTGGATAAGGTAGGTGTGTCCCAAATCTCCTCCTAAATGCTGCCTCTTGAGGAGACCTAAGAGGTATTTCTTCTCAGTGGTCATCCCAAAACTTTGGGAACAATCTCCCATCTGAGACCGTGAGGGATCTCTACCCATTTAGCCTTAACTTGGATCTTCCCCCAAGCATTGAGCTAGGATGGGGGTTGAGTTGGAGACTGTCTGGCCTGGTGTCTGGAGTGGGGGGAAGATTTTGCTTCTAGTTGTGTTTTTTGTGGATTGCCGTGAACTTCCTAGAATACTTATAAAAGATGTATGTATGTATGTATGTATGTATGTATGTATGTATGTATGTATGTATGTATTTATGTATTAAATTTATTGACCACCCGTCCTACCACAAGGTAACTTCATGGCATCCATATAAGTCCTATAAATTTGATCCTGAGCAGCTCAAGGTTGACTCAGCCTTCCATCCTTCAGATGAGGCCAGTAAAATGAGGGCCCAGATTGTTGGGGGGCAATAGGCTGACTCTGTAAAACTGCTTAGAGAGGGCTGTAAAGCACCGTGAAGCGGTATATAAGTCCAAGAGCTATTGCTGTTGCTATTGACTCCGCCTTCCATCCGTCCGAGGTCGGTAAAATGAGGACCTGGATTGTTGGGGGGCAACAGGCTGACTCTGTAAATGCTTAGAGAACGCTGTAAAGCGCTGTAAAGTGGTATATAAATCTAAGTGCTATTGCTATTTCTATAATATTCACTAAAAAAATGAAATCATATGCATTTGACTCTTCTGGTGTTAATTCCATTGGATAATTTCTACTCAAATCCTCTTCCACCATCTCTTTTCATGAGGGAATTGCTAAAAATGGTGAAACAGCAATCCACTTTTGCAGGCCAAATGTATTGACTTATCACATTTGCTTCCTTAGAACTTCCCTTATGCAAGTTTCTTGCAAAAAGCCCGCCCAAAATTAATAAATATAAATTGGAATATGTACAGTCAGTGGGAAATTCTCAGTTGTAGAGCGTAGAGAAAGTGACCTTGACAGAGATAGGCCCAATCCATTACCAAAATTATGAGGTGAAAAAAAAAGCGGAAAGCATGCATAAGTCGCTCAGACAGACACTTCCCTAATACACATCAGCAGAAGAAATGGAGACAGCACAACATAATAAGATTTATGCAATTTTGTTATTAGAAACACTCTGGCTAATAGTAGTATTAGCCTTTCTCTATACAGTAGCTCTGTTTTGGTCTGGTCTACTTGATGAAACTGACGCTAACCCATGTCATTCAGGAGAGCAGATCACGTTTTATGTCTTTGCATATTAGGGGAACCCAATGAAATGTCACATAGCTGCTCACCACATTATTGTGTGTTTGGGTGTCCATCAAATCTGTCTTGGTTGGAAACTGATCAAAGAGAGAGAAGCAACCTGGAACTAAGGAGACAGTTCCTAACAGGGAGGACAATCAACCAGTGGAGGACAATTAACCAGATTGCCTCCAGAGACGGTGGGTGCTCCATCACTGGAGATTTTTAAGAAGAGGCTAGACAGTCACTTGTCCATGCCCTCGTATCCATCTATTTCAGTTGCCACTGGACCATTTCATTGTACTGCATGTGTAAAGGTAAAGGTAAAGGTTCCCCCGCACAGGCATGCTAGTCGTTTCCAACTCTAGGGGCCGGTGCTCATCTCCGTTTCAAAGCCAAAGAGCCAGCGCTTGTCCGAGGACATCTCCGTGGTCATGTGGCCGGCATGACTAGACGCCAAAGGCGCACAGAACGCTGTTACCTTCCCACTGTAGTGGTCCCTATTTTTCTTCTAGCATTTTTACGTGCTTTCAAACTGCTAGGTTGGCAGAAGCTGGGACGGGTAACAAGTGCATGTGTAAATTTGGCCAAAAAAAGAGAAAGGAGAAGAAAAAAAGCTTTTGCATTATTTAAAGAGATCTGAATTCTGTGGATACTTTCAATGGATACACCCATTTCTAGATGGGTCTCTCAAGAAAAAAAAAAAGAACAACTTTTTTTCTACTGCCTAGGTGGGGAAAAAAGGAAATAAAGAAGCTCAGAGACCACTTTGGCAGATGCTATATACATTCTAAAGGGACGCGGTGGCTCAGTGGGTTAGGACGCTGAGCTTGTCTATCAGATGGTCGGCAGTTTGCTGGGTCGAATCCCGAGTGCCGCGCAACAGAGTGAGTGCCTGTTACTCGTCCCAGCTTCTGCCCACCTAGCAGTTCGAAAGCACATAAAAATGCAAGTAGAAAAATAGGGACCACTACAGTGGGAAGGTAACAGCGTTCCGTGCGCCTTTGGCATCCAGTCATGCCGGCTACATGACCATGGAGACGTCCTCGGACAAGCGCTGGTTCTTCGGCTTTGAAACGGAGATGAGCACCGGCCCCTAGAGTTGGAAACGACTAGCACGCATGTGTGGGGGAAACTTTACCTTTACCTTTATATACATTCTTGATCATATATCAACACCTTTCAAAATAAATATTCTTTATGGACTGCTCTGTTGGTAGGTCCTCCTTCCACCAAAAGGATTAAAATCACCTTCCAGCATTTCTGCTTACACCTCTTTACTGTTCAGTTCTGCCATTGTTTACCAGAGAAATAATTCTGTAAAAACTTTCAACATTCTGAACAATGGCTAATAATTCCAGACAGACAGGCAGTTTTTTTCTAGGTTGGCCCTTGCTTTTCATCTTCATTCTGGCTCAGGTTTAATTTCTGTTAATCACTGTAAGCTAGGTGGTTTCTTCTCACTTTACTTTTATTAATTTGCTTATCTGCACCCTACCTTTATTGTTTTTAGAAATAACTCAAGGAGCGACCACATCCAACTCGCTTTCCACCTCCCGTTTTCCCCAGAACAAAAACCCTGTGACGTGGGTTCGGCTGAGAGAGAGAGAGACAGAATGGGCCAAAATCACCCAGAACAGTAATAGCAATGGCACTTAGACTTATATACAGCTTCACAAAGCTTTACGGACATCTCTAAGTAGTTTTACAGAATCAGCCCCCAACAATCTGGGTCCTCATTTTACTGACTTCAGAAGGATGGGAGGCTAAGTCAATCTTGAGCTGGTCAGTATTGAACTCCTTGCAGTGGGCAGAGTTTGCAGCAAAGTACTTCTATAATAAATTCTAGAATCTTTTGTTATTCTAGGAACTACAAGATCCCTTCAAAATCTGTTATTCTATTCTATTCTGTTCTGTTCTGTTCTGTTCTGTTCTGTTCTGTTCTACTCTACTCTACTCTACTCTATTCTATTCTATATTCTATTCTATTTTATTCTATTTTGTTCTACTCTACTCTACTCTACTCTACTCTACTCTACTCTACTCTACTCTACTCTACTCTACTCTATTCTATTCTATTCTATTCTATTCTATTCTATTCTATTCTATTCTATTCTTATTCCATTCTATATTCTATTCTATTCTATTCTATTCTATTCTATTCTATTCTATTCTATTCTATTCTATTCTGTTCTGTTCTGTTCTGTTCTGTTCTGCTCTGCTCTGCTTTGCTCTGCTCTGCTCTGGTCTACTCTACTCTACTCTACTCTACTCTACTCTACTCTACTCTACTCTACTCTATTCTTATTCCATTCTATATTCTATTCTACTCTATTTTATTCTATTTTGTTCTGCTCTGCTCTGCTGTGCTCTGCTCTGCTCTGCTCTGCTCTGCTCTGCTCTACTCTACTCTACTCTACTCTACTCTACTCTACTCTACTCTACTCTACTCTACTCTATTCTATTCTATTCTATTCTATTCTATTCTATTCTATTCTATTCTATTCTATTCTATCTCTTATAGATACCTTAAAGTAGTTTTGTACAACATATCTTTGTTCCTTGCTTTAACATTTATAGGATGGTTACAATTTCAACAGATGAGAAGCTTGAAGCTCACAGTTCATTCAGATCTAGTCAAAAGGGGGGAAAAGATTTGTTTAGAAATTGCAGGTATCTGCAACAAAAGAATGGATGGTGAAGCTGGTAGGATTGACAGAGGTGGTGAAATTGACAGCCTTGAGGAAAGAAAAGACTGACGTATTTTATTTTTACATGGAAGCCACTTTTGGACTTTTTTTGCAAGAAACTGAAAGAAATGAACGTTGGTTTGGGGATTTGATGATTGGAATTATATGAGACTATGGAGAAATAAAGTAGACAAATGTTATCAGACTAAGAGTCTGATGTATATTCTTTATGTGTATCTGTAGAAGACAGACTGGCAGAACCAGGGGGAGGAGTCAAACAGACTCTCTACGTAGTCACAAGAGAACAAAGTCCAACTCTCCTGGAAAGCCATTGAAGCTTATTTGGATTTACTCCAAATAATTTACTGACCTTCGCTCCTTCCGGCGCGATCTAAAAACGTATTTATTTGAGCAATCTGACCTGGTCTGATGGGTTAGGGTTGGGGTTTTAAATATGTTCTTAATTATTGTTTTAAATTTTAAATATGGGCATTATATTTAATTGTATTTTAACTTTTATATTCTGTTTTTTATATTTATTGCCCTGTACACCGCCCTGAGTCCTTCGGGAGAAGGGCGGTATAAAAAAAATATAAATAAATAAATAAATAAATAAATAAATAAATAAATAAATAAATAAATAAATAAATAAATAAATAAATAAATAAATAAATAAACTGTTAGACTGAGAAGATTCCTTTATAGAGGCTTGAACAATACATCAGTAATTTTGAACTCTTTGTGTGTGGACCTGAAATCATTCTTTTTCTATGTGACCTTTTTCCAGTGCTTTTTTTTTTGTAAAAGAAAAAGGTGCCGGAACTCACACGTGTCATACACCCCGCCTTGCCTACAAGGTTCCATCGAAAAAAGGTGCTGGAACTCGGTTCTGAGCATTCTATGAGAAAAAAAGCCCTGCCTTTTTCACTGCTCTCTTCTCTGCATTTCTACAGCATCCCTTTCCTGAACTTCTTTACCCCTTTCTATGCTTAAATCATTTTTTCCCCATTTATTATTTTTGAATGCTTAACTTTTTCTTCGAAAACCAATAATAGACTATAGACTAGAGTTGAATGGAATGTGTGCTTCAGGCTTCTCTTTCTCTGTTGAATTTCTTTATATACTAGAATATATATATCTTTGGTTATTCGGGTTTTTCCCCGCGTAGAACTAGAGGTGTAGGGGCGACGTTTCGACGGAATCCCATCCGTCATCATCAGGCTGGAGGCTTCTGCTTCCTTCTTCTGGGAAGAAGAAGGAAGCAGAAGCCTCCAGCCTGATGATGACGGATGGGATTCCGTCGAAACGTCGCCCCTACACCTCTAGTTCTACGCGGGGAAAAACCCGAATAACCAAAGATCCACATGCGAACACCCGCGAAAACCTCAGAAAACATATATATATATAGATAGATAGATAGATAGATAGATAGATAGATAGATATAGATATAGATATAGATATAGATATAGATATAGATATAGATATAGATATAGATATAGATATAGATATAGATATAGATATAGATATAGATATAGATATAGATATAGATATAGATATAAAGATTTGCTCAGAAATTGCCTATAAGCAGATCGTGACTCTTAAATAAATAGTTCAGTGGTAACAATTCCAAATGGCAGGTTGGGGTAGAGGATGCTTTTCGAATGCAGTGCAACGTAGATCAAAGGAGATCATACATATTCATGGGAGCTGAATGAAAGGAACCATGAAAGGGCTGTGCAAAACTTTTTTTTTTTTAAATCAGATTCCGCATGGGTTTTCAGAAATATGTAGGTCAGAAGTTATGAAATAACCTCCTGTGGAGAGGAAGAAAGAGGGACATATTATTTTGACATAATCTTGATTACCTCCCCCTGGTGCGCAAGCTAGGGTACATTTTAAGATTCTCTTCTTTGATAGCCTTCACTGCAACCTATCTGGATTAGAACTTCTTCTAGAAATTAATATTACAGTAGATGGTTGTTGTTGTTGTTGTTAGTTGTGAAGTCGTGTCCGACCCATCGCGACCCTATGGACAATGTTCCTCCAGGCCTTCCTGTCCTCTACCATCTTCTGGAGTCCCTTTAAGTTCAGGCCTACTGCTTCAGTGACTCCATCCAGCCACCTCATTCTCTGTCGTCCCCTTCTTCTCTTGCCCTCAATCTTTCCCAGCATGAGGCTCTTCTCCAGTGAGTCCTTCCTTCTCATTAGGTGGCCAAAGTATTTGAGTTTTAGCTTCAGGATCTGGCCTTCTAAAGAGCAGTCAGGGTTGATCTCCTCTAGGACTGACTGGTTTGATCGCCTTGCAGTCCAAGGGACTCGCAGGAGTCTTCTCCAGCACCATAGTTCAAAGGCTTCAATTCTTTGGCACTCAGCCTTTCTTATAGATGGTTACATAGCAGTAAATTTGCCAAACTCAGTGGGATTTTCCATTAAGGGAACAATGTACACATTGGTTCCCTGATCAGTTCAATGAAAGGAATTCACTGCCACTAAAATTAATGGGGGAAAAAATGCAACGGAGTTATGATTGCTAAGGAGGATGGTCCTTTGACGGTGGGAGACCTTGAGAGGGAAATTAATAAATTATATGCAAACCAACCTAAATACCCAGACAGCTATTTCTCCCAGGAACAGAACAGCTTCTTACAGGACTTAAAATCGTTATACAAAATAATCTGTCAAACGTTTCTTCTTTAATTAAACTAGCTCAGGAACCGAGGAGGGGGGAGGAATAGACTAATTAAATGATATTAACATGCCAAGGACATTTGTGTTTCATTTTAATAAAAGGACATGGAAAAGTTTCACAATACTTGGTGAAGGGAGGGAGGGGAAAAGTAAAACTTCTGCAACTTGAATTCTGGCGGCGACGGCGGCAGGGGAAACTGCCAGAGTCTGCATTTCCAAAAGGTGGCTTCTATTAAAATAACGTTTTTAAAAAGGCATTGAGGCGTCATCTACTGCATTTGGATAGTCAATGCCTCGAACACTGAATTCTTTCAGATAAATAGTAGAAGCCTTTCTTTTCTTTTTTATTGAAAAGTTTTAAAATACATTTTAGGAACATAAACTCACTCATTCCCCCTCCCCCCACTTTCCCTCCCTCCCCCTCCCCCCCTCCCGACTTCCCAGAGTATTAACTTTTACCAACTTTAGCTAAAATATGCTAACTAACTAAAAAAAACACTTTAAATTCTATCACACTTTAACTCCTCTTAAAAAGGTAAAGGTAAAGTTTCCCCCACGCATGCGTGCTAGTCGTTTCCGACTCTAGGGGCCGGTGCTCATCTCCGTTTCAAAGCCGAAGAGCCAGCGCTTGTCCGAGGACGTCTCCATGCTCATGTGGCCGGCATGACTGGACGCCAAAGGCGCACGGAACGGTGTTACCTTCCCACCGTAGTGGTCCCTATTTTTCTACTTGCATTTTTACGTGCTTTCAAACTGCTAGGTTGGCAGAAGCTGGGACAAGTAACAGGCGCTCACTCTGTTACGCGGCACTCGGGATTCGACCCGCCAAACTGCCAACCTTCTGATCGACAAGCTCAGCGTCCTAACCCACTGAGCCACCGCGTCCCTTTTTAACTCCTCTTAAACATAACTAAATAACTAAATAATATTAACTAACTAATAATACATCATATAATATTAATACTTATTCATATGCTAAATGAAACTTTTTAGTCCCATATTTATTCTGAATATACTCGATCCATCTTCTCCATTCCACAATATATCTCTGTTGCGATTGTTCTTTCAAATATGCTGAAATCTTTGCCATTTCTGCTAGGTTAGAGACTTTTAAAGTCCACTCTTCTATAGTAGGCAGTTCCTCCTTCTTCCAATATTGCGCTACCAAAAGTCTTGCTGCCGTAGTTAAATTCAACATCAATTTAGTATCTATAACAGTACAATCTGTAATACTACCCAACAGAAATAACTGTGAAAACCTTATCTTTTTCTTAAATATCTTCTGCATATTCCACCAAATTTTTATCCAAAAAGCTTTAACTTTTTTTACAAGTCCACCATATATGATAATACGTTGCATCGTCACAACCACACCTCCAGCATCTAGGCTGGTAATTCGGATACATACATGCTATTTTTTTAGGCTCTAAATGCCATCTATAAAACATTTTATAAAAACTCTCTCTTAAATTTTGTGCCTGTGTTAATTTTACATTTCTGACCCATATCTTTTCCCAGATATCCATCGTTACGGGCTCCTGAAAATTCTGGGCCCTATAGTAGAAGCCTTTCAAGGCATTAGCTTCAAAGAGGGTCATTCAAAAGCATCAAGCTAAACAGGGATCTTTCCATGTATATTTATTCTCTCTCAAACATCCTTGGTTTCTCCCGAACCAGTCCAGGCTGGCTGAAATATATTGTAACTTATGAAATCAGTACAGAGAGATATGTTCACTGTCCGGCATAAAGTTTAATGTCTGAAGGCAGGAGAAGAAGCAACGGATGGAAGCTAATCAAGGAGAGAAGCAACCTGGAACTAAGGAGGATTTTCCTGACAGTGAGTACAATCAACCAGTGGACCCAGTTGCCTCTAGAAGTTGTGAATGCTCCAACACTGGAAGTTTTAAAGAAAAGATTGGATAGCCATTTGTCTGGAGTGGGATAGGGTTTCCTGCCTGAGCAGGGGGTTGGACTGGAAGACCTCAAAATTCCCTTTCAACTCTGTTACTGTATTCTGTTAGGTAAGTGCTTTAGCCTGCAAGTTTTCTGTCTATGGGCGAACGTCCAATAAATAAACTATTCCGAAGTACATGTGGTCCTTGTCTTACAACCAACAGCACTCAGAAAAATGACTTACGACCATTCCTCGCCCTGGTAACCATTGCAACATCTCTACAGCCGTATGATCAAAATATGGGCGCAGCACGTGTTTAGGATGGTTGGCGTGGGTGATGTGATTGTCATTTCTGATCTTCCCAGCCAGCTTCCAACCAGCAAACTCAATGGTGGGGGGGAGGGGAAACTAAATTTGCTTAATGACTGCCTGATTCGCCTAGCAACTGCAGGCAAAAATGATTTTAAAAAATTGGATGTGACTCATTTAACAGCCAACTTGCTTAGCAATGGAGATTCCACTCTCGGTTGTGATCGTAAGACAAGGCCGACCTGTAACTACTTCTGACACTCTTGGTGCCTTGGTGTCATCACTTGGTTTGTTAATGAAATGTCTACAAGAAAACAACCAAGCTCAGAGAGCAACTAAGGACCTCACCTTTAAAAAATGGAATATTCAGACATTACTGTCTCATAAGCAAGCCTATTTCCTTCTGCTTCTTTATTGATTTCTAGACTGGAATCTAACCATCTCAGACCATACAGAGATTAAACAGCCCTCTTCCTTTGCAGACTCATGATTCTATTATCTATCTCTATATCTCTATCTATCTGTCTGTCTGTCTATCTCTATCTCTATGTATTTATCTCTGTATCTCTCTCTCTCTCTTGTCTGTCTGTCTATCTGTCTATCTATCTATCTATCTATCTATCTATCTATCTATCTATCTATCTATCTATCTATCTATCTATCTATCTGTATCTATCTATCTGTATCTATCTCTCTTTGTCTATCTATCTAATATCTATCTATCTATCTATCTATCTATCTATCTATCTATCTATCTCTCTGTACCTCTCTCTTTGTCTATCTCTATCTAATCTCTATCTATCTATCTATCTATCTATCTATCTATCTATCTATCTATCTATCTCTATCTATCTATCTATCTATCTATCTATCTATCTATCTATCTCTATCTATCTGTCTGTCTGTCTATCTATCTATCTATCTATCTATCTATCTATCTATCTATCTATCTATCTATCTATCTGTACCTCTCTCTTTGTCTATCTATCTATCTATCTATCTATCTATCTATCTATCTATCTATCTATCTATCTATCTATCTGTACCTCTCTGTCTATCTATCTATCAAATCTCTCTCTCTCTCTCTCTCTCTCTCTCTCTCTCTCTCTCTCTCTCTCTCCCTGTACTTCACAGAGGTTGATTGGAAGAAGCCAAGAAAACGTAATATAACAACACCCCATTTTCAAAAGCATGGAGATGAACAGAAGAGAACAGAATGGAACGGAACAGAACAGAACAGAACAAAACAGAACAGAATAGGAGCTGGAAGGGGCATTTGAGGTCTTCTGGTCCAGCCCCCTGCTCAAGCAGGAGAACCTATACCATTTCAGACAAGGTGATTGTCTAGTCTCTTCTTAAAAACCTCCAGTGATGGAGCACCCACAATTTCTGAATGCAACTTCTGTTCCACTCTCCTCACTGTTAGGAAGTTTCTCCTTAATTCCAGGTTGCTTCTCTCCTTGGTCAGTTTCTATCCATTGATTCTTGTACCTGCCCTCTGGTGCTTTGGAGAATCATTTGACCCCTTTCTACTTTGTGGCAGCCCCTCAAATACTGGAATATTGCTATCATGTCACCTCTGTTTCTTCTTTTCTGTGATTTTTTTTCTCTATTTCTCTCTATTTCTCTGTAATAAAAATGTTTCTGGTCTGCAAATGCTGTTATGGACAGAATGCAATGGGATGTGTTATTTTTTAGTAGGGGCATATTATTGGAACGCCTTGCATCTACATGACATATTATTTCACTGTGTTTATGTAATGTTGGGGAATTTACAATTAGGTGGTAATACCTAACAAACCTTGTCTGAACTCAAAAATGTTTGTGACTTGGATGACAGAACACTCTAAATCCCAAACCTATGAAAACATCATAAAATCACAACCTTACGAGCTAGATAGGGAAGTTGAAAAATAGCAGACATCTTGTGCATTGTAGGTGGAGTTGCAGATGAAGCCAGCAGAAGCCAAGCTCAACTTGAAGGAGACGTTACAAGTCACATGAATTCTTGTAGATGAGTATCTCTCTGTCTGTGGGTGGGATTATCCTTTAATTTATGGTAAGGAGAGGTCAAAGAAGGGTCAAAGAGTGTCAAAGTATTGAGGCCTTTGAACTCTGGTGCTGGAGAAGACTCCTGTGAGTCCCCTGGACTGCAGGGTGTTCAAACCGGTCAGTCCTAGAGGAGATCAACCCTGACTGCTCATTAGAAGGCCAGATCCTGAAGCTGAAACTCAAATACTTTGGCCACCTCATGAGAAGGAAGGACTCACTGGAGAAGAGCCTCATGCTGGGAAAGATTGAGGGCAAGAGAAGAAGAAGGGGACGACAGAGAACGAGGTGGCTGGATGGAGTCACTGAAGCAGTAGGCGTGAGCTTAAATAGACTTCAAAAGATGGTAGAGGACAGGAAGGCCTGGAAGAACATTGTCCATGGGGTCGCGATGGGTCGGACACGACTTCGCAACTAACAACAACAACAACAAAGGAAAAGTCAAAAGCAAAGGGACTGACACAGACTATTGTATAAACAATGTCCAGGTATCAATTGCTCCTCTTGCTGGGAAAATAAAAAAAAATAAACAATAAAGAGGATTTCAGCCTGTTACAATGCACAGATAGGACATAAGACTTTAACCTTGGCTTGGCTATATAACTGGCATGAATTTTATAGTTTGCACTTGCTGATTTCTCTTCATATTAATGGCTGTGCTAGTAGCTACAGTAAAACAGCGGTGCCCTTGCATCTCAGCTTACGAGCTTTCTTCTTCCAGTGTCAGATTGTGTGAAGGCTAATGATATAATACACTTTTGAGAAATCTAAGGTGGATCTTTCATTTGCAAGGAGTACATATTGCAGTTTAAATCCCTCAATGTCCTCTGCTTCTAGGCAGCGGTGATCACATTAAATTCACTCCAAACCAATCCAACACAATATCTGATGGAATTATTTTGACATAGAATGGCTTTAGAATCTGAATAAGGTCTTGAGTCTCCATATTACTGATCAGTTTTTGTAGAACACTTTATACGAGATGGATACGTTTGTAACAGCCACTATGTAGGAGAAACAGGCAGAAGACCAGTAAAGTGCATCCATGAACATCAACGAATAGTCAGGAGACATGATGAAAATTCCTTAATTGCTCAACGCATGGACAGATTCAACCAGAGTTTCAACTGCAAGACTGTGAGCATCCATGACCTTGGAGTCCTAGTGGACGATCACTTAACCAGGAGCCAGCCGTGTGCAGCAGGAGCCAAAAAAGCTAATACAATCCTGGATTGTATAAAGAGAGGCATAGAATCAAGTTCATGTGAGGTATCAATACCGCTTTATAAAACCCTAGTAAGGCCACACCTGGAATAGTGCAGCCAATTTTGCTCATGATATCATGAAAAAGATGTTGAGAGTTTGGGAAAAAATCAGAGAAGAGCAACTGAGATGATCCAAGGCCTGGAGACTAAAACATATGAAGAACGGCTATGGGACTTAGGTTTGGCTAGTCTAAAGAAAAGAAGAAAAAGGGGAGACATGATAGCAGTATTCCAGTTGCCACAAAGAAGAGGGGGTCACTTTATTCACCAAAGCACCAGAGGGCAGGACAAGAAACAATGATTGGAAACTGGTCAAAGAGAGAAGCAACCAGGAATTAAGGAGAAAGTTGATGACAGTGAGGGCAATTAATCAGTGGAACAGCTTGCCTCCGGAAATCATGGGTGCTTCGTCACTGGAGATTTTTAAGAAAAGGCTAGACAGTCACCTGTCTGAGATGGTATAGGTTCTCCTGCTTGAGCAGGGGGTTGGACTAGAAGACCTCCAAGGTTCCTTCCAGCTCTATTCTATTCTAGACCACGTCAAGTCTGAAAATTGGAGAGAATTCCTTGAGGGCTGGCACTCAGACAAATTGGCCATCAATAGGCACATAGAGATAAATAATATCTACATACCACTCAAAAGAGACAATCAAAAAGCCCAAAGGAAACAATGAGACCGAACACCTCACCAGCAATGAACACCTAAATTTGTAAGTTAACACCAAGATTAACACTAAACCAACAATCAAGAAGGAAACAATACCCCAAACAAGGAACTACCAAGGTAGACATACAAGCCAATAGTAAACAACCTAGTTAAGGAACCACCAGGAAAACTCCCACCAACATTGACAGGGCAAGCCAATAGCACATAAACAGAGAGCAAACCCTTCTCCCTTCTAGCCCTGATGATGAAGCCCTTTCTGAGCTTTTTCTCTATATTTCCAATAAGGGTCTTTTGCTCAGAAAAAGTGTGCCCACTCCTGAAACAGCGTCACCAAGAGGGAACTGTCACTTTAAATCTAGGCTGCAACAGCCCTCACACTACTAAGCCTGAGGCTGCTGCAACTGAACTGACCCTGAGAAAGCAAAGAAGCAATATACGAACTGTGTTACCCACAGCTGCAGGAACTGCTGAGGATGTGCCAGAGGAAATGTTGATTGACCTATTCAGTGCATTGCCAGAACCTGAGCAAGTTAACATCCTTCAAAGATTGGACGACCTAAAAGAGGCACTGACAACAACCCAATCTACAGCAAAGCCTCTATTTAATTTGGATCCACTAAACATGCAACCTTGTGACAAGATATTTAATCAACAATCTGCCTTTACCTCAACAGTAAAAAAGGTGTTGTCACACAGGCTGAGAGTGGAGTAACTGCACTGACTGACCCAGCCTCTGAGAAACAACTGAAAGACAAAGGGCTTCATCACACAGTGCCCCCTAAGCTGACAAACACTAAGGACATAATCCAGCTTCCATCCTCATTTGATTTAGAAGTTCCCACAACATCTCTCCACAAGATGAACCCTCAGTCATGTCCCTCCAAAAATGGACATAAATCTACATTTATTGACTTAAACCAGAGTACCTGCTCTTTGGAAAAAAAAAACATTCTTGGAGCAAGAGCAGAGGCACACTGGCAACCGAGATATAGAGGAGCAACAACAAGTTCTGCAACCCACGAGGAGAAATATCGAACCTCACAACAACTGTGTTTATATGGGAAGCTTAGATGAGATTGACCCAGCTCCATTGTCAAGTTGACATCTGGCATTTCCACCATCTAGCCAACCAACCAAGTCAGACCACGTTGCTTCTGAGAACCCCATACAGTTGATGACCTGGAACATAGCTGGCTGGAAAAGGATGGTTGATAGTGGACTAATGAGCTTTCTTTCTAGATTTGACGTAATAGCCTTTCAAGAAACCTGGCTAACCGAAATGGATGAACCAGTACAATTGCCAGGCTTTCAGGGATGGGCCTCCCCAGCCCTAAAAACAAAGAACAAAGGGAGACCCTCTGGTGGGCTATGCATTCTTATAAAGGAAGAGTTGCAATGGCAGGGAGAGAAATTATATATCGAAGATAAGTATCCGTACTTTCTAGCTGTCAAATTTGAATATGACCATTTTGAGTTAATATTGGTAAATGTGTACATTCCTCCAAGCACATCCCAGCACTATAATTTTGAATATTGGATGGGCTTGGAAGTTATCTTAGAAGATTTATCTATATTGTACCCTCAGTCCATAGTGGTATTATTAGGAGATCTGAACGCTAGACTGGGTCCCTCTCTGAATGAGCTTGCCCAGAAGAAGGGAATCCCAGGGGAGTTCTTTGATAACCATCCTCAGTGGCTCTCAAGAGACTGTAAAAGTAATGCCGCTGGCCTGCTCCTAGTCTCCTTAATTTTTAAGGGTAATCTCCAAATTTTGGGAGGTAAGGACAAGAATTATACATACCCTTATACATACCACTCAGCCAATTCAAGTAGTGTACTGGATCTCTTTTGTGTGTCTAGAGATAAGGCTGACCTCTTCTCAGAGGTCACAGTACACCTTAGCGACAATAGCGACCATCAGCCTGTAAGTGTGACATTGTGAGGCCGCTCAGATTTAAGACCATATAACATGGCTGACAGATGGCTCACCAAAAAGGTAGAGGTGACCCAAAATGAAAGGTTAATTTGGGCCAAAGTTGATACTAAGGCAATATTAGAATGCCTTAAAACAGAGAATGCTACTAAGTGGGCTAGAACAATACAGTCATCTACTACTGACTGGATGTCAGCCTTCAATGCATTCTCCAATCTGTGTAACATACTGAAGAAACACCTAACAGCTAAACCTACTACAAAAAGAGCCCAAGTGGGTAGACCTCGCTGGGTTGATCCTGATTGCCAGCGACAGAAAAAGAAATTGAAGGCAGCCATGAGGCTTGCCCAGAGGAATCCTACTGCCCATATACAAGCTAAGATGCTGCACACAAGAAGGGAATATAAAAAAAACTATAACATTAAAGAAAAAACGTTTTGCCATTTCAGTCTGGTCAGAACTTGAGTTGGCTGCCAGAAGTCATAATTCAGTATTATTTTGGCACTCAGCAGGTATTCTGAAGGAACGGAGATTTGCATTTGACATACCAATCTCTGCTGCGGACTGGGAGAATTATTATCAGTGCTTGTTTGCCCCCACCGAACCAGTAAAGAAATTATTTTTAAACAGTGATTTGGTAAATCCGAGAACCCTCCCCCCTTGGCCACCAGTCTCAGAAAAGGAGATACAGTCCATCATTAAAAGCTTAAAGAGCAATAAAGCCCCAGGCGAGGATTTTTTACCAGCAGAATTATTTAAGAAATTTCCCAACTGGTGGGGCCCTGTATTAGTAGGTCTTTTTACACACATAAATAACACCTGCCATATACCAGACGGGTGGAAGATGGCAATAGTTGTCCCTATATATAAAAAAGGGAATAAAAAGGATCCTAGTAATTATAGGCCCATCAGCCTGATTGACATTGTAGCAAAAATATATGCTAGGTACCTTTTGAACAGAATTGAAATCTGGGTAGAGGAAAACAACATCCTCACAGAAGAACAAGCAGGTTTTAGACAGAACAGATCTACTATTGATAACTGCTTTGTTTTGAACCATCTAATTGCCAAATATGCCTATAAGAGGAGACCCCTGTTTGCTGCTTTTATAGACCTTACAGCAGCATTTGATATGGTAAATAGAGACGTACTATGGAGTAAATTGACATCTCTTAAAATAGAACCCAGACTTCTGGCTTTGATTAAAGCCCTTTACACAAGTACCTGTTTGAGGGTGCGGTATGGGGTTAATGGGGCCCTGACTAATAGGATTCACACAAATAAAGGGATAAGGCAAGGGTGTATCCTGGCCCCATTATTATTTAATTTATACATCAATGATTTGCCAGGGTTAATGAAGGATACCATGGTACGCATGCCGATGATCCTAAATACTTACTGTAACAGCTTGCTTTATGCTGATGATATGATTTTATTATCATACTCACAAGTAGGATTACGTAGGCTATTAAGAAGATTCAGCTCTTATTGCCAGGATAACTCCCTAATTATTAGCAAATCCAAATCGAAAATAATGGTGTTTGGAAGAAACCATCAGAGACATAAGTGGCAATTAGATGGTGAACCAATTGAACAGGTTAATACCTTTGTATATTTGGGAGTAACTTTTTCCAAGACTGGATCTTGGGCCTGCCATCATCAACGAAGTACATTTAGAGCAAAAGCCCGTTTGAATTTATTGCTCAAACTAAAGAATCATAGTTACCCAGGGTTCCTAGCTCCACTACTCAAAGTTTATAAGGCTAAGGTTACGACAATGCTCTTGTATGGAGCAGAAATTTGGGGTCTTTATTCAACCACAGCTTTAGAACGAACACAGTCCCAGCATCTGAGATGCATTTTGGGTGTAGATCCAAGAACATCTGCTGCAGCAGTTAGAGCTGAATTGGGAATTCATACAATTCAGGCATTATCTAAAATTAGAGCTTATAACTACTGGTGCAAAGTTAATGAAATGGAGACTGATAGACTCCCCAAATTATGCCTACTAGAGCAAATAAAACTACAATCACAAATCTTCTGGATCACCAAACTAACAAATTTTGTAAGAAGCTGTGGCCTTCCTGTTTCTTGCGTAACAGGAGAACAATCTAAAAAA
>NC_139518.1:96163541-96173541 GCF_947247035.1 Vipera ursinii
TAGAATAGAATAGAATAGAATAGAATAGAATAGAATAGAATAGAATAGAATAGAATAGAATAGAATAATGATAGGATAGAATAGAGTAGAGTAGAGTAGAGTAGAGTAGAGTAGAGTAGAATAGAATAGAATAGAATGGAATGGAATGGAATGGAATGGAATGGAACAGAATAGAATATTATTTATTGGCCAATTGTGATTGGACACCCAAGGAATTTATCTCTGGTGCATAAACAAAATTAATTATTAATAAAAAAATAATTCATCATAATTCATCATTACTCATAAGATACAAACAATAAATGTATAAATCATAAGGTACCAATAGGAGAAAGTAGTAGGAAAGATCAGAAGATGAGAAAAAAATGAGAAGATGAGAAGGATAAGCAATACAGCCCCTACTACATGGGTAAAATATCTAACAGACAGGGCTGTTAGAGGTCAACACTGCAACGAATTTAGCTGAAGCCATTTTCACTTCATTTTGGATTGCCACAGTGGTGGGAGGGGGGATGGGTGCTTTTAAGTTTAGACTAAACAATAAATTCTCCTGTGGGAACCAAGGTCATTGCTGCCTGAGTTTTGTCGGGCTGAGGCTTCCATTAGAAAGCACACCAAAGTAGTTTATTGGAGAATATGAGTTATGACATATTACTGGGGTGGGAAATTCAACTTTGTAACATTGTAACCTTTGGGAAAGGGACATGGTGGCTCAGTGGGTTAGGACACTGAGCTTGTCGATCAGAAGGTTGGCAGTTTGGCGGGTTGAATCCCAAGTGCTGCGTAATAGAGTGAGTGCCTGTTACTCGGCCCAGCTTCTGCCAAACTAGCAGTTCAAAAGCACATAAAAAATGCAAGTAGAAAAATAGGGACCACTACGGTGGGAAGGTAACAGCGTTCCGTGCACCTTTGGCATCTAGTCATGCAGGCCACATGACCACGGAGATGTCCTCGGACAAGCGCTGGCTCTTTGGCTTTGAAACGGAGATGAGCACCGGCCCCTAGATTCGGAAATGACTAGCATGCATGTGCGGGGGAGCCTTTACCTTTACCTTTAACCTTTGGGAAAGAACTTCAGTTTTGGTTTCATTTTTGATCGTACTAATACTTTTTAGCCAATAAATATGTTCTTTAAGGAAACCACTTGCCTTGGAGTTTTTACTGATCTCATCTATCGGAACCATGACATTAAAATTGAACATGATGACAACAGCAAAAAGGAGATTTCTTTATTTGGTCATTATACTATATGTCTATGTTATCTTATACCTTTACACAAATATTTTATATCATCATGCTTCATATATGTATGAATACAGCAGAATCATATAGTATCAATCTGTCTACTCTCTCTGAATGGCTGATCCAACTCCATGACCATGACCAAAATATCAATCCAGGGTTTTAATCAATACTGATAACTTTTTTTCAAAATGTTGTACTGTACATTTGAGAATATTATTGTCATGGTTCTGACAGATGAAAGTCTTCAAAGAACTTCGAGGCATTGTTTACTTCAAAGGATCTTTTATTCGAGTAGCAGAATATCGGCACTTACATAATCAAAGCTGAAAACTGAATTCCCCTCCTTTGGGCACATAGTATCCAAGCACAAATCCCTCTCCCAATTAACAGTCATAAATTACATTCCCCAATTAGCTTGCAGTGCCAGCCCGCCAATTCTTTATCAGATCTGGGCTCAATAACCTTGATTCTCACGCTAGGTTTAGTGTTGTTATGTCTAGATGGACTCTCATTCACATCTCCCCCCTCCCAGCATCATCTAACTCTAAAAGCGAAAGGGGGAAAAATGGCTACATTTCCATCTGTTCTCAATGCAAAAACATCCAATGTTAGCAGGGTTGACAATTATATTTAACTAGTTTCAAAATGAACATGCAAATTGAAACTTGACAGTCATTGGTGGACTCACCTCAACCGGTAGTTGGACAGACAGAACCTTACTCTGTAAATATTTTTAACACAGAGAAAGAAAAGATTTAATGGAGTTTCACTGCTTGGAAGTTCAGATGCAATGGATCTATCTTTACTGTATTTGGAATTCACCTCTGAAATTATAGATAAGTCTGTTTCTGAAGTCTTTCTAGACAACCAACATCATTTATATCATTTACCCAAGGTATAATTGACTTAGTTTTGCATTATTTTATGTCAATTTCATGCAATTTGGGCAAATTGATGCATGTGATTTAATAATGCAAATGATATAAACTGTATTAATTATGTAAAGTAATTTCAGATTGATAGGCATTTGCACTTAATGGATTACTCTTCCCTGCCAAAGGTCCTCAGATTAAAATTTTGGCTTTGCATCCCTTTTCCACTTCCCACCTGTCAACTGTGCTGTGTGACAGTCCTTAAGTGCACATCTCACATATATTTAGATGGATGTCATTCCTTCATTTTCACTGCTAACATTTGCATGAGGAAATGTATTTCTCTTTGTAGGCAATTTGCATGGAATTGGAGCAATCAGCAGTTTATATGAAGAGTGTTCCATGGCTGATATTGCATAAATAACACGGTACTTTAAGAGTGATCCCTTGCAATAAGATAGCGTATCCTTCTCAAACAGACAGTAGCCTTATATTAGGAATAATGTCGCCCATGTATATTAAGCTGCAATCAAAACTCATTACCTTTCCAAACAGCAGCTGTATAACCTAATCTGCTATTATGATATTCCTGGAGACAGAGAGATGTTTCAGGAGAAACACACACACACACACACACACACACACACACACACACACACACACGGCATTTTTCATTCTAAAACAAGTATTATGAAACCCTCTTTGGAGAAGTGAGAAATGTTCTCTCACGTTTTCATCTTCGCCCCTCATTGTAGAACACCAGAAAAAGAGAGCTTATCTTTAGGATTGCTATGTTCATCATCCTTCCCCCACAAATAACTCTGAATTCACTGAAAGCATTATGAACATCCACCTAGCTTTTAAATCTGTAGAATGTCATGGTTCCGACAGATGAAACTCTTCAAAAGAACTTCGAGGCATTGTTTACCTTAAAGGATCTTTGAGTAGCAGAATGTCGGCACTTACATAATCAAAGTCGAAAACTCATTTTCCCTCCCCTGGGGCACATAGTATCCAAGCACAAATCCCTCCCCCAATTAACAGTCATAAAGGATCAACAGAGGGTTAACTGTATATCTGCCAAAGAACAAGTAATCTGCCCATATCTATTTCAGATCCTGCCAATCCTATCTCTGAGGACACCTCCATCTGCATCTGAGATCTCAATGTGTCCAATAATTATGGATTTGAAAATTACCTGAGATCCACAGTCATTCATTTGATGAGTTCAGTCAGGTTGAATTCTTGTCTATTTGAATCCTCCTGTCATGGTTCTGACAAATGAACCTCTTCAAAAGAACTTCGAGGTATTGTTTACCTTAAAGGATCTTTTATTCGAGTAACAGAATGTCGGCACTTACATAATCTAAGCCGAAAACTCATTTTCCCTCCCCTGGGGCACATAGTATCCAAGCACAAATCCCTCCCCCAATTAAAAGTCATAAATCACATTCCCCAATCAGCATGAAGTGCGGGCTTCCTCTCCATCTCTCCAGCCCGCCAATTCTTTATCAGCTCTGGGCTCAGTAACCTTGATTCTCACGCTAGGTTTAGCATTGTTATGTCTAGCTGGACCCTCATTCACATCCCCTGCTCCCAGCATCATCTAACTCTAAAAGTGAAAGGGAAAAAAATGGCTACATTTCCATCTGTTGTCAATGCAAAAACATCCATTGTTAGCAGCGCTGAGATAGATGTTGTTAATGTCTATGTGTCTATTGACTATTTGATTCTGACAAATCAGCTATCAATAGACACATAGATTATCTCTAACATTTATAGATCTATAGATACATCTATAAAATATGCAAGAGACAGTCAACCAGCCCAAAAGGTAACAAAAAGACCCCAGCACCTCCCCTCCAGTAATCAGCACCCGGATCAGCATAGATTAACTCCAAGGTCACTTTCAGGCCAACAATCAAGTAAGCAAGACCCCAATCAAGAAACTGCCACAGAGCCATTAGTAAATAGCTCAACCAAAGAATCCGTAAGACCCCCACCCACCCACCCAGACTGGGAAGACATCAGAATATAAACTGACAGCAAACAGCAATCCTCAATAGCACTGATGATGTTACCTTGTTAGGGTAATGAAACATCTCCAAGAAAACAAGCAAGCTCAGACAGCACCAGTTTCATGTGTCTTTAGTTGTTAATTCACCACTTATCCTGTTCATTAAGACTCTATTTCACCTAAGGGTTATTGGTTTTAAATAGGTCTCCCTTCCAGAATGGTTATTTAAGGAAGACCTCTTACATTAAGCCCTACTAGATAACTATGGTGCTGGAGAAGACTCCTGCGGGTCCCTTGGACTGCAAGGCATTCAAACTGGTCAGTCATAGAGGAGATCATCCCTGACTGCCCTTTAGAAGGCCAGATCCTGAAGTTGAAGCTCAAATACTTGGGCCACCTAATGAGAAGGAAGGACTCACTGGAGAAGAGCCTAATGCTGGGAAAGGATGAGGGCAAGAGAAGAAGGGGATGACAGAGAATGAGGTGGCTGGATGGAGTCACTGAAGCAGTAGGCGTGAGCTTAAATGGACTACAGAAGATGGTAGAGGACAGGAAGGCCTGGAGGAACGTTGTCCATGGAGTTGAGATGGGTCAGACATGACTTCGCAACTAACAACAACAACAACAGATATTTTGTGTTGGAAAAGATTCTTGAGAATTTATTGGATTACAAGGAGATCCAATCAGTCAATCCTAAAGGAAACCAACCCTGACTGTTCTTTGGAAGGACAGATTATGAAGCTGAAGCTCAAATACTTTGGTCTCCAAATGAGAAGAGAGGACTCACTGGAGAAGACCCAGATGTTGGGAAAGATGGGTGGTGAAAGGAGAAGGGGACGGCAGAGGAGGAGACGATTAGATAGTATCATTGACATGAAGGACATGGGTTTGGGTGGACTCCAGGAGACAATGACAGGATGGGGAGGGGGCTGGTATGCTATGGTCCATGGGGTCATGAAGAGTCAGATACAACTTAGTGACTGAACAACATCAACAACAAAACATTATGATGGAATGCTTAATAGACCATGGGAGTACAGAGCAAGACAGTTAAGAGAGGAAACAGAGACATTACAGATTGCTGAATTTGGGTTAGAAAGCATGAAAAGTAATGTCTCAGTCAACCCTGACTATTCTTTGGAAGGAGAGATACTGAAGTTCATATAGTTTGGCCACCAAATAAGAAGAGGGGACTCCTTGGAAAAGACCTTGATGTTGGGAAAGATGGCCAAAAGGAGAAGAAGAGGGTGAGTGTGTTAGATAGTGTCATTGATGCAATGAATATGGATTTGGGAAAACTCTGTGAGACACTGGAGGACGGGGCAGTATGTTATAGTCCACAGGGTCACAAAAGTTAGACATCAACAATAATGAACAACAAAGATATTTTGGGCTGAAATTTTCATAAACCAGTTTGGTCAAGGAAGATGGGAGTCATCATCAAAAGCCAACACAGTGCTAGGTTGCTTTAACAGAGGGAAAGAATCAAGATCACGTGAAGTACTAATACCACTTTGCAATGCCTTGGTAAGGCCACACCTGGAATACTGCATCCAGTTTTGGTCACCACGATGTAAAAAAGATGTTGAGACTCTAGAAAGAGTACAGAGAAGAGCAACAAAGATGATTGGGGGACTGGAGGCTAAAACATATAGGGAACGGTTGATGGAATTGGGTATATGTAGTTTAATGAAGAGAAGGGTGAGGGGTGACATGACAGGAGTGTTCCAATATCTCAGGGGCTGCCACAAAGTAGAGGGAGTCAAGCTATTCTCCAAAGCACCTGAAAGCAGGACAAGAAGCAAGGGATGGAAACTAGTCAAGGAGAGAAGAAACCTAGAACTAAGGAGAAACTTCCTGACAGTTAGGACAACTAACCAGTGGAACAACCTGCCTCCAGAAGTGGTGAATGCTCCAACACTGGAAGTTTTTAAGAAGAGACTGGACAGCCATTTGTCTGAAATGGTATAGGGTTTCCTGCCTTAGCAGGGGGTTGGACTAGTTGACCTCCAAGGTCCCTTCCAACTTCTTCTTCTTCTTCTTCTTCTTCTTCTTCTTCTTCTTCTTCTTCTTCTTCTTCTTCTTCTTCTTCTTCTTCTTCTTCTTCTTCTTCTTCTTCTTCTTCTTCTTCTTCTTGTTATTGTTATTGTTATTGTTATTATTATCACAAATTTCTATGTCAGGGAAATCTGCTTCAAAGTTACGAGAACCAGGAGCCATAATCCCAAGCAACAATTATATTATTATCAGTCCGATAAGGATTATTAATTCTTTGACCGGACAAAGAGCTCTTTCATGTCCCACCCCATAAACAGTTGCCTTGATTCAATGATTTGTGATGGATTCCAGGCATGGTCTAATGGCAAACTGGATTTCTGTATATTCTTCCTTGAAAAGAATGAAACAAATAGAGAAATGGACATGCCGGTCACTTATACGTTCATTCAGAAGATGGACAATCTGTCCAAGAACTGAAAATTATGCTTTCTCAACAGGAGAAGAATCTAGAGGAGCTTCAATTCCAATTCTTTGGAAGAGAGAAGCAGAAGTAACAATGGCCACAGTCAGAAAGACGGGATAGAATAGTTCTCAACCATAACCCATTTTTCATCTGGGGCTCAAATTACAGACAGTCCTCAACTTACAACAGTTTGAAGTCGCAATGGCACTGAAAAAAGTGACCTATGGCCATTTTTCACCCTTACACACTGTGGCAGCATCCCCGTGTTCATGTGATTTACATTCAGATGCCTGGCAACTGACTCGCATTTATGACGGTTGCAGTGTCCCAGAGTCGAGTGGTCCCCTTTTGCGACCATCTGAGAAGCAAACTCAGTGGGGGAACCAGTTTCACTAATTTAATAACTGCAGGGATTCACTGGAAACTCAACATTAAGAAAACCAAGATCATGGCATCCAGCCCTCTTAATTCCTGGCAAATAGATGGGGAAGAAATGGAGGTAATGACAGATTTCATTTTCCTGGGCTCCAAGATCACCGCAGACAGGGACTGCAGCCAAGAAATTAAAAGACACTTGCTCCTGGGGGAGAAAGCCATAGCAAATCTAGACAGCACACTAAAAAGCAGAGACATCACCCTGCCAACAAAAGTGTGTATAGTCAAGGCTATGTTCTTCCCAGTTGCAACGTATGGCTGTGAAAGTTGGACCATAAGAAAGGCTGAGCGCCAAAGAATTGAAGCCTTTGAACTATGGTGCTGGAGAAGACTCCTGCAAGTCCCTTGGACTGCAAGGCGATCAAACCGGTCAGTCCTAGAGGAGATCAACCCTGACTGCTCTTTAGAAGGCCAGATCCTGAAGTTGAAGCTCAAATACGTAAATTGAGGACTACCTGTATGCAATGTCTCACAGAACGGTAGCATATTTAGCTTATCTTCAAGGGGAACAGCTCTCATAAAGGGATGATGCAAATCATGAGGGACACCAGAATATATATGGGCAATGTGAAGCCCATATGCAAATGTGTTCTCTTTGGAGATATCCATTTCTTTGTAGCAAGATCTAGGCTTTCCAATACTCAATGATGCATAGAAGAACTGATTCACCACTGTGCTATCCCATGCTGGGGGACAGAAGAGAAAAGGCAGGCAGCCACGTTCTCTAATTCATAAAACAAACAATATTGGTGGATGAATTTCCAAATGCTCATCCAGTTTTGTGGGGAGGGGGGGAGAAAGAGTGGTACTTACAGGTAGCACCACAAAGAAAATACGAGTTTGGATTCCAAGGCTGAAATTGGATAGTACAAATCCATGTGTCTGCCAAAGCAGCGTCACAATAAACATGAGGATGCTACACACACAGCTGGCATCTGTTCCCAAATGGAAATGCGCATTGCAAGACAACAGAACTGAATATAAAACAGTAGAGTTGGAAGGGACCTTGGAGGTCTTCTAGTCCAGCCCCCTGCTCAAGCAGGAGCTCCTATACTATTCTGGACAAGTGGCTGTCCAGTCTCTTGTTAAAAGCCTCCAGTGATGGAGCAGCCACAACTTCTGGAGGCAAGTTGTTCCACTGGTTGATTGTTCTCACTGTCAGGAAATTTCTCCTTAGTTCCACATTGGTTAGCTCCTTGATAAGTGATATTTTTTACCTTGTTTCTTCACAGCTAAGGACCCTTCAGGATTTGGCCCTTAGAAATCCATTCTAGGTCCCTAGCACTTCATTCTTTGGACCACAAATAATTTTAGCATGTTTAACATGGATATAATGGAAGGTGGGACGCGGTGGCTAAGTGGGTTAGGATTACATATATTTTAAAGAAAGCTTCTTTCCAACATTGATCTTCTTCAAAAAGAGAACAAACAGATCCAGCTTGACAATCATAGCACTCTTGGTTAGTTTGTTTAACGAAGAATAGTTACAGGAATTGGGCAGTGGGTTAGGATGCTGAGCTTATCGATCAGAAGGTCGGCAGTTTGGCGGGTCGAATCCCGAGTGCCGCGTAACAGAGTGAGTGCCTGTTACTCGTCCCAGCTTCTGCCCACCTAGCTGTTCAAAAGCACATAAAAATGCAAGTAGAAAAATAGGAACCACTACGGTGGGAAGGTAACAGCGTTCCGTGCGCCTTTGGCGTCTAGTCATGCCGGCCCCATGACCACGGAGACGTCCTCGGACAAGCGCTGGCTCTTCGGCTTTGAAACGGAGATGAGCACCGGCCCCTAGAGTAGGAAATGACTAGCACGCATGTGCGGGGGAACCTTTACCTTTACCTTTAATGGAAGGTACTTGCCACCGGCCAGGCAATCTTGCCAAAAAGTCATATTATCAAAATAGATAATAATGCCAACGTCTACGTGCCATTGTTCCTAAATTTAGTTAATTGATTTTTTTAAAAAAAAACCAACAACAACACAATAACAATACAATAGTTGGTATTTTAATCAGTACAGCTGTTTTGACATTTGCAAGTTTGTTATGTTTTTATAACTTTTGTAATTTTACTGTCCAAAGACTTTGTGTTTTAATTGTTTTGAACTGGTCTCCTGCTGAAAAGTTATCATAATGTTTGTTGTTATTAAATCATGGGGCATTATCATGTTTGTCTCCTTCTAAGATACGAGTCAACCTAGTGAGTTGTTGACTTGATGCAATAAAGCTCTCAGAGTCCGTTGTTGTTGTTTTGGGAAGATTCAAGACGTAACCTGACTTTCTGGAGTTTAAAATATCTTCCCTGCTGAAAGCTTTAAGAAGCTCTCATGTAACGTCAGCCTGGTTTGTGCTGCTCCTACTGCAAATTTCGGCTAGAGATAACTTGTCACCAAATCCTGAATTGTGAGGAGCATAGATGCCTACCTCTGCAGAAAGCTCACTATGGGGGCATACGTTTGTACCATTTTATCACAGAATCAGCAAACCTTTCCCATCCCATCCCATCACTTTTCTGGGGAGTAATAGTTAGTTCGAATTTCAGGAGAAGAAAAGAGGTAATCCACATCCCAGACGGTTTAAACACTATTTACACAGTTGTCTTCTCTTCAAAGTGCACCACTGCTGTGAAAGCCCACTTGCCTCAAAGTAGCATACCATAAACAGTGCTTCCAAAACACAGTCTTATTTTCTCTCTGCTTCTGTGCTGATATATAAGCAGCTGCCAGACTGGCATCATCAACTTTTTACAACTGCCCCAAAATATGTGTAAGGTAAAAAGGTAAAGGTTCCCCCACACGTGCGTGCTAGTCGTTTCCGACTCTAGGGGATGGTGCTCATCTCCGTTTCGAAGCCGAAGAGCCAGCGCTTGTCCGAGGACGTCTCCGTGGTCATGTGGCCGGCATGACTAGACGCCAAAAGCGCACAGAACGCTGTTACCTTCCCACCATGGTGGCCCCTATTTTTCTACTTGCATT
>NC_139518.1:96176041-96224468 GCF_947247035.1 Vipera ursinii
CCTGTCCTCTACCATCTTCTGGAGTCCATTTAAGCTCACGCCTACTGCTTCAGTGACTCCATCCAGCCACCTCGTTCTCTGTCGTCCCCTTCTTCTCTTGCCCTCCCTCTTTCCCAGAATTAGACTCTTCTCCAGTGAGTCCTTCCTTCTCATTAGGTGGCCAAAGCATTTGAGTTTCAGGAGTCTTCTCCAGCACCATAGTTCAAAGGCCTCAATTCTTTGGCGCTCAGCCTTTCTTATGGTCCAACTTTCACTGCCATAACTGGGAAGACCATGGCCTTGACTATACGCACTTTTGTTGACAGGGTGATGTTACCTAGTTAGGTTAATAAATGTTACCTAGTTAGGATAATGAATGTCTGCAAGAAAACAAGCACGTTCTGACAGCACCAATTGATCTAAAAAATTGGGTCATTTACGCTGCCGTTTAAATTTCTACAGCACTGAATAGGGTCAGGCAACACAAGAAGTTGTGTCTTGTTTGGAGAGACAGATTCTTTGAAGGATGCCACCATAATCGATGGAATTGCAGAGAACAGGAGCTAAAAAAAACAACGCCAGCCAATAGAATTGCTTTAAAGTTCTGGCTAAACTTTTTACTTTTTTATTTTATTTTATTTTATTTCATTCTGACTATTCTCGTGCAGGGGTCAGAATGAGAGGTTTTTGGAAAATTGTTTTTCTAAGAAGGGATTACAGTCAACAGCCACTTCAGCTCCTGCATGAAAAAGATTCCTTTCAAAAGCAGACAGAATCATTTTCCTGAAGAAGAGGTAAGCAGCCTACCACTGTTTAATCTTAAACTTTTAAAGTATAAAGATAAAGTAGGATGACCAGCTGTGTGTCTCATCTGAATCTCACCTTCTAAATTGTTGGCCAATGTACCGGGTCTTTCTTGGCTGTTATTATACCAGTGGAGAAAAGCAGTAGGGCAATTTTTTTGTGAAAAGTGAAGAAAAGAAGATTTATAGAGAAAGAAAAGAAATAGGACGTGCAAGAAAGGAAGAGGTCAGCTGCTACAATTTATTCCTACGCTCCCTGGATCTGATAAAATAATATTTTCTCACTTGTTCGTATGGCCATCTAAGTGCCATCTCTGTCATTAGGCAAGTGAAACTTGAAGCGTTGGTTGATTATTTTATCATAAATGCACAGAAATGTGAAATGTTGATAAAGGTCATTAACACCATCTTGGATTACGCCCATTGGTGCTAGCGATTTGAAATTGTACGATGAATGGTTTGAGGGAGGTAGCTGTGTCTAGCCTATAATTTTTTTAAAGAAAATTTTATTGGTTTTCTAGTTTCACATTTAAATATTTGGAAAGCAACGTGGCGGCTGAGTTGGTCAATAATTCCATAACGTACAAATATCTTTAGTACAGATCTCAAACTTTTAGGTTAAATATTTCCTCTCTTTTCCCCTTAGCATTTACGTCTCATCTTTAAATTAATACAATTCTTATTACATCGATTAAATAAAAAATAACTTTCTTATCGAAGAGAAGGATCGAGGGGACACAAGGAGTTGTCACAAAGAAGATGGGATTGACTTATTCTTCAAAAGACACGAAGAAAGCCCAGGAAACAATGGATGGAAACTTATCAAAGAGAAATCCAAACTATAAGTCAGGAGAAATTTTCTGACAGTGAGGACAATCAGTGTAACAAGCTTGCCTCCCAGGCTTGTGGGTGCTCCATCACTGGAAATTTTCAAAAACAGACTGGATAACCATTTCAATGGGATGGTGTAAAGTTCCTACCTTGAGCAGAAGGATGGACTTATATCACTTCATGGATTACTGACATGTTGTGGTGAATGGCTTGCATAATTCAATGAAGCTATGAGCTATGCCGTGTAGGGCCACCCAAGACGGACAGGTCATAGCAGAGAGTTCTGACAAAATGTGATCCACTGGAGAAGGAAATGGCAACCCACTCCAGTATCTTTGCCACAAAAACTCCATATATAACCCACTCCCACAGCCAGGCATTACTATTTCCATTTGAACCCACCCTGTTACACGGCTAACATTTTGGGAAGGCAGCTCACTTCCCTTCACAAATATAAGTCAATAATACTTCTTTTGTGCCTGCCAAAGCTATTGAGAAGCATTCTTGCAATGTGCACCGCCGAGGACTCTGCACCAAAATAAGATATTGATGTTTGCATGATTGATTTCTTTCTTTTAACAGCAGAAGGAATACAAAAGCAAGCAAAAGGACTGGGAACTATTTTCAGTAACCACAGTAAATAAATCCAACTCCCAAATCAACTTGCAAACAGAATGCAAACGACAGGGTTGAGATATCGCCACGCTTTCAGTATATTACGTTTCCTTCTGCATTTTTTTTTCCTAAACAAATTGTCATCTGTGTCTCAGCAAAACCTACAGGCTGCAGTGTAACAAATCTGAAATCATTTGGTTGTCGATGTTGCTAACATCAGATGTTCTTGCTTTCACAATATATGGAGAGGCAGCCATTTTCCTTCTTATATTTTACTCTTAGAATTAGAGTTAGAATTAGATGATACTGGGGAAGTGGGAGAAGGAATGGGCATGAGAGTTTAGCTAGACATAACAATACTGCACCTAGTGTGAGAACCAAGGTTATTGAAATAAGACATAGGAAATGGTGGGCTGGAGAGATGGAGGGGAAGCCTGCATTTCCAACTAATTAGAGAATGTGATTTATGACTGTTAATTAGAGGAGGGAATTGTGCTTTGATACTATTTGCTCAGAGGAGGGGAATTCAGATTTTGGCTTTGGCTATGTACGTACCGATGCCATGCTTCTCAAATAAAGATTCTTTAAGGTAAACAATGCCTCAAAGTTCTTTGAAGAGTTTCATTTGTCGGAACCATGACCCCGATAGGGCAGAGTTCCCTAATGTTTTCCAGCTTTGCAAACTGGTGGTGGGGGGTGATGGGGGGGGGGGAGAGGGGATGATTCTGTAAGCATCGCAGGTAGCTCCATTTGCACAAGAGGTGTGCACATGCACACGCTGCTCACATGAATGGAGCATGCGCGCATACACTAGCCTGCTGCTCACGCAAGTGAGAATGTACATGCTCACCGGCCATCCTGTCATGGCCCACAGGTTGGGGACCCTTGTGGTAGGGTATTCTAAAAAAATAATGACATCCGAAGCAATTTTTAATTAATGTTTTTTAATGTTTGAGTGTTGTAAGTCATCCATAGTCAACAGAAATGAGATGGGTGGCCAATTGTCTAAATAATAAATAAGGAGAAAGTATGTAGTCATGGATTGTTGTGAGTGCTGGTAGGGTGTGACCAGATGTGGATTGTTAAGGTCATAAGCGATGTGCTTCTTGCTTCTTGGCATTATATTTCTGCCAATCTATCTCTAGGAGGCATAACTAATTCCCAATTGTGGGCTTTGTTCTAGACCAACCCTCTGCTCCTATACCATTTCAGACAAATGGTTGTCCAATCTCTTCTTTAAAATCTCCAGTGATGGTGCACCCACAACCTCTGGAGGCAAGTTGTGATTAATTGTTCTCACGGTCAGGAAATTTATCCTTAGTTTCGGATTGGTTCTCTCCTTGATTAGTTTCCATCCATTGTTTCGGGTGCTTTGGACCTTTAAAAGGCTTTGATACTGTTAAACAGAGCTGTGACGTTGTTGTTCTTGTTGTTGTTTTTTAAAAAAATACTTCGACACAAACAAATCAGTCACAAATCAGGCGATGCGTGGAAGGATGGCCCAGGAGTATGTTTATTCCTGGAGAATAGAATAGTTATTATTTTTTTTAATGCATCTGTGTCACCAGTACATCCGAGAAAATTTGCTGAATCAGAGTTCCTTGAGCTCTGTAAAAGGGACAACAAACTACAAAGGGGAGGTGACTCATGACACCTACACTGCTTGCTTGCAATGCAGGCTGTTCTCACTCAGCTTGCACAGGGCAGCCCTGGAATACACACAACTCCAAGGCTACTTATTGTTTCCTGTTGTCATTTCTCATCCCCAGAAGCAAAGACGCTGCTCCTAGGAATGTAAAAACAGGGGGTACCTTGTCACCTGCCCCCTTCGCTTTAACTAACATGCTAGGAATTGTGGCCAGGAGTTTGCTCAACCAATCCTAACCTCATGTCAGTTGTGTGGTGTGAAGCTTTTTACCCTACAAGGAAGTACATCTGTCTCTGCGTTCTAGTTAGGACAGGGGTCGGCAACCTTAAACACTCAAAGAGCCACTTGGACCCGTTTCCCAGAGAAAAGAAAACGCTGCGTGCGTGAGGGGGAGGGGAACCTTGATTGAAGAGTTTAATTAAAAAGAAATAGAGGCTGCTGTGCATGTGTTCTCTCTCTCCCTCACGCTCTCTTTCTTTCTCTCCCTCCCTCCCTCTCTCTCTCCCTCTCTCCCTCCCCCTGCTCTTTCCTTCTCTCTGATCTTCTGCTCACCTGGCAAGCTGGCTTCACGCTGTTCTCCGACAAGCTGACACACATTCTTATTGGGCTGGCTCTCCTGCCCTTGGTCTGCCAGTCCTCTTCCCCCGCTCAGTGTGAGTTGTGTGTGTGAGAGAGAGAGAGGGGAGAGAGAGAGAGAGAGAGAGAGAGAGAGAGAGAGCTGCTGCTTTCTGCTTCCTGCTGCTTCCTGTTCCTGTGGAGATGCAGCAAAGGCAGGAGCCCTGCCCAATAAGAATGTGTGTCAGCTGGTCGGAGAACAGCATGAGGCCACTCTCTTTTTTACACACACACACACACACACACACACACACACACACACAGAGAGAGAGAGAGAGAGAGACAGAGAGAGACAGAGAGAGAGAGAGAGAGAGAGAGAGAGAGAGAGAGAGAGAGAGAGAGAGAGAGAGAGAGAAGGGAAGCACAAGAGCTCTCTGACTCTGTCTCTCTGCAAATGGCGGAGGATGACTGGGAGCCACAGGAGAAGGCTGAAAGAGCCGCATGCAGCTCCAGAGTTTATTTATTTTATTTATTTTAATTCCATTTATATCCCGCCCTTCTCCGAAGACTCAGGGCGGCTTACAAGCTTAGCAGTAGCCTTCATTCTATGTATATGCCTGCTTATTAGGGCTTTCACACACACCCCCCAAGCGGCATTATTACAAAGTCAGCTTAATTGCCCCACAACAATCTGGGTCCTCATTTTACCTACCTCGGAAGGATGGAAGGCTGAGTCAACCTTGAGCCTGGTGGGATGCGAACCTGCACTAATTTTGAGTGTGTTCCTTTTGGTACTCTGATGGTGGTGGGTTAATCCTGTTATGTCCCAAAGGTCATGTCCTGCTTCCCTGTGACTGTGGCTGATGGGTGAGGAATTGTTGGTTCTAGGGATCTTTGTCTTTCTAATCCCATCATCTCCAAGTTTGCCAACCCGTGAGTTAGGATATCCCTATCCAGCAAAACAAATTTAATGTGGAGAAAAGCAAGATTTTAGACTTAGGCAGGAAAAAAAAATCAAAGGTGCAAGTACAGTTTAGGTGAGACCTGACTCAAATACAGTAACTGTGAGGGGGACCTTGGAGTCCTAGTTAGCCAGCCGTGAGCCAGCCGTGTGCGGCAGCAGGAGCAAAGAGCTAACACAATCCTTGGTTTTATAAACAAAGACATACAGTAGACTCAAAATCACGTGATGTATTAGTACCGCTTTATAAAACCTTAGTAAGGCCACACCTGGAATACTGCATGCAGTTTTGGTCACCACATTACAAAAAAAAAAAAGATGTTGAGACTTGGAAAAAGTGCAGAGAAGAGCAGCTAAGATGACTAAGGGCCTGGAGACAAAAAAGATATGAAGAAGAGTTGCAGGAATTGGATATGGCCAGTCTGGAGAAAAGAAGGACTAGGGGTGACATGATAGCAGTTTTCCAGTGTTTGAGGGGCTGCCACTAAGAAGAGGGAGGGGGGGTCAACTTATTTTCCAAAGTACCAGAAGGCAGGAATAAGAAGCAATGGATGGGAATTAATCAAGGAGTGAAGCAACCTGGAACCAAGGAGAAAGTTCCTAAAAGTGAGGACAATTAACCAGTAGAACAGCTTGCCTTTAGATGTTGTGGGTGCTTCATCAGTGGAGGTTTTAAAAAAGAGACTGGACAGCCACTTGCCTGAAATGATATAGGGTTTCTTGCTTGAGCACGGGATTGGACTAGAAGACCTCCAAGGTCCCTCCTAGCTTCTATTCTATTCTATTCTATTCTATTCTATTCTATTCTATTCTATTCTATTCTATTCTATTCTATTCTATTCTATTCTATTCTATTCTATTCTACCCTACCCTACCCTACCCTACCCTACCCTACTTTACTCTACTCTACTCTACTCTACTCTACTCTACTCTACTCTACTCTACTCTACTCTACTCTACTCTACTCTTTTCTATTCTATTCTATTCTATTCTATTCTATTCTATTCTATTCTATTCTATTCTATTCTATTCTATTCTATTCTATTCTATTCTGTTGTTGTTGTTAGCTGCGAAGTCGTGTCCAACCCATCGCGACCCTATGGACAATGTTCCTCCAGGCCTTCCTGTCAACTACCATCTTTTGGAGTCCATTTAAGCTCATGCCTTCTATTCTAATTATTTCATTCCCTATTCCATTCTATTCTATTCTATTCTATTCTATTCTATTCTATTCTATTCTATTCTATTCTATTCTATTCTATTCTATTCTATTCTATTCTATTCTATTCTATTCTATTCTATCCTACCCTATCCTATCCTATCCTATTCTATTCTATTCTATTCTAATTATTTCATTCCGTATTCTATTCTATTCTATTCTATTCTATTCTATTCTATTCTATTCTATTCTATTCTATTCTTGGACTGTAAGCATAACTATGTTCTAAACTACTGACATATAGGATTTTCCTTCTTCTGGATCCTTCTCCTCTTCGTCCTTCCCCCCAGAAATGGGCTGCAGGTTCTACCAAATTTTAGTGGAAAACATTCCAACAGACACCTGGTGTTGTTTCTAGATAAGACATTTCTACACATCTAGCTTAAAAGCTGATTTCTTGCAAGGAGAAAATTTTAGATTTTTCTTTAAAAAAAAGCTGTTAAAAGCAGGAGGCCTTTGGACTTAAAAACAACAGCAGGAGCAAAAAAAAGTGTTGTTATTATTATTATGATTGATCCTACAGCCAGCCAGACGTTTAAATTGGATTGGGCATTTTTATCCACCTAGCAGGTTATTCCCAGGAATTTGGGACAGATAATTGTTAAGGGAATCTAATCTATTCCGAGTGCAATTGAATGATGGCGATTGTTCCCCCCAATACTGATTGTGTTCAAGACATGCTCCAGATGTTTTGGGATTGCACCCAAGGTGCCTGTATATACTATTGGTACTGCCTTTGCTTCCTTTCACCACAGTTGTTCTATTTCTGTTTGTAGGTCTTTGTATTTTATGATTTTCTCCAGTGTTTTTTCTCTTCTAATTCTGCTGCTTCTAGGGTACTGCCACATCCGCCATCCAGACTTTTTTTGTCTTCCTTATTCACATTTTTTTAAAAAAATCCCATTTATATCCCACCCTTCTCCGAAGACTCAGGGCGGCTTACAATCTAAAGCACAAATCAATGTGCTTAGCAATAGCCTTCATTCTATGTATATGCCTGCTTATTAGGGCTTATTAGCCCCCACCCCCCACCCCAAGCGGCAGTATTACAAAGTCAGCTTATTGCCTCCAACAATCTGGGTCCTCATTTTACCTACCTCGGAAGGATGGAAGGCTGAGTCAACCTTGAGCCTGGTGGGACTCGAACCTGCACTAATTGCAGGCAGCTGGTGTTACTTAAGGAGGCACTGCTCCACCAAGGCTCAATTGTTAAGCCTGGAGCGTTATGTGGCAGGGGCCTGTCTGTTAGAGGCTTAAAGACCCAGAGCAATTGAGCTTGTTCATTTTCTATGACTTTCTCTATTTTATGGTCCCAGCAGTTCTCGCTTGCAAGCATATGATATTTCTTGCAAATCATCCAACGCACCATTGCTGCTACTTTGCCACGCCGTTGCTTGTAGTCAGTCTGTGTGTTCTTCCTGCAGCAGCTAATTAACCAGGTGATCCATGTTTTTTTTTCCCCCAGCTTCTTTGCAAGGGTGTCATTTCCTGTCTGCTGCCGTCTTCTCAATTCTGGCTTCGTATGCACTTGTTTTTAAACTGTGGTCTTGTGCAGTTAGAATGAGTTCTTCTGTCTCTTTCTTCAACTTTCACGCTCTTAGCCTTTGCCACATCTTGGCTGTTATCTACTTCTCCTACTATTATTATTTTTTTATGTACCAGCCATGTGTTTCCTAACAGCGTAAAGTTAAGCCAAGGTTCCCATGCTGATATTAAAAAAAAGGTAAACGTGGACATCCTTGTCTGGTTCCTTTAAATGGTAGGAAAATAGCAGAAAGCAAATCATTAACCTTTACTTTAGATGCAGGCAACTCATTTAACATCTTTATCCATTTTATGAATTCCAAAAGAAAACCAAGCCTGTTTATCATGGTAAATGTGCACTATTTATATATATATATATTTGTCAAAGGCTTTTTTTCCCCAGCATCTAATGATAAAAATCACCAATTGATCTCTGTTTTCTTTTGAGTCGATTAAATCTACAATCCAGCCTAATGTTGTCTTCTGCTTCCCTGGCACTTATAAACTCTGCTTGATCATTCTTAATAACAAATGATATCACTTGCTGTAATCTATTTGCTAACACCGCTGTTAAGATCTTTGCATCAACATCAATCAATGAGAACAAAGAACAACGCTGAAGCTTAGCAAAAACCGTGGAGACAGGAGGAGTTTCCAAGGGGAGAAGGACTGGCATTGGTTAGGGAAATGTAGCAAGAGCTACATAAATCTTCCCTTCACCGTTGGTGATGAGCAACCAATGAGCAAGACTGGGGTGAAATAGAGAAGAAAAGGATATGGTAACTTGGCTGAAAAAGGGACACAGTGGCTCAGTGGGTTAGGACGCTGAGCTTGTCGATCAGAAGGTTGGCAGTTTGGCGGGTCGAATCCCGAGTGTCGCGTAACAGAGTGAGCGCCTGTTACTCATCCCAGCTTCTGCCAACCTAGCAGTTCAAAGGCACATAAAAATGCAAGTAGAAAAATAGGGACCGCTACGGTGGGAAGGTAACAGAGTTCCGTGCGCCTTTGGCGTCTAGTCATGCCGGCCACATGACCACGGAGACGTCCTCGGACAAGCGCTGGCTCTTCGGCTTTGAAACGGAGATGAGCACCGGCCTCTAGAGTCGGAAATGACTAGCACGCATGTGCGGGGGAACCTTTACCTTTACCTTTAACTTGGCTGAAATGCTGGTGACCTTGAAAATTGTCCTTGCAAGATGCCTTCTCCCACTAGCCTGGCTGGGCTTTGCGTCAGACCTTATGTGTGGGCTGACCTTCACCTCCTCTCTCAATGGCTGACTGCTCTGCCAATCAAGCAGCCCACAAGATTCGTACATAAATTCTGAAATGTAGTGTTCCTTCCATTATTCTAACAGCTGCCATTCTCTGTCCCTCTGAAGTTCTTCCCCCCTCCCTAATTCAGATATTTTTAGTAGAATCATGTGACCTCCCTACTTCAGAAAGAGAGAAGAAAGGGTAGCCAACCAAATCAGCCAGATAAAGGAGAATATTTGTAGCTCAGGATTGAAAATGAGGGGGTCCTCGATGCTCTCCAAACCTGGTTGTTTTCTTGCAGATGTTTCATTATCCAAACTAGGTAGCATCGTCGGTGCTTATACTAGCACTGACTAGGACTGACAATGTTATCTAGCTGGGTAATGAAATGTCTGCAGGAAAATAACCAAGCTCAAAGAGCGCCAAGGAAACTCTCAAATCTGCCAGATTATTCTCCAACACTGCATTACATACAGTCTGCTGTAAATTCAGAGGAACTTGGCTTGCTTGTCTGCTTATTAATTTGATCACACTGAGATACTGATCTTTGCTTTCACCCATCTGATTTGGCTATCATGTTGCATATTTTATAACTTTTGCTGGATTTTAATTTTATTGACTGAATAAACGCTACTGGTTCTGCTATACAATGCTCCCTAAACTCTTTTAACCTTCCCTCATCCTATATTCCCATGTAACTCATGCTTGACCACAATTAAATTGGGATGAACACAATCCATTATCTGAACATGCTGATGTTTTTGGATTTAACTTAGAGAGCTGAGTCTTGGCTAAATATCTGGGACATATGAAGGCCTATCAGATTTGAGCCTGCAAAAGTTCTCCATGAATGGATCAAGCCCTTTTTCCTATGCCTATGCAGTTAAGCAACCAAATATGTCAGCATGATGGGTGAACAATGAAAAACTTTGAATTTCTCCATGGTCTGTTCCTCAAAATAACACAGTTCTTTTGCAAAAAAAAAAACATCTTTATCACAAATGCACATCCATAATTTTCATAGCATAACTTCAGAATTAATATACTCATGATGCAGACAGCCAATAAACAAGAGCCTTGGTGGAGCAGTGGGCTAATGCCTCCTTAAGTAACACCAGCTGCCTGCAATTAGTGCAGGTTCGAGTCCCATCAGGCTCAAGGTTGACTCAGCCTTCCATCCTTCCGAGGTAGGTAAAATGAGGACCCAGATTGTTGAGGGCAATTAAGCTGACTTTGTAAAAATGCCGCTGGGGGGGGGCGAAAGCCCTAATAAGCAGGCATATACATAGAATGAAGGCTATTGCTAAGCACATTGATTTGTGCTTCTTAGATTGTAAGCCACCCTGAGTCTTCGGAGAAGGGCGGGATATAAATGGGATTTTTTAAAAAAACATTTAGCATACTATGTCTATCAAAATCAACCCGCCATTATGCCTAAAAAGTATTTCAGTTTCAACTTTTATAAAAATAACAGTGCTTATTTTTTTAAAGTTTATTTGGAAAATAATTTAGCCTACAAATGCCAGAGACTAAGCATTAAAACATCTCTGTGTGTAAACAGGCAAAGAGAATTACTGGAGTATAATTATACCATGCTTAATCAACTAACTAATTAATGTTATTTGCTTCGTGTTATCCAAATTCACAAAGGAAGCTGCCTGGATACATCTGCAAAATAGTTTTGTCTGCTTTACAGTATAACTAGCCCATGTTGCCATTTTCTGATCAATAAATGGTAATGTCCATACATTAATGGAAGGAATGAAGTCCATTAAGAGCACATCTATTGGGACAATTTCTATTTAAGGTACACCTTTTGGTCTTTCAATTAGTTTCACAAAGTCAGCCTGCCAGTCTTTCTAAAATTTCAATGAATAGCAAATTGAAGTGTTCGCTGACATTTCATAGACGCTTCAAGTCAAAAAGACACATTTTGACTGTTAAATCCAACCTCTTGTTCTGTGCAAGAAGGGAAATTTAAACATTCAAAGAAGAAAGATGTCCTGCCTTGGTTTGGACACATTCAAAGAAGGGAAGGCCATGTCTTTTTGCATTTGTTTATTTCCACTGTTCTGTTACAAAGGTATTTTTCTAACAATCTATCTGAATCTGCCTTCCAGTAATTTAAGACCATCATCCTGCGACGTAGACTCTGGAACAGTCCTTGATGTCCTTCTCTATGACACCCATCTTACTATCCATTTCTTCTGAAGGTTAGACATGCTATGTTCTCTGAGTTTCTGACCCTGAAACTTCCTTTTAACCCTCTTAATTACTCTTGTGGACTTTCTCTGCCCCTATTCAAATTTCTCTAAATCTGTCTTGGAAAACGGTGCTCAGAAGGTGACATGATACTCAGGGGACGGGGAGGCATCTGTCAAGTGCCGAACAGAATAGAGCTCTAACTTTAGAAATTATATTTCTACCGAAGAAGCTCAAGACTGCATTTCAGGACTCATTCAGCTTGTCAAGACTCATACACGGGTACTTATCGCCAGGTATGGTTATTTAGCTTTTAATACTTGAAGCCCCAAGATTCTTTTTCACTGATATTATTGCAAAGCGACCGTTCACTATCCTTATTTAAATCTTTTATTTTTTTTATTTTTTTCATGCTGCGTTTTTTGCCCATTTCTAAGGTAAAGTAAAGGTAAAGGTTCCCCCGCACATGTGTGCTAGTCGTTTCCGACTCTAGGGGCCGGTGCTCATCTCCGTTTCAAAGCCGAAGAGCCAGCGCTTGTCCGAGGACATCTCCGTGGTCATGTGGCCGGCACGACTAGACGCCAAAGGCGCACGGAACGCTGTTACCTTCCCACCGTAGTGGTCCCTATTTTTCTACTTGCATTTTTACGTGCTTTCGAACTGCTAGGTTGGCAGAAGCTGGGACGAGTAACAGGCGCTCACTCTGTTACGCGGCACTCGGGATTCGACCCGCCAAACTGCCGACCTTCTGATCGACAGGCTCAGCGTCCTAACCCACTCAGCCTATCAAAGTTCTAAATTAGTGTTCCTCCTATTTAGGAAAATGTTAGCTATTCTTCCTAGGGTTGTGTCATCTTGTGCAAATCTGGTTGGGCAAAGAGCACACACCTCTCCCTCAAACTCATCAGTCAAGTCGAAGAATATCAAAGTCAAGATCAAACTCTGCGGAAGACGTCTATCGTTCCAGTAACCTGTTTTGAAAACCTAACCCAGTGATGGCAAACCTTTTAGAGTCCGAGTGCCCAAACCACAACCAAAAACCCACTTATTTATCGCAAAGTGCCAGGGCTGCATCAGCATTGTGGTACCCTCGGGGGAGGGGCAGGGAGGCGCCTCTGAGTGCCACCTCTGTCTGGCACGCAAAAACTGGGGGCACAAAAATGGGCCACCGTGCTGCAAGGCGCAAAAACGGCCGCCTCCACGCCACGGGGTGCAGATACAAGGCGCTGCACCACATAAGAACGGGGCAGGGCTAGTGAGTATCACGCAGGCACTAACCCTGCCCCATTTGCAGCACGCGCATGCTCACGGCCCCATGCGCAGATGCATGCATGTAAAATACTTTCCCCTCCCTTTCCTTCCAGTCCACCAATTGACAATGGTTGGTGACCTCTGCTCTACCACCTCTACTTGAGCTTGCTATTTGGCTGTTTCACCTCCTTTGTGCTGGGCAGGGCTCCTGCTCCGGGTGGCGTTGGCGGCCTGATGGACCTACTGCTGGTGGCGGTGGTGCGCGTGCCAACAGAAAGGGCTCTGAGTGCCACCTCTGGCACGCATGCCATAGGTTCGCCACCACTTACCTAACTGATTGCTCTCTGCAGTCATGTGTGAAGCTAACCAAAATGTCCACCATCTTGAAACAGTCAGGATGGCTTTCACAGGTTGAGGAAAATGCCACATTTTAGCTCAAGCCAAACAATTCGTGGTTGAAGACTATGTGCAGCATTATGAAACATTGCTCATAATGCTGGGACGAGTGGCTGCTGAACAAGATAGAATATGCAATATGAATATTTACCAGTGAATAAGAAAAAAAAAACATATTCAGTTTAACAAAGAGATGGGTGAGGGGTGACATGATAGCAGTGTTCCAATATCTCAGGGGCTGCCCCTAAGAAGAGGGAGCCAAGCTATTCTCCAAAGCACCTGAAAGCAGGACAAGAAGCAACGGATGGAAACTAGTCAAGGAGAGAAGCAACCTAGAACTAAGGAGAAACTTCCTGACAGTTAGAACAATTAACCAGTGGAACAACCTGCCTCCAGAAGTTGTGGGTGCTCCATCACTGGAGGATTTTAAGAAGAGACTGGACAGCCATCTATCTGAAATGGTATAGGGTTTCCTGCCTGAGCAGGGGTTTGGACTAGATGACCTCCAAGGTACCTTCCAACTTATTATTATTATTATTATTATTATTATTATTATTATTATTATTATTATTATTATTATTATTATTATTATGATGATGATGTTTGGCATTCACTTCTTCAATCTCCCTCCTTAAATGTTAGTGGCACGCTCTCTCTCTCTCTCTCTCTCTCTCTCTCTCTCTCTCTCTCTCTCTCTCTCTCCATAACAACCAATGGCATATATCTAAGCCCAAACTAAAAAGATCAGAGGCTCAGCTATTTTGCTGAGAATGTTCTAAAAATGTCTTTAGCTCCCATATAGCACTTAAAACTCTAAATAAAGTGTTTCAAGACAGCTTCTGAAGTGCAGAGAGGAACTTGCAGATTTATGCCAGTTGCTATCCCTGTCTCTAAGCTAAAATCATTTAGCTTATTCTATTTAAAACTTGAAGTGCATCTCTGGGAGAAGAAGTGCAAATTCATGCAAAGGAAAGGCAGGAAGAGCTTAAAGAAATATAGTTCACTCCCGCACACCAGATTTTTGAACTGCATCCAATCTTCTGTACTATTGCCACTCTAATATCCTGCAAGTATTTATCATTGATTTCATTAAGTATATTGTCTTCTTTTTTCAGATTCAGATAAGAACTATGGGAACACACAGAGTGGGAGGGCAACATCAAAAATATCAAGCATCTGAAGGAATGAATTTTAAAAAGAAATAAGAACGGAGTCGAGCACTATAGTTCAGACTTAGAAGGTATTCATTCCATTGATTAATTGTTCTTGATAACAGAAAATTTCTCCCTATATTTAGGTTTGCTCTCACTTTAACAAGTTTCCACCAATTGTTTCTTGTCCTACACCTCAGGTGCTTTGGAGAATAAGTCAGCCCCCTCTTCTCTGTGGCAGCCCCCTTTATGGGAAATTAATATTGCTTTAAAGTCATAGCTAGAATGTTGGGCCTCTCAATTCTTTGCACAACTTAAGCTCCTGAATATACAGTAGGTGTTCCAAATTGCAATATCCCCAGGGCGTTGCCTATTAGCCACAAGGAAAATGAGATTTTCAAGCGCTGTTCAAGACTATCAAATTCACGGTCTTTTCTACGCATTCAGCAAAATGCGGTGGGCACACAAAACGACACAAAATAGAAGAAACGAAAACAATTAGATACCTGGAGCTAATTTTCCAGATCTCATAAAGTCTACTTTCTATTTTTTTTCCCTTCTATTAATTTCTATGAGAGTTATATTATTCCATTTTTTTTTACAGCTGAGCGTATTTTCTCTTTTCTGGCTCTTCAAAATAATTTTAAAAGGGAGCAATTTAATCTTTCATCATAAGCCATAAATCCAGTGTTTCCTTCATTGCTGCATTTATTTTTTTCCCTAGTTGAATCAGAAATATTTCATATTTTGGATTGTTGTTCTCTCTTACACATGGAAGCTGTTGGAGTCACTCACATGGTGACTATATTGAAGTTGAAGATACTCTGTTTTACCCCTACACCAACTCATAATAAATCCAACACAGTAGATTATGATCCATAATTTTCAATGAAGCCTAGTGTTGGTTAATTGGGGCTGAAAATGCACATACACAAAGAGGCAGAGAAACAGATCTGCACATCTTAAGATGCGTTCAAATGAACTTGAGTTTGTGGTTTATACATCGCTAGCCAGCAGACCAATCCACATAAATAATATTTTATTCATATCAAAAATATGACACTGCATTTGCTTGGCTGTCTGCAGTCTTCTCTCCATTTCTTCTATTAAAATGAAAACTCATAGATTTTATTCTGCTGGCTTTTCTCGCTGGCCTGCCCACAAAATGAGGCTAAATTTGAAGTTGCACAGCAATATTCTCAGCCAAACAAGGAGAAATGCATTAATCCTGAATCAAACACACACACACACACAGAGAGACAGAGAGAGAGAGAGAAGAGAGAGAAAGAGAGAGAGAGAGAGAAGGGGGGAAGGCTTTAAAAAATCTTCATGGAGAAAGAAAATCCCATATGGATTACTGTAATGTTATAATTTAATAAGTTTTAATAAGCATAAAATTGATGTAAATTGGTGACAACTTATTACATTCCTTTTAGCTGAAAGATATTATTATCATTCAATATCAACAATTGAGGCATATTTTGTAACAGTCTTTTCTCAAACCAGTGTCTTCTATGTATACCCATCGCCACCTCTTAAATGGCTTTGGATAATAGGAACCATCCTGGCTGGAAATTTCTGCCTTAAAAATATAATATACTGGTGTAGACTCTTACAATGCAGTGTTCCAATATCTCAGGGGCTGCCCCAAAGAAGAGGGAGTCAAGCTACTCTCCAAAGCGCCTGAGGGCAGGACAAGAAGCAATAGATGGAAATTAATCAAGGAGAGAAGCAACCTAGAACTAAGGATAGTTAGTCAGTTAGTTCTGACAGTTAGAACAATTAACCAGTGGAACAACCTGCCTCCAGAAGTGGTGAATGCTCCAACACTGGAAGTTTTTAAGAAGAGATTGGACAACCATTTGTCTGAAATGGTATTGGGTTTCCTGCCTGAGCAGGGGGTTGGACTAGATGACCTCCAAGGTCCCTTCCAACTTTATTATTACTATTACTAACAGGTGTTATTCAAACAGTAAAACTAGACTGTGGCTATTCAACCCAAATTTCCATCACTGCATAATTTCTAAACCGCTGACCATTATAAATGGTGTACAAAAAACCCAATATTCTCAGTGAATTCCTGACATGGTTTCTGCTTGGCTGAATTAGTTGACCTTGATTCTGCATCAATTTGATCTTCCAAATTGGGAGGGGGCTTCGTGGTATCGAAAGCAAAATATCCAGATTCAGTCGCAAGTTTTGTTCCACGTAGAATCAAACTTGTGAACTCTGAAGCTTCCTCTTTCTGCTATGTATTCGAAGTGGACGGTGATTAATGTTTATAGGTACCATACGTAGGTGTATCTGTATGTATGTATGTGTATGTGTATAGTACTGTATATACATGGCAGTGGTGCAGTGGCTAGAATGCAGTACTGCAGGCTATTTCTGCTGACTGCTGACTGCCAGCACTTTGGTAGTTCGATTCTTACCAGTTCAAGATTGACTCAACCTTCCATCCTTCCGAGGTCAGTAAAATGAGGACCCAGATTGTTGGGGGCAACATGCTGACTCTGTAAACCGCTTAGAGAGGGATGTAAAGCACTGTGAAGTGGTATATAAGTCTAAGTGGTATACAGTATGTATACGTATGTCTATGTCTATATCTATATCTATGTGTTATATATGTGTATGGGTAGATATATACTTCTTTTTTTAAGAGCAGGCAACAGAATTTCATTTTTAATGTGGGCCAGTGTGCTTTATAGTAAAAAAAAACGACAATAAAGTTTATCTTATCTTTTCTCTTATCTTATTTTATAAGAGTCAACAGAATTCAAGGTGGGCTGGACTTGCAGGTACGAAAGGACTCAAGACTGATGACACACTTGACCCCTCCCTCAGGCTCAGCCTGGTCATCTCCTACATCAATTCATCTAAACTAACCACAGTCTTCTGCATATCAGTAACTACTCAAAATCATTATCCAGTCAACAGGAGTAGTTTGGTGTGAGATATTCAACTTAATGAATTTGTGTTGTTTCTGGTACCAAAACCAACAGGAAAAAAAGGTTTATAGACTGTAAATTTATTTGGAGGCATCCATTTTGATCTGACATTTCAAACTTCACAAAGTCAGGTTAATTCAGAGATTCAGTGAAATCAGCAAGGAAGCAAGTTCCTTCCATTTCCAAACAGTTGAATAACCTATTTTCTTTTCGTTTGGTCTGTATCAACTGCAGATAGCTTACAAATTTAAATGCTAAATTTCTCACATGGATTAATTCATTTCTTTCATTCTTCTCCTCCTTCTGTCCTTTATGTAGTAACACAGTTACAACATTTATGGATCAAACAGACAATTACATTGCTTTTATTTTATGATTCTCATAAGGGCTAATTAATTAAATATTGCAAACTATGTAAATCTCTCACTTAAGGACAAAAGCAGAGCAACATAAAATCTTGCAGTGCTTAATTATTAATCCCCTCCAATCACTGCTGAGCCTGCTGTAATTAGACAAAATGCGATAGTAGCAAACAACAACAACAAACCCCCTAACAACAATCTATTCTAGTTTACTAGTTCTTGTTTACAGGCCACATTTTCTCAGTTACGCAATAGGATAACCTTATATATTCCAAATTAAAAATAAGTTTTATTATATATTTTAGGGACCAGTACATTTATGCAAACACATTTTTTAAAGGGAGGAAGGAAGGATACAGGTAGGTAAGAGGAAATTAAGTTAAAAAGAAAAAAGACAAAGACAAATCACACATGCTACAATTTTATTAAGGTCAGAATGGTGACTTGCAATATATATTGGCTAACTAAAAACAATCCTGTTGGAAAACACTAACCATTTAAAAACTAAATCGATGGTGGAATGAAAAGTGGGTCCAGCATTTTTGTCACAGACTGTGGCTCGACTGATTTCTGCAAATGTTCCGTCATGGCTAGGGATTTGAGAGAATTAAGCCACAGATCCCATTAAGCAGGAAATTAATACATTTTTGTCGAATGGCAAGAGCACCAATAACAGAGACCTTTGGACCCCCAGAGCTTTAAAAATGTAGAGTTGCCATTTAGTCTGTATTTACTTAAAGACAAGGACTGTAAAACTGCTAAGCTTGTAAGCCGCCCTGAGTCTTCAGAGAAGGGCGGGATATAAATGGAATTAAAATAAATAAAAATAAAATAAAAATAAAATGGACAGTCTTCCCTGTTCAAAATGTCCTTCACGTTTGAACGGACCAAGATTGTATGGTCTTGCGATCATTTCAGAAGGCAGAGTAACCTTTAAAGCAGGGGGTGTCCAAACATCGCAACTTTAAGACTTGTGGAACTTCCACTCCCAGAATTCCCGAGCCAGCATGGGGGAGTTGAAATCCATAATTCTTTAAAGTTGCCAAGGTTGGACACCCCCCCCCCCCCTTTTAAACAGTTTGCTCCAGCCAATTTACGAACATTTGATTTAAAGTTTTCCTTGGTCGCCATAAATAATCAGAATTCATAAGAAGATAAACAGTGGAATGCATTTAACAAGCATCCCACTGTCCCATCTACTCAGAAAGAGACTTGAAGCCTGTGTATTCACATTTTTTTTTTCTCTAGATGAACAAAGGTTAGACGTGGAGGTTTTCTCCTCCCCTCTAACTATCGCCCAGAAAAAAAAAATGAATAAGAGAAATCAAAAGTCTGAACCAGGATATTTTCGACAGAATGGTGATAAATAACCTTATCCCTTTCTATCCCAGTAACAGGCTGATTCATCAAAGTCACTCACAGAAATGGGCTTTTGAAGAAATTATATTATCTTCCACCTCAAGTGGCTCCAGCAACTTAGTTCCTTGAAATTATTCTGTGTGATGGAAAGTAATGAGGAGGTGGACCCCAGGGGGAAGTGGGTGCAGCCTGGAGAAGTAAGAGGCAACTGGGCCCGGATATTACGTGTCAGAGAAAGAGAGTAAGGACAACACCTCCTCAATAGTTCACAAGGCATATTGTAGATGCAGATAGTGCAGTCCTGAATCTTTGCAAGATTTTGTCTATAGTTACGAAACAATATCTCAACTTGGGAGAATCACCATGTGTCGTTCTTAGTTCTGGGCGTGACCTTGTATGACTAATGAAAGCAGATAGCAGAAGGTATGGTAGAAAATATAAGGTATAAGATAGCAATAGCACTTAGATATCTACGGAGATTCTCAGTCATCCAGGTTATGGTTGTCCCAAAGTTGTTTTTTTTTTTCAGGAGGCAACTGGACTTTCTTGTTTTTCTTTGAAGATGTTTTGCTTCTCGTCTAAGAAGCTTCTTCAGTTCTGACTGGATGAAGACGATTTTTCTTTGAAGATGACTGAAGCGTCTTCAAAGAAAAAAAAAAGAGTCTAGTTGCCTCCCGAAAAAAAGCACCCTTGGGAATAGCACTTAGACTAATATAAAGGTAAAGGTAAAGGTTCCCCCGCACATGCGTGCTAGTCGTTTCCCACTCTAGGGGCCGGTGCTCATCTCCGTTTCAAAGCCGAAGAGCCAGCGCTTGTCCGAGGACGTCTCCGTGGTCATGTGGCTGGCATGAGTAGACGGCAAAGGCGCACGGAACGCTGTTACCTTCCCACCGAAGTGGTCCTTATTTTTCTACTTGAATTTTTACGTGCTTTTGAACTGCTAGGTTGGCAGAAGCTGGGATGAGTAACAGGCGCTCACTCTGTTATGCGGCACTCGGGATTCGACCCGCCAAACTGCCGACCTTCTGATGAACAAGCTCAGCGTCCTAACCCACTGAGCCACCGCGTCCCTTTAGACTAATTTACCTCTTCACAATCTGGGTCCTCATTTGACTGATCTCGGAAGGATGGAAAGCTGAGTCAGCCTTTAGCCGGTGAGAATCAAACTGCTGACAGTTGGCAGAATTAGCCTGCAATACTGCATTCTAACCACTGTGCCACTAACGGCTCTTAGAGGGAAGACAGAAGGTAGAAGATATAAGAATGAGGTCTGTCTTTCTGTTTTTGGCCACAGTGCTTAAGTGATTTGGGGATAATCATGCTCTGCACATCCAGATGGATACCAGAGAATGGATTTTAACTCCGCCCAATAATTCCTCATATGCAGCATTTGTCTTGTATCAACCTGCTAACGCTGTGCCTAAGTCACACTTTGTGAGTCTAAATTGATGAAGGGGAACTTGACACCGGCATATAAAACTTCTGCCCAAGATACTTTTTTTAAAAAAATAAACAGCGTGGTACTAAGCAATACAACAAGCAATTCAACAAATCCTACTGAGTATGTTTAGGATTACACCCCTAAAATATTTTTTTCTTTTACTGTTTTCTTCTGGAAGATCTTGATGTGACTAAGAGCAATTTCTATAACTGCAGTTTAGTGTTGTTGCTGTTTTTAAAACACACAAGAATTGATCAGGAAAAAAGCCATTCTTTTATTGAGGGCAATGAGTCTAGACAGATTAGGCAAAGATGATCAATTTTCTACGCCAGATTGTGAAGAGGTAAAAATAAATACACATGTTCCCAACACTTAGTAATCTCTATCCAAGGAATGGAATAACCTCAGCTACAAATTACATTTCCCCTTCATGTGCAGTTTCTTGGGGGAATCTGAAACCACGATCATCCCCTATTTCTGTGTCAGTTTATCCATTATTAGTTACTCAAGGCATTTACTTATGATTCAGGATGTGCTTATTACTTGTGCTCTATCTGGTTGAACACTCTGGTTGAATACCTCTCCGTTGGGAGTCCAATCATCATCTTCAAAATATACATGCTTAAAATCTCCAAGACAGTAGGGAAGGTTTTCATTCCTTAACCAGTAATCCCCCTACACACACACACACGGTTATCATTATCCATGTACAATTTGTGATTATAACCAAAATGCTTGGTTCACATTTGTTGGCTGTTTCTCATCAACACGGAAGGCTACTGAGATACACCAAGAAGCCTACTGTACAACTGTATGGCTGTGAAAGCTGGACCATAAGAAAGGCTGAGCGCCAAAGAATTGAAGCCTTTGAACTGTGGTGCTGGAGAAGACTCCTGCGAGTCCCTTGGACTGCAAGGCGATCAAAGCGGTCAGTCCTAGAGGAGATCAACCCTGACTGCTATTTAGAAGGCCAGATCCTGAAGCTAAAACTCAAATACTTTGGCCACCTAATGAGAAGGAAGGACTCACTGGAGAAGAGCCGAATGCCGGGAAAGATTGAGGGCAAGAGAAGAATGGGACAACAGAGAACAAGGTGGCTGGATGGAGTCACTGAAGCAGGAAGCGTGAGCTTAAATGGACTCCAGAAGATGGTAGAGGACAGGAAGGCCTGGAGGAACATTGTCCATGGGGCCGTGATAGGTAGGACATGACTTTGCAACTAACAACAACAACAATATTGCTTGACAATATCCCTCAAGTTTTGATTTATAGTTTTTCCTGTAGGATTGAGAAAGATAGCAAAGCCTTTAAAAGCACACAAAAAGCCCATTTCACATGTATCGGAATAACTCCCAGTCTGAATCCAACTTGACAATTTGTATTTCAGTATACACTTCATTTTGAAAATCCTGTACTGCTAAATAAGCTCCTGCTACAGTGAAATTAACTAAATTGCAAATAGGAAGGCTTTCATTTCCAGCTCTGAATAAAACATATAATGGAATGAAATTAAGAGCTTGCACTGTACAGTATAGGAGTGGGAAGGCCTGTTCACTTTGACACATTTTATAATTGTTATCGATAATAAAATACACTTTACTTTATTCACAAGAGATCAGTGGAATGTCTTCTTGTTCTCTTTTGTAGACTCCATTTTCCATAGGTATTCATTCATAATTTACACAATATCTAGCACAGTGTGGGTGTCTGTAGAGAAAGGGAGAACGAACAGACACCAATCCATATATACGTATTGTAATTGCATAGTAACGCTGAAAACAATGGTCCATTCAAAAACTTTGACACATGGAATTGATTGTTGCACTGTAAAATGTTTGAAATTACAGCAACTTCAGAAATTTTAGGCCAAGATGGTTATTAGGCTGTTAGACTAATGTATATCCAGTTTGCTAGACTGCTTGTAGTAATATTCAGATAATTCTGCAGGACTTCCTTGAATTTCTGTGCACAAGAAACACGTAGATAGTGAGCATACAAAAAAAAATCTATTTTTCAAACATCGTTTGCACAACAAATTACATTGGACAATGAGTCAGATGTAGCTTAGGCCAAGACACCAGAAGTTTCCAACGAGACAGTAGATTTCTGTTAAGACTAAAAACTGGCGTGCCAGAAGTGAATTTGTGGACAATAACCGGATGAGCCAAAATGATTGTTAGAATGTTTTATGCAATTTGGTATATTCAAAGTTTACAACCATTAACGACCCTGTTGACTCATCTCAATTTCTTATTTGCAAGATAATTGCCGGCTTATTGTGAGAATGGATGAAGGAGCTTTGGCTGTAGTATAAATAAGTTAGCACAACCATTAAACGGTTCCCAGTTCTTCTATTCTCCATTTAAACTGAACCACTTGTTCAAAATACACATTGCTCTAACGTAACATAGGTCTATATACATTCAAGCCACTGAACTGGGGCGCTGCAAAGTCGGGATGGCATTGGAAATTTTTGACACCGTTTTGCTGCGATCTAATGATTGTCTGTCCTTTTCTGTGCCAAACTAATTTCTGTCACATACATTGGAATGACCAGTATGGGAAAATGCATCTTTTCAAATGAGGCTCTTCCATCTTCTGTGTTTGGCCTTTCTAGATGGATATTATGTTAATTGTAGACCTGGAAGGCACCAGACTGCAGAAGGGGCTGTGTGATCTTTAGCTTCCGATCAATAAAACCCAAATAATACCTTCATTAGAATTAGCCAAAATACTACAAAACAGCTTGCAAGCTTCCTAAATTCCCCAGAGCTGCCCATAAACATTCTGGACAATGTGACCGCTTGCACACCCTCTTATGACATTGGCTTTATGCTAATGTAGATATTATCCAGCTATAAATTTGGGACGGCCCAGGGCCAGGGCAGTTAAATTTTGCTGAAAAAAAATGCAGAATAAGTTGCAAGGGGAAGACAGAGCAATTTCTTCTCCAAGTGGACTCTAGCCTGTCCTTTGTTACAAATCCTAGGACAAGATGCTTCTCCCTCTTTGGAATTCAACCACCTCCTATATAATGAAGCGAGGCATGAATACATGAAAAAATCACTAGGATTTGTAATGCCAAATTGATGCCTACTGTTTAGTAAAGGAAATGATGTTGGGCAATTCCATTTATGGCTATGGGCATTGGAAATGCTGCTTCTGGTCGCAAATTATTTTTGCTCCAACAGCTAGCATCTAAGTAAGCAGTGTTTTTTTTTTTTGGGGGGGGGGGGGAATCAGGTGGAAAGAAAAAAACAAACAAAAACAAAAGGATGCTGTGCAACAATGGCAACAAATAAGGCAGAACACACACACACATACACACACACACACAAACAAACAAAAAACCTATGTCAGGTTTTCAACGCAATAACATGAAGAGTCCTATTATGTTGAACTAGAAGAGAGGAAGAGACATGGAGAGCAACGTTCCAATACAGTATTAGTCTTAGCAGTGATACCAGTCTTCCAGTATCTCAGGGGCTGCCCCAAAGAAGAGGGAGTCAAGCTAGTCTCCAAAGCGCCTGAAAGCAGGACAAGAAGCAACGGATGGAAACTAGTCAAGGAGAGAAGCAACCTAGAACTAAGGAGAAATTTCCTGACACTGAGAACAATTAATTAGTGGAATGGCTAGCCGCCAGAGATTGTGGATGCTCCAACCCTGGAACCTTTTGGACACAAGAGACTGGTTGCATGGAGAAAGGTTTTTCCAGGGACCAGAGGGGGTGTAGGTGTGCATGCTGCTTGCATCCCACAGACAGGGTTTGGGACATCTCTTGAGGGAAGGATGCTACATTAGGTCAAGGGCCATAACTGCTAGTGATGACCTATACAGCGCTAAATGGCATGGGTCTGGACTATCTTCGGGAGCACCTGCTGCCAGCATCAACTTCCCATCGTCCTGTGCGCTCCCACAGGGAGGGCCTCCTCAGGGTGCCGCTGGTCAGCAAGTGCCGGCTGGCGGCCCCCAGGGGGAGAGCGTTCTCGGTGGGCGCGCCTGCCCTTTGGAATCAGCTGCCTGTGAAACTCTGGATGGCCCCCGACCTTCGCTCGTTTCGCCAGGACCTAAAAACTTGGCTATTCGAGCTTGCCGGCCTGGACTGAGGGTTTTTGGGTTAAGGTTTTAATTTTTTTTAAATTATTTTGGGGCTATTTAATTTAATTTCATTTTAAACTGTATATATTGTACCGTTTTAATTTGCCCTGTAAACCACCCTGAGTCCCTCGGGAAAAAGGCGGTATATAAGTCTAAATAAATAAATAAATAAATAAATAAATAAATAAATAAATAAATAAATAAAAAGATGTGTTGCTTAGATTCAGAGCAGGCCCATTCTCCTGGATCTAGGGGCACATGTAGAAAGCATTGGACCTAGCCATGGTGCCAGGTAGGGCTTTAAAGCCGACAACCAACACCTTGAGTTGCAGCCTAGGCTCTATGCCAGGGGTGTCAAACTCAATTTCATTGAGGGCCGCATCAGCATTGCAGTTGCCCTCAGGGGGGGCGGGTGGGTGTGGCCAGGGTGGGCGTGGCCTACTGGGTGGGCGTGGCTAGAGTGTGTATGGCCTACTGGGTGGGCGTGGCCAGCTCTACATCGTTCGCATCAAGGGTGCCTAAGGGGGCCTGGGCAGGAGTGGGACAGATCTGAGGGTCTTTGGCAGAAGGAGGGTCTCTGGGCCAGGGCCAAGACAGTGGGGGCCGTTCCCTCACTGTTTCCAGGATGGCTTCGCGGGCCGCATGGAACCACTTCAGGGGCCGGATCCAGCCCCCGGGCCTTGTGTCTGCTCTATGCTCTCCAACAGTCCATTGGAAGTATCTGATGGATGAGGGAGGACATCTTAGCCCAGCATCTTTCCAGAAGCTCTTAAAGAAAACCCACGCTTGAAACAAAACTGTCTTTCTGCTTTCAGAGGGCTTTCATTTTATCCTCTGGGGGGGCCTTTTAAAACTTATAGTCTTCCATGTATAGACTCAGATAACGGTTATGTAAGGGAAATTACAGACCCGTGACTGGCACAGCTCTTCCTCTGATTGGCGAGACTTCTCATCTGATTGCTCCCCGATGGACTAGGGAGTTGACACCCATGTCCATGGGCATCTCAACTCCTCACGTCTGTTTAGCTGCTATCTAAAGGAGCCCCTGTGATCAGCTTGTAGAAACTCAGCACTGCATTTGATCTGCATATTGTGTAGTGGGTTCGGGACCGCATGGCAATGAATGGACAGATGAGTACCGCATTTCAGCTCTTTATTAGTGGTAGATGCGTACTGGGCAAAGGGGGTTACCTGGACCCTTTATATACTTAGCCAGGTATCACTCTGGCCAATCCATCCATCCGTATCTCCCACCGAAAACCCTTCAGCCAATCCAGCCACAGCACAGCGCCACCTGGTGGTACCTGCAGAGCTGCTGCTCCTACCCCATACATAACATGGGACTGCCCCTGAGGACCACTCGGAGGCTTCAGCTGGTGCAGAATGCAGGCGCGCGAATTGTGATGGGAGTCTCCCGATACTCCCATGTAACACCTCTTCTCCGCGAGCTGCATTGGCTTCCAGTTGCCCTCCGGGTGAGATTCAAGGTGCTGATGATGACCTATAAAGCCCTAAATGGCATGGGCCTGGATTATCTGAGGGAGCACCTGCTGCCAGCATCAATTTCCCATCGTCCTGTGCGCTCCCACAGGGAGGGCCTCCTCAGGGTACCACCGGTCAAGGATTGCCGACAGCCGATTCCCAGGGAGAGGGCGTTCTCTGTGGGTGCGCCTGCCATATGGAATCAACTGCCAACGGAACTCTGGACTGCCCCCGACCTTCGTTCATTTCGCCGGGACCTGAAAACCTGGCTCTTTGAGCTATCTGGTCTGGACTGAGGGGGTTTAATGTTTTTAAATTGTGATTTTAATTTTTTGCGGCTAGACTTAATTTAATTTTATTTTAATTTTATATTGTATTGTTTTTAAATTTTGCCTTGTAAACTGCCCTGAGTCCTTTGGGAGTAGGGCGGTATATAAACTGAATAAATAAATAAATAAATAAATAAATAAATAAATAAATAAATAAATAAATAACACTGCACGCAACCCTCTTTCTTGTCTTTGTTCCCTGCAGTGAACTCTTTCCTAGGAACCTGCCTTTTTTTGGCATTACAGGGCTGGAGAAACACATCATTAGACAAGGTTTGAATTCAAAAGATGCATCCAAGGAAGCAAGGCACCTGCATTTTACCATTCTACCATTCCTTTGGAGATGCAAGCAACTCTGATGATTGCCAGTAATTTGTGGCACAACACTGATGGGGAAGGTGTGTGGAAAGGAGAAGGAAAGAAACATGTCATCTAAAACGTTCTGCATAACTGCTGATCTACAGTCTTTCTTTTATACTTCTGTAAGAGTAAAACCGTACTCTTCTCATGGAGACTTTACGATAGGGTAAGGTGTTTGATGGGGACTGTTGCCAAGAAATTAAAAGATGCTTGCTCCTTGGGAGGAAAGCCATGGCAAATCTAGACAGCACACTAAAAAGCAGAGACATCACCCTGTCAACAAAAGTGCGTATAGTCAAGGCTATGGTCTTCCCAGTTGCAATGTATGGCACTGAAAGTTGGACCATAAGAAAGGCTGAGCGCCAAAGAATTGAGGCCTTTGAACTATGGTGCTGGAGAAGACTCCTGTGAGTCCCTTGGACTGCAAGGCGATCAAACCGGTCAGTCCTAGAGGAGATCAATCCTGACTGCTCTTTAGAAGGGCAGATCCTGAAGCTAAAACTCAAGTACTTTGGCCACCTAATGAGAAGGAAGGACTCCCTGGAGAAGAGCCTAATGCTGGGAAAGATCGAGGGCAATAGAAGAAGGGGACGACAGAGAATGAGGTGGCTGGATGGAGTCACTGAAGCAGTAGGCGTGAGCTTAAATGGACTCCAGAAGATGGTAGAGGACAGGAAGGCCTGGAGGAATGTTGTCCATAGGGTCGTGATGGGTCGGACACGACTTCGCAGCTAACAACAACAACAAGGTGTTTGATTTTCCTTCCATTTATGCTGGGTGGGTGCTGCACCATCACTAATTAAATGTGGCATGGTGGCTCAGCGGTTGAGACACTGGGCTTGTTGACTGGAAAGCCGACAGCCCAGGTTTGAGACCCGAGCACCAAGAGATGGGGTGAGTTCCCATCTCAGCCCAGCTCCTGCCAATCTAGCAGTTTGAAAAAATGCAAAGGGAAGTGTCATGCCCCAGCATATAATTTGTGCATATATTGTTGTTGCTCTCTCACCCCATCTAGTGGCCAGGGGGGCCAACTACCAATCTGTATTGTTTGGAAGCTGACCTGGCCCTTTAAGGGTCATCTACCTATAAACCCTCACTCCCAGAACAAGTGCCTCCTGGGAAGCCAGACTACATTTCCTTTAGCATTCAGAAGGAAACAGAAGCACCAGGAAAAGAATCCAGCATAATCCGTGGCACATGTTCATCTGAGGACGAAAATCCACATCCCATACACACAAGCATCGCTGGCGAGTTTTGGATTTATCTGTATTTGTTCATTGTTATGCTCACCAGCAAGTCAACACTGCTTCTTTTGTGCTTGGGCTCTTATTGTATGTATTTTTATTTTTCCCAGTTTCACCCATCCTGTTCTTTTAATAAAGCATCCAGATCTACACACACAGTCTGTTTTATTGGAGGATATAAGTGGATTTAGCTGCGTGCCAAGCTGCACACAGAGTAACGTGTAGCAAGGACAGAAGAGCGGGTATATAAATAGGTACCACATCAGTGGGAAGGTAACTGCACTCCATGACGTCATGGGGCCTCGTAACCACAGAAATGTTTTGTTTTTTTTGACAGGGCTGGCTCAATTACCTTGAATGGAGATAAAGACTTCCCCCTATAGTCAGCAACGTCTAGTGGAGTAAAATCCTCAGGGACTTAAAAAACAACAACAACAACAACAACAACTAATTATATGTTGCCAATTTTCTTCAGACTCCCAAGCAAGGATTTAAAACAATGAGAGCTGTATAAAAGCAAAATAAATAAATAAATAAAAAAGCACAAAACATCCACATAAAGATATGAACACAGTCCGCTATGGCAAGCATATTAAAATTCACAATCCAAAATATCATCCTATCAGGATTGCCCATTTATGGGCCTTAATTATAATAGGCCGCTCTGAGTCTCAGATAAGCTAACAAGCCCAATCAAGGAACATCCAAGAATGTTCCCATCAACGCTGACAGGACAAGCCAATTGTACGTTAACCGATAGTAAACCCACTCCTTTGTAGCACTGATGATGTTGCCTAGTTGGGTAATGAAACGTCTGCAAGAAAACAACCCAGCTCAGAGAGCACCCAGGACCCCACAGTCCTTCTCCTCCTCCTCCTCCTCCTCCTCCTCCTCCTCCTCCTCCTCCTCCTCCCTCTCCCTTCTAGCACTGATGATGTTACCTAGTTGGGTAATGAAACGTCTGCAAGAAAGCAACCTAGCTCAGACAGCATCAAGGACCCCACAGTCGTTGTCGTCGTTGTCGTAGTCCTCTTCCTCCTCCTCCTCCTCCTCCTCCTCCTCCTCCTCCTCCTCCTCCTCCTCCTCCTCCTCCTCCTCCCTCCTAGCACTGATGATGTTACCTAGTTGGGTAATGAAACGTCTGCAAGAAAGCAACCTAGCTCAGACAGCATCAAGGACCCCACAGTCGTCGTCGTCGTAGTCCTCTTCCTCCTCCTCCTCCTCCTCCTCCTCCTCCTCCTCCTCCTCCTCCTCCCTCTCCCTCCTAGCACTGTTGATGTTACCTAGTTGGGTAATGAAACGTCTGCAAGAAAACCACCAAGCTCAGAGAGCACCAAGGACCCCACATCTGTCTGTCCATAAACCATAGCCTAATCAAGGAACCACTAAGAACAATCCCACCAAAATTGACGGGGTGAACTACCTGTATATAAATAGACAGCAAAGCCAACTCCCTCCTAGCCCTGATGATGTTACCTAGTTGGGTAATGAAACGTCTGCAAGAAAGCAACCTAGCTCAGACAGCATCAAGGACCCCACAGTCGTCATTGTCGTACTCCTCTTCTTCTTCTTCCTCCTCCTCCTCCTCCTCCTCCTCCTCCTCCTCCTCCTCCTCCTCCTCCTCCTCCTCCCAAACTGCTCTCTCTTCTACCACTGATTATGTTACATAATTTGGGTAATCAAACATCTGCAAGAAAACCACCAAACTCAGAAGGCATCACGCACCCTCCATTTCAATCCTGAGCTACAAATATTCTCCTTTATCAAGGGTTGTTTCTTTCAGGATGTTCCTTATCTAAAATTACTTCATGGCTGGGATCGTGACACGTCTTTGAAACAGGACACAATCCCTCAAATGAAGGAATCGTGGATTTAAAATGATATGCTTTCCCCACTGCCTTTTCAAATGTTTATTGGGAAGAAAGCTAGCCTGTTAAAGATGAATATGTCTTTAATTAATGATGGCACCGAAAGCCAGTTTATTGATTTAAATGTATCTACATTTTTTGGCACTGTAGTTCCAAATGCAATATGATATTTTGGCCAGCAGTCACTAGCATATTGAGAGAACAATCCCAAAGATTGCATGACAATTGAGCCCTAAGTTTATACAGTATGTTGCTAAGTGAAAAATGTTTAAGTGAGTTTTGTCCCATTATACGACTCTTCTTGCCATTTTTGTCGTGAATCCTGCAGTTATTAAATTAGTAACCCTGTTGTTAAGGGAATTGGGCTCTCCCATTGACCTGGCTTGTCAGAAGGTTACAAAAGGGGGTCACATGACCCCGGGACACTCTGATCATCATAAATGTAAATCAGTTCTCAAGCCTTCGAATGTAAATCATATAACCCTGGGGATATTGCAATGGTCCTAAGTGTGAAAAAGGGTCATAAATAACTTTTTTCAGTGCGGTTGTAACTTTGAATGGTCACTACATGAAATGTTTTAAGTCAAGGACTTGCTGTAGATAGATAGATAAAGAGATAGTGATGATAGATAGATAGATAGATAGATAGATAGATAGATAGATAGATAGATAGATAAACAGACAGACAGACAGACAGAGATGGATGGATGGATGGATGGATGGATGGATGGATGGATGGATGGATGGATGGATGGAGAAAGAGAGAGATTAGATAGATAGATAGATAGATAGATAGATAGATAGATAGATAGATAGATAGATAGATAGATAGATAGAGATAGATAGATAGATAGATAGATGATAGATAGATGAGAGAAAAATGGAGATAAATAGATACAGATAGATAGACAGAGAGAGAGAGAGAGAGAGATGATATAGATAAATAGATAGAGAAAGGTGATAGAGAGAGATAGAGAGATGATAGAGATAGATAGATATAGATAGATAGATAGATATAGATAGATAGATAGATAGATAGATAGATAGATAGAGACAGAGAGATGATATAGAGATGATAGATAGAGAGAGATAGAGAGAGAAAGAGATGATAGATAGATAGATAGATAGATAGATAGATAGATAGATAGATAGATGATAGATATATAGATAAATAGATAGATAGATGAGAGAAAAATGGAGATAAATAGATACAGATAGATAGACAGACACAGAGAGAGAGATGATATAGAAAAATAGATAGAGAAAGGTGATAGAGAGAGATAGAGAGATGATAGAGATAGATAGATATAGATAGATAGATAGATAGATATACATAGATAGATAGAGACAGAGAGATGATAGAGATAGAGATGATAGATAGAGATAGAGAGAGAAAGAGATGATAGATAGATAGATAGATAGATAGATAGATAGATAGATAGATAGATAGATGATAGATATATAGATAAATAGATAGATAGATGAGAGAAAAATGGAGATAAATAGATACAGATAGATAGACAGACACAGAGAGAGAGATGATATAGAAAAATAGATAGAGAAAGGTGATAGAGAGAGATAGAGAGATGATAGAGATAGATAGATATAGATAGATAGATAGATAGATAGATATACATAGATAGATAGAGACAAAGAGATGATAGAGATAGAGATGATAGATAGAGATAGAGAGAGAAAGAGATGATAGATAGATAGATAGATAGATAGATAGATAGATAGATAGATAGATAGATAGATAGATAGATAGATAGATATTTATTTTGTATAAACTCCATGTTACTCTGTCATGAGGACAATGGATCTCAAGAAAGACATTCTTCCTAATTCTACAAACCAGAACACTTGTGAATGCAAAAACTAGGATCTGAGCAGAGGTTATACAGGTAGTCCTTGACTTACAGCCAGTGGTGAGATTCAAACATGTGAACAACCACGTGCCAGTTGCCAAGCATCTGAATTTGGATCACCTGACCTGGGGGAATGCTGCAACGACTGTACGAGTGAAAAATGGTCAGAAGTCACTTTTTTTCCAGTGCCCTTGTAACTTTGCACAGTCACTAAATGAATGGTTGTAAGTCGAGAACCACATGTCTTCAGACACACTCAAATGCCAACATTCAGATTGTTTGCTGCAGTTCTAGACTGAAGCATCTAATTCTTCATTTTCCAACTTTCCACCCAAAGATAAAGGACAAAATAAACTCTATCCCCAGAGACACTCAGTCACAGAATTCGTGGATATTGAACACTTCCTAGATCAGGGGTATCAAACTCAATTTCATTGAGGGCCGCATCACCATTGCGGTTGCCCTCAGGGGGCTGGGTGGGCGTGGCCTACTGGGTGGGCGTGGCCTACTGGGTGGGCGTGGCTAGAGTGTGTATGGCCTACTGGGTGGGTGTGGCCAGCTCTACATCGTTGGCATCAAGGGTGCCTATGGGGGCCTGGGCAGGAGTGGGACAGATCTCGGGGTCTCTGGCAGGAGGAGGGTCTCTGGGCCAGGGCCAAGGCAGCGGGGGCCGTTCCCTCACTTGTTTCCAGGATGGCTTCACGGGCCGCATGAAATCACTTCGCGGGCCGGATCTGGCCCCCGGGCCTTGTGTTTGACATGATTGTCTTAGATGATTCCCACAGTCTATATATCTTAACTTCAAACTCAACAGCTGAATCAGTTCTCTTAAAAAAAAAACAGTCCCAACAATGAAATCCCAGAATTTATATTTAGGCTTATAAAACAAGTCCTGTTGTGCAGACAAAAAAAAAAGTCTTGGAAGCAAAGATGCGATGCCTATTCACAAAATCTGTTCCTCGTGTGAAAATTGGCGTTAAAGCGGGAGCAAAATTTATTACAGTCAATAGACCCACCATGCAACCAAATAAAGGATAAATAATAACATTGAATAAGAACTTTAAGGCTCTGAATAGGAAGCAGTAGGGGTCCGTTCAATGGAAAAAAAAATTCCTCGTGCTGTGATATTTTTTTTTCTCTTTCCCCTTCGGGTTTTTGAAGGGGGACTTCTGCGTGCTGGATATAGAGTGACTGTAACAGCAAGGATGTTGATTCAGATCCCATAACGCTCATTGATATGCAATAATTACTTGGTCCACATTGGGAGGAAAAAGTGTCTCAAGGGTGCAAACGAGCAGGTAGACAGTAAATTGAATGGTTTCAAATTTATGCGTTGCTTTTTTTTAAAGGCTTGCATGATGTAAGGATTCCATAATCCGTTTTCCCTTTTTTTAAAAAAAAAATCCTCTACAAAAACTATGGAAACATTTTTTTTTAAAAAAACACCCTAAAATCATCGTCAGGACCTCCATCGTCTTCTCCACAATGCCTCCAAACCACCCACAGGCTTGATCACTCTAATCCACTGCCTGGCTAAAGAGGCAGGTTTTAAAGGCCTTCCAGAAGACTAGGAGAGTGTGGGGGGAGGAGGGGGGGCTCCCATATTGCCAGTGGGAGAGTGTAACCCATAAGGTAAGGGAAACCATGGATTAGCCATGCTTTCCCACCTCCTACAAGATGGCAACATTTTAGTTTTGGCCTTGACAGTTGCATCTAACATTTTCTTTTTTCATCCTTCCACTCTGCCTCCATGTTGAGTAATCCTGGTAGACGATCCCCAAGTGCAAAATACAGTGGTTGGTAAGTGGTGGATGTTTGGACTCATTTTGCTGCCACACGAGACACTACGTTAATCATAGCCAACCTTGAATGATTCTTAAAAAGCTAAGCAGAATTATACTTACTACCTGGATGGGTGACAACTAGACTAGACTACTGTAGACTAGACTAGACTAGACTAGACTAGACTAGACTAGACTAGACTAGACTGGACTGGACTGGACTGGACTAGACTGGACTGGACTGGACTGGACTGGACTGGACTGGACTGGACTAGACTAGACTAGACTAGACTAGACTAGACTAGACTAGACTGGACTGGACTGGACTGGACTGGACTGGACTGGACTGGACTAGACTAGACTAGACTAGACTAGACTAGACTGGACTGGACTGGACTGGACTGGACTGGACTGGACTGGAAAGGAATGGAATGGAATAGAAAATACAGAATTTAGAATTACAATTATTAGAATTAGAATTACAATTAGAATTGAATAACTTTATTTGGCCAAGAGTGATTAGACACAAGAGTGTGGGGGGAGGGGGGATTCCATATTGCCAGTGGGAGAGTGTAACCCATAAGGTAAGGGAAACCATGGATAAGCCATGCTTTCCCAGCTCCTACAAGATGGCAACATTTTAGGGAAGGAACTACACCATGACCACTCTGTGGAACCGTGAGGGGGGGGTGTTTCAGCCTATTCTCCAAAGCCCCTGAAGGCAGGACAAGAAGCAATGGATGGAAACTAACCAAGGAGAGAACCAACCTGGAATTAAGGAGGAAATTCCTGGCAGCGAGAACAATCAACCAGTGGAACAGAAGTTGCCTCCAGAAGTTTTGGCTGCCCCATCACTGGAGTGTGTTGAGAAGAGATTGGACAGCCATGGTTTAGGGTTTCCCGCCTGATCAGGGGGTTGGACTAGGAGACCTCCAAGGACCCTTCTAGCTTTGTTATTCTGCTCTCTTATTCTGTCTTTGTCCCATTACATCAGCCTCTCCCACCCGGTCAGGCAGAGAAGATATGTTTTGCAGACCTTGTTAGTCGAACTGGTGGGGTCCAGGAAAAAAAATGGCTTCTCTGCTGTTGTCCCACACCCTGTGGAACACTCTCCTCGAGGTGAGCCCTTGACACTTTTCTGTTTGGTTCTGCCCCATGATATCAACCATCAACGATATTCAGAAGTAGACTGGATAACTCTCTGACTGGGATGATATAAGGTCAACTGTTTTAGGATTAGGATTTATTAAATTTATATGCCGCCCTTCTCCCTAAGGACTCAGGGCGGCTCACAACAATAAAAATTAAGAGGCATAAAATACAAAAAATAAAAAAGAATTAAACAATGAATATAAGAAATACGGGACAATTTACACAATAAAAAACAAATTAAAAACCATGGTCAGTCCAGGCCCACTTGTTGGAACAACCACGTCTTCAGGTCACGGCGGAAGGACCGAAGGTCAGGGCTCGTCCTCAGCTCAGGGGGTAATTTGTTCCAGAGAGTCGGCGCGCCCACAGAGAAGGCTCTCCCCTTGGGGGTCGCCAGCCGGCATTGCCTGGCTGACAGAACCCTGAGGAGGCCCTCTCTGTGGGAGCGAACCGGGCAATGGGAGGTTGACAATGGCAGCCAGTGGTCTCGTAAGTACCCCGGGCCTAAGCCATGTAGGGCTTTAAAGGTAATTACCAGCACCTTGAATCGCACCCGGAGGGCAACCGGAAGCCAATGCAGCTCGCGCAGGAGAGGTGTAACATGGGAGTATCGAGATCCTCCCATAAGCACCCGCGTGGCCGCGTTTTGCACCAGCTGAAGCCTCCGGGTGCACTTCAAGGGCAGCCCCATGTAGAGAGCATTACAGTAATCCAGGCAAGAAGTGACAAGGGCGTAGGTGACCGTGCATAGGGCATCTCGGTCCAAAAAGGGGTGCAACTAGCGCACCAGGCGAACCTGTGTAGGATGTCGGACTAGAAGGCCTCCAAGGTCTGTGTCCTACATTTATCACACCCCTGGTTGGTTGTTTTCTCACAGACATTTCCTTAGCCAAACAGGGCGACATCATGAGTGCTGGTAAAGAGTTGGGTTTACTCTAGGTTTATATTCAATTAACTGACCCTGTCTGTGTTGGTAGGGATGGCCATGAATGTTATTTAAATGGGCTGGCTTTTTCTTTTTTTTAGTTGACATGTTCGGCAGCTCCTTGATTAAGGTTTGTTTGTTTATTGATTGATTGATTGATTGATTGATTGATTGATTGAATTTCTATACCGTCAATCTTCCGAAGGACTCAGGGCGGTGTACAGGGCAATTAAAATACAACATACAAAAGTTAAAAGTAAAATTAAATTAATTTAGCCCTAACAAATAAATAGTTAAAAATAAACCCCAAACCCTCAGTCCAGGCCGGCAAGTTCAAATAGCCAAGTCTTCAGGCCGCGGCGAAACGAGCGAAGGTCGGGAGCCATCCGGAGCTCAACAGGAAGCTGATTCCAGAGGGCAGGCGCACCCACAGAGAATGCTCTCCCCCTGGGGGCCGCCAGCCGGCAGTCCCTGACCGACGGCACCCTGAGGAGGCCCTCTCTGTGGGAGCGCATAGGACGATGGGAAGTTAACGCCGGCAAAAGGTACTCCCGTAAATAATCCGGACCCATGTCATTTAGGGCTTTGTAGGTCATCACCTATACTTCTTGATTGTTGGTCAGAAAAATTACTTCTTCTCAAAGCTTACTTCTTTTCAGCAAGGATCGGGTTGAGGCATTTGGGGGTGGGTGGGCTTTGATTAGGGACAAGAATATTTCCTTTAGGTCTGATGGGATTAGGTAAAGTAGGGATCTGAATCGGATCCCTGCCATGTTGGCAAGGTGAGGCGGGGGGGAAGTCTGCTGGAAATCAAGTCTCTGCTCTGCTCCACAACAGCCCCAATTTAAAATGTGCTTTGTTCAAGTTACTGGAATTCCATTATACCTTATCTTCGCTAGCTTTAGAAAAGGAAGCCCTGAATTTCTTCGCCCGACAGGTCATCTCTATACCTACACCGCCGTCTTCTAAAGGATAAGATAATAGAATGAAAGCTGTCGCTTTCTTTTCTGTCTCTATTCTCTCTTCGAGCCTGTCCTGAAACTTATCTCGGTCATTAGAGGTTTCACCTCTTAAATTGAGCCTTCGCAGCCAAATTCAACTTCTTCCTGGAAATCGATTCCCGCCCGTGTAGTTCAACTTGATATTTGTGTGTGTGTTGTCGCTTACTACGGCTATCTGTAGACTCGTGTTTTGCCTTGAGGTTGTACACATACTGCGTACTTTGCATGCCGGAGTGGGGGGGTTAATGAACTTTCCAAGAACGCAAAGCACATCGTGTTTTTGTTTTTTCTACAAACACCAACAATTGAGACATCGAGTCAATTAGTTTGAATAGAATTTTTAAAGTGTTCTAGATGCTTGGAGTTCAGATCCTGTCCAGTATTATGAACAGAATGATGCATCTTGAATTACTACTAACAATCCCAAGGTCTCAGCGTGTAACCTAAATGCGTTAGCCACGGACAAAAGTATCAATGCATGTCTCAGGGTATTGCAAGGCTTGTAGAACCTATGCCGTTCTGTGAAATAGATTGAACATCCACTGGTGCCCGTCATGTGGAGTCAGCGGTCCTCTGTTGTAATTTGGAGGGTGAAAAACAGGGAAGGGAAGGGAAAGGAAAGGAAAACAGAAAAGAAGGGAAGACGGAAGGGAAGGGAAGGGAAAACAGAAGGGAAGGGAAGGGAAAACAGAAGGGAAGGGAACGGGAGGGGAGGGGAGACAAGGAAAGGAAAGGAAAGGCAAGACAGAAGAAAAAGGAAGATGGAAGGGGAGGGGAAGGGAAGGGATGGAAGGGAAGGGAAGAGAGAAGGGAAGGGAAGATGGAAGGGGAGGGGAAGGGAAGGGGAGGGAAGACAGAAGGGAAGGGAAAGGAATGAAAGGGGAGGCGAGGCAAGGTGAGGCAAGTCAAGGCAAGACAGAAGAGAAATGAAGAGGAGGGGAAGGGAAGGGGAGGGGAGGGAAGAGGGAAGGGAAGGGAAGACAGAAGAGAAGGGAAGAAAGAAGAGAAGGGGAGGGGAAGGGAAGGGGAGGGGAGGGGAGGGAAGACAGACTAGACTAGACTGGACTGGACTGGACTGGACTGGACTGGACTGGAATGGAAAGGAATGGACTGGAAAGGACTGGAATGGAATGGAATGGAATGGAATGGAAAGGAATGGACTGGACTGGAAAGGACTGGACTGGACTGGACTGGACTGGAATGGACTGGAATGGAATGGAATAGAAAATACAGAATTTAGAATTAGAATTATTAGAATTAGAATTACAATTAGAATTGAATAACTTTATTTGGCCAAGTGTGATTAGACACAAGGAATTTGTCTCTGGCACAGAAGTACTCAGTGTACTTGCAAAACTAGAAAACTCCAGGGTTTTAGGCTACTCTGGTAAATTACTAGGTAAGCAAGAATCATCTGAGAAGCAAGCAAGAGCAAGCCCTTTGAGTATTGCTGTCAATAAAATTACATGGATGGCTCTGTGCAGAGATCCAGAGTCGAGCAGATCTCAAGGCAGTCTTTACCTTTTTCATGATTTCAATCATTGGCTGGTTTTATCCCACGCTATCTTTATCTCTCTCAAGCTATTGCATTTGTAGTTGTTTTTCTTTCCCCACCCCCCACCCACCAAATGACTGGCATTGTGAGAAAGCAATTACCTCCACAATTAAAATTAGTGGTGCGTGATGAGTTATGCCATCTGAGGAGCTGGCTGTTGAGTCATCATAGGCTGCCTCTTCCCAAAAGGCTCTGCGGATGGTCCCTTTCACCGTGCCCTACTTTCTCCATGTGCCAGCTCCGAAAACTGTCACCATAGCATCTTGGATGGTTCAGCTGGCCTCCTTCACTAGCACGGCGAGCTGTAACAGCTACAACAGCACGCTGTTGGGTATGCAGGACCAACGTTCACCCCAAAACAATGTTTCCCAGCAGGCTCTTTTATTTTGCTTTATTGGAAGCATTTGTAGAGGCACCCAACTGAGTCAAGAGAGAAGATCCCTCCAAAGAGCGGAGACTCGCACCGAGAAGGCACGGCTGCTAGAACATCTAAGATGACCTAAAACCTTCGGTGTATTTTATCAAATCGCGATCACTAGCGAAGCACCAGTTTAATCAGCTAATAAAAAGACGAAGAAAGCTTAAGACGCCGAGCTCGTATTTGACATGGCCACTTCTCCCTCACCTTTGCCATAAAAATCAAGAAGATCATTTATGACACAGGGAACAGCACAAGAGTCCCCTTTGTGCTGCAGAATTGACCACCGTTTCTTAGTTTTATGCGTTTCGTCATGTGCAACCAGCACAGTCATTTCATCCCTTTATTATCCCGGATATTTTTATTACAGGTCGTCCTCAACTTACGACTCTGCAACCCAGCCCCAACATTTATGTTGCTAAGCGAGAAATTGGTCAAGTGGGTTTTGCCCCATTTTACGACTGTTCTTCTCAGAGTTCTTAAGTGAATCACTGCCGTTGTTAGATTACTAACAAGGTTGTTAAGCCAATCTGGCTTCTCCATTGACGTTGCTTGTCTGAGGGTTGCAAAAGGGGACTGTAGGATCCCGGGATGCTGCAAACATGAACAAATATGAATCGGTTGTCAAGCATCCCAATGCAAATCTCGTGACCCTGGGGATGCTGCAATGGTCATCAATGTGAAAAAAATGGTTATACATTTTCTGTGCCATTGTAACTGTTTTGTGGCTTGGGGATATTAGATGAAAACGAAACCTAATCCTTTGTAACTCCCTAGATCAGAGGTCCCCAACCTTTTGGGCACCAGGGACTGCTTCCGTGGAGAGAGGTTTTCCCATGGACCGGAGGGTGTGTGGTTATCTGTGCTGCCTATATCTCATGGATGGGGCTTTGCCTGTTTGTGCGGACCGGTAGCTGGCATGCCGCATCCCGGTACAAGTCCATGGACTGGGGGTTGGGGACCCTTGAACTAGATGTTTCCACCCAGTTTCCAAGTATTTGTCGAGAAATAGTTTACCTCTGTCTCTTTCCCAGATCCTAGGACAGTGGATAACGGGACTGACCCACTTGAATGTCCAAGACAAGCCAAGTTTAACTAGTTCCTTTCTTCTGTCAAGAAAATTATTTCGGCAAGCCAAAAGAAGGCAGCCCTAAGTTTCTAGATGTGTGATCACAACAAAATCTCCGGGTCAGTAAATTAAACTTACCCAAGTGATCACACCATCTTTAACTATGTTCAACCTTCTGAGCTGTGTCATCCATGAACTCTGCTGTTGATCACACTCAAAACACAATCCACATCGTGTTCTGTACCAGCCTGCTACCGGCCCTGCAGAAAAAGCAGGGACAACCCCTTTACAAATGGCAAGAGGCTGGAATAAAGCCTGCCAAATTTATTAACATAAAACAGACACCAACCATGAAACAGGAGTTATGAAAAAGGAACTATTCAAGCGGTTGCCTTCAGCAAACCAGCCCTCCCACGCATTCCCCTTTTATACAGTTCAGGGCATGGCTTCTCTCTGCCTCCTTCCGAGGTGCCCCATTGCCTTCCTCTGTTTACTCCTGATTGACTGCCTCCTGCGTCGGGCGTCCTTGAACAGGGCCAGCTGTGGGTCATCTTCATCCACGCTGTCAGGCTCACACAGCTGGGTCTCCGTCGTGACCAGGTGGGAGGGGCCCGGCTGAGGGCACTGCAGAGCCTCAAGGCCATCATCAGCAAGCTCTTCAACACCCCCCTCCTCCTCCTCTGAGTCGTCCGACCCAACTGCTGAACCCACAGGCTGACCCTGAATCACAACACATCGTTCTGGTAGAAGGTAGGTCTCCAAAAGACCCCATCGCCAGCTGGGTTTTCCCACAAAGCTGGGGCATTCCTGCAAAATACACTTGCCTAGAACCTTTCCCCTCTCATGAAGCCAAGAAAACTTATCTAAGTGAAGAGAAAGGCAGGACAAGAAGCAACAGATGGAAACTAATCAAGGAGAGAAGCAACCTAGAACTAAGGAGAAACTTCCTGACAGTTAGAACAATTAACCAGTGGAACAACCTGCCTCCAGAAGCTATTAATGCTCCAAGACTGGAAGTTTTTAAGAAGAGACTGGACAGCCATTTGTCTGAAATGGGATAGGGTTTCCTGCCTAAGCAGGGGGTTGTACTGGATGACCTCCAAGGTCTATTCCAACTATTGTTGTTGTTGTTGTTGTTGTTATTATTATTATTATTATTATTATTATTATTATTATTATTATTATTATTATTATTATTATTATTATATAAAGAAGAAACTGAACTGGGATACCTCATAATGCACAGATGAATTTCTTTTGGTTCTTAGATCATTTAGGAGACAGAAAGGCCCCCAGCTTTTCGTTTTTGGCTTCAGAACTGCAATTCCATTGATTTAGCATTCATTAATTAGAAGGGGAGGGGAAGACTTGATCCTCTCAATGTCACGCAGATATAAGAAGTAAGATTTTGGTGCAGTCCCCTGAGGCTACCGTAGGAGAGGACACCATATGTTTCTTCCCTTCTTTCAAGATCGCTGTGTGTTATATTTATGGAAGAGTTTCTGAAAGTCAGACTTCTCCAATCGACGCTAGCAGATTGCTAATGGTCCACTATGTCAGAAATATTTATGAAAATACTAGAAGGCATTTTTTTTAACCTCTAGGATAGTCTGGTTTTACCTCTAGGATAACTAATAAGAGGAGCTGGGAAGAGAGATAGATTTACAATGTTTTGTACTTTCCTCATTCATACAGAGCTTGGTTTTATATCCTCGATAAAAACTGCCCGAGAAGCAGTGTTCATTAATAATTAAGACCGGAGCAGGCAACCTCCAGAATTTTTGGGATCACATAATTCCCAAGTTCATCTGAAACATTTGGAGTGAATTGACTCTCCTGTTTAGGCTTTAGAGAATGACATGTTAGACGTTCACAACCGGTGGCAGCTACTATAAGGCCTTCTTCTCGGGCCTGCTTCTTGCTTGTCGGGGTTTTTGCTAGCTAGGCTAGGCTGAAGGAGGAGTCAAGCAAGGGCTTATTTTGGAGTCATTGTGCAACCACAAATGGCTTAAGCATGATCTCTCCCCAAAATCCATCTGGTCGTTCCCAGGGAAAGGAAGAGCCTTGGTGGAGCAGTGGGCTAACGCCTCCTTAAGTAACACCAGCTGCCTGCAATTAGTGCAGGTTCAAGTCCCACCAGGCTCAAGGTTGACTCAGCCTTCCATCCTTCCGAGGTAGGTAAAATGAGGACCCAGATTGTTGGGGGCAATAAGCTGACTTTGTAAAAAAAAATGCTGCTGGGGGGCCTCGAAAGCCCTAATAAGCAGGCATATACATAGAATGAAGGCTATTGCTAAGCACATTGATTTGTGCTTCTTTGATTTTAAGCCGCCCTGAGTCTTTGGAGAAGGGCAGGATATAAATGGGATTTTTTAAAAAAAGCAGTCTAATGAGATCCTTGTAGCACAGGTCACAAACAATAAAGTTACAGTCTGAGGTTATTCATGAGTGGTTATGGTTGCTGGCACCTGTCACTGCTAAAATAATCAAAACACAGATCTGTGAACATCTAGAAACAAATGAAGCTATAACTAGTAGCCAGAACGGGTTTGTTAAAAACAGACATGCCAAAACAAACGTATTTCATTCTTTGACAAAGTGACTAAATTAGTAGACCAGCAAAATGTTGTGGACATAGTATACTTGGACTTCAGCAAGGCATTCAACAAAGTAGACTGCAGCCTACTTCTTCGTAAAGTTGAAAAAAATGTGGGATAGACAGCATCACCACCAGATGGATTTGTAATGGACTGACAAACTACACTCAACATGTAGTCCTTAATGGAACTGCATCTTCATGGAAGGAAGGAAACAGTGGGGTACCACAAGGTTCCATCTTAGGCCCAGTACTTTTTGCTATCCTCTTAAATGACTTAGATGAGGGGATAGATGGGGAACTCATTAAATTTGCAGATCGCATTCAAGCTGGCAGGGATAGCCAACACCCCAGAAGACAAGCTCAAAAGATCTTGAAAGACTTGAACAATGGCCCCTATCTAACAAAGTGATATTGAATGTGGAGAAAAGCAAGGTTTTTACACCTGGCCAGGAAAAAAAAACAACAAAGGTGCAAGTACAGATTAGGCGAAAGCTGGCTCAAAAACAGTTACCATAATTGTGAGAGGGACCTTGGAGTCCTAATGGACAATGACTTAAATATGAGTCAGTAGTATACGGCAGCAGCCAAAAAAAACAACCACTAAAACAATCCTGGACTGTATAAACATAGAATCAAGATCACACAAAGTATGTTAGGCTAATATATAATCAGCCCAGGTTCGAATCTCAGATAAAGGGTATGACTGACTGATGAGAACATAAGAAGTTCAAAATGATCATCTCAGCCTCCCAAATTCTTTATTAGCAATTTGAATAATTTACACAAATAATGAGCTGTCACAAGTTGACTATATCCTGTGGATAGCCTTGGGTTAGGCCAAAGCAGGAAAGAAAGAGTTAATTAGAAAGGTGCATTCAAAATCCATGACAAATACTTAACACACACACACACATATACATACATATATATATATATATATATATATATATATATATATATATATATATATATATATATATATATATATATATATATATATATATATAATTTCAATCCCTTGAGACTACCTAGAAGTCTCTGGCATTATGGCATTGATATAGACAATCAACCACTGTGTAGGTGGCTTCCTTCTTGGCAGCAGGAAAAAGTCTAATCTAACCATGTTTGTTTGTGGGACTTCTGCCAAATAGAGCCAAGAAGCTGATCTAAACAAATATATATATGATTGATTGCTGAGGCCAGGTGGGAACAGTCACACTAATTACAATTTTGGTATAGATTATATTCATGAGAAACTCCGAACAGAAGTATGTCTCTACCGTAATTCATGCAATAGTTTAGCAGCTACCAAGCAAACCTAGAGACCTTCTATTATACTGCCAAACTTCCCAAGAACTCTTCCTAGATTCTACCTGTATTATTTTCTCTTTAAGCCACTCCCAAGACAAAATTAATTTATTTAATAAAAAAAAGAACAGAGATCCCAAAGGTGCTTTTTCAAGAGGCAACTGAACTTTCTGTTGGTTTTTTTTTTGAAAGGTGTTTCGCTTCTCATCCAAGAAGCTTCTTCAGCTCTGCATGGCAGGGAATTGAAGGATTTGTGGACGGCCTCTTTCTCTTAATTGAACAGCCCTCTCTCAATAGAAGGGTAGGGATACGACATCATCTAATTCCAGTCTACAACACAGTCATTCCAGCAATTCCAAGAAGGCTCCACACCCATTTGCACCACTCAGGTGACCCTGAGGACACAGAGAAACCTCCAAATGGCCCCAACCACTCTCCAAAAGAAGGCAAATGACCAGCGGTCTGCAAGGAATATAAATCCTTCCGTTATCCACCATCCAGTCAGAGCTGAAGAAACTTCTTGGATGAGAAGCGAACTGTTGTCAGAGAAAAACCAGAAAGTCCAGTTGCCTCTTGAAAATGCACCCTTGGGACAACCAGGACCTGGGATGACTGAGAACCTCCATAGATATTTAACCAGAGCTATACCGCCCAAATCCACACTCTAATTTAAGTTAAAACAGAGGTATCAGAAGATCTCCAAACTGGGTCTGCATCGCACAATGTTCCCACAACCCAATACTTGTATCAAAGCTATTAAGACAAAAAAAAAACACACACAACAGAGACATCTAATTTTCTTACCTAAAGTAGCTTTACCTGTAATTTCCACCCCCTCTTGATGGTTCAAGTGTTCTACAGGTATTTATGTACTGAGATAATACTTACTCCTTTCCCAAATAATAATACATCACTGTGCCAAAGATTGTATATAGGTAAAATGATATGGAACATGAGTTTCAGTGTTTTGCAATAAAGGAGAAGAGTTGTGGATCAGGGTTGAAATGTAGGGTGCTCGGTGCTCTCTGAGCTTGGTTGTTTTCATGCAGATGTTTCATTTAACATCTGCAAGAAAACAAGAATGCAGCCAAGCTCAGAGAGTACCAAGGACCCCTCATTTCAACAGTGAGAGCATCAGGGACCCCTCGCAGTGTTTTCTTTTAACAATTTTATTTTGTCAATTTCCAGAGGTCTGTTCAAGGTATGAATCTCACCAGCAACGTATGACTTTTACCACCCTTCACTTTTAACATCCTTCTCAATTCCGCTGACAGAACTTCGCCAGATATGAGAATCAGATTAATGATAAGGAATCTAGGTTGTTTTCTATCAATTTTTCCTTCCATCTTTCCAGAGTCCTTTTTAGTTTTATTCTGCTGTGATCAAAAGCTATTTTCTTCTTCTTAAGATGGCCATTATTTCCCCAACTAATCCTGTCATCTAAAGTAAACTGCAGAGATAGCATTTCTGTAATAAATGTGCATCCTACCTTGGTGGAGCAGTGGGCTGATGCCTCCTTAAGTAACACCAGCTGCCTGCAATTAGTGCAGGTTCGAGTCCCACCAGGCTCAAGGTTGACTCAGCCTTCCATCCTTCCCAGGTAGGTAAAATGAGGACCCAGATTGTTGGGGGCAATAAGCTGACTTTGTAATAATGCCGCTTGGGGTGTGTGTGAAAGCCCTAACAAGCAGGCATATACATAGAATGAAGGCTACTGCTAAGCTTGTAAGCCACCCTGAGTCTTCGGAGAAGGGCGGGATATAAATGTAATAAAAATAAAAAATAAATAAAAAATAAAAAATCTAGACTGAGACAACAAAGCACAATCAACTGCAATTGCAACAAAAACTCTCCCTAGTCCTTTGCAATGATCAAGCCAACAATTGTCAAAAGGATACCTTTCGCTCCACACACAAAGGGGGTTAACATTTTCCTGTACAGTATGTCAGATGCCTGAACAGCTTTCCATAGCAGAAAGGACTTTTGCCTGGAGGGTAGAGCATAAAATATAGACTGAGAGGGCTGGAACCTCATGCCAAGGTAAAAAGTCTTTATACAATCTTTATACAAATGGTTGTCTGAATTTTTTTTCATGAAAATCTCACCCACAACTCCAGGAGGAAAGCTATTCTACTGCTTAATTGCTCTGACTGTCAGGAAATTTCCCCTTAGTTCCACCCATTGGTTCTCTCTTTAACAAACTTCGACCCATTGATTCTTGTCCTGCCCTCAGGTACTCTGTAGAATAAGTCAACCCCCTCATCTCTGTGATTGCCCCTCCAGAATTGGAAGACAGCTATCATGTCACCCTTAAATTCTTCTCATTAGGCTACTTCCCTTAACCTCTAGCGCTCTAATCATCTTTGTTGCTCTTCTATGCACTCTTCCGAGGGCCTCAGAAACTTTTTTTTGTATCATGGTGACCAGAACTGGACTGTTGTGATTCAGGGTCAGCCTGTGGGTTCGGCAGTTGGTCGGATGACTCAGAGGAGGAGGGGGGGTGTTGAAGACCTTGCTGAGGGGGTTGAAGATCTTGCTGATGATAGCCCTCAGCCAGGCCCCTCCCACTTGGTCACCACGGAGACCCAGCTGTGTGAGCCTGACAGTGTGGATGAAGATGACCCACAGCTGGCCCTGTTCAAGGACGCCCGACACAGGAGGCAGTCAATTAGGAGTAAACAGAGGAAGGCAATGGGGATTCTCGGAAGGAGGCAGAGAGAAGCCACGCCCTGAACTCTATATAAGGGGAATGTCTGGGAGGGCTGGTTGCTGAAGGCAACCGCTCGTTCGGATGGTTCATGTTTCTTTAAGCTCCTGTTTCTTGGTTCGTGTCTTGTTTGTTTTTTGTTGCAATAAATTTGGCAGGTGTAATTCCAGCCTCTTGCCGGTTGTAAAGGGGTTGTCCCTGCCTTTTCTGCAGGGCCGGTAGCAGGCTGGTACAGAACATGGACATAGCATTCCAAGTACGGTCTCATTAGTGGAATATAGAGCAGTACCATCACTTCTCGTGCTCTTGATGTTATCCCTCTGTTGATCTCAGAACTTATTTACTGTATTAAATGTCTACATTACCTGTCTCACTTAAATGACCTATTTTCATCAATCATTGAGAATAGAATAGATAATCTTTATTGTCTTTTTTTTTTTACTGTGGGCACATTGGCAAACGCCAAAAATGAAATTTTGTTGCTCGCTCTCAAAAGTGTACACATACAGAACACACATTTAAACATGCTATATATGACATATGTATAGACCTACACCCTTACGTAAGGCAGTCATCCATGAAGGGGTACATATAAGTAACAAATAAATATTAATCACTATCCATCTTGAATATATAACAGAAGGAGGAATCCTGAGAGTTCACAAGGTTAATGCTGTATGGAATGAAACTGTGGCTGAATCTGGATGTTCTGCTATGGATACCACGGAGCCCCCTCCTCCCCAGAAGGGAACAAGGAAAACAGGTCGTGAAGAGGATGAGTAGCGTCCCAGATAATCTTACGGACCCTGCTCAAGCAACGCTTCTGTGCCATGTCCTGGATGGGAGGGAAGGAACTGCCAATGATCTTTTCAGCCATCCTCACCACTCTCTGCACCGCCTTCCTGTCTGAAGCAGGGATGCTTCCAAACACAGACTGTGATGCCGTACGACTGGATGCTCTCGATAGTCCCTCTGTAGTTGAGGCTTAACTCTCAATTAAGCCTGGGACTGACCTTTTTTTTAAAATCCCATTTATATCCTGCCCTTCTCCAAAGACTCAGGGAGGCTTACAATCTAAGAAGCACAAATCAATGTACTTAGCAATAGCCTTCATTCTAAGTACTGTATATGCCTGCTTATTAGGGCTTTCACACACACCCCCCAAGCGGCATTATTACAAAGTCAGCTTAATTGCCCCCAACAATCTGGGTCCTCATTTTACCTACCTCGGAAGGATGGAAGGCTGAGTCAACCTTGAGCCTGGTGGGACTCGAACCTGCACTAATTGCAGGCAGCTGGTGTTACTTAAGGAGGCATTAATTTGAGCGGGAGGTAGGTGACCCTTTGAGAGCTGTATGCAACAAAATTTCATTTTGATGTATGCCGATTGGTGTACATTCAAAGTGACAATAAAGTTATCATCATTAGCCCACTGCTCCAACCAAGGCTCTTTTTAAAACAATTCAATGTACCTTGATTAGAGATTAACCGTAGAATTCATTACAATGCATTTGATTATGTTGCATTGCTTTAACAATATAAGGAATTCAAATCTTTGAGCTTGGTGCTTAAATAAATGCCCATAAAGCTCAGTGACAAGTCTAAATCGAGAAAAGTGACTAAACAAAATTCCACAATTTTCAGCAATATTAAGAATTCCTTGAGGTCACAGGTACATCCATATAGTTTCCCTTGATCACAAGAAGCAATAACAATTTCTTTCCATCCTTCTCAGAGTAGGAATAGAGCTATTCCATGAATAATAATCATTTATTTATTGTATTCGCACAGCCACCCACCCACCAGATAAAAAGTTACCCTGAGCAGCACACAACAATCAAAGGAAACAACAACATAAAAAGGTAAGCATAAAAAATAGAAACAATTTTATTAGAAATTAGAAACAATAACAATGTTATTAAACATTAAATATCCAAATCCATAGAGAGAATATGCTGAATAATCTTTGCACATCGCCTTCCTGGGGAGTAGTTCAATTATGCAAAGTAAGAAAAAATATGCAATTTGCACAGTTAATGCAACCAGCCTCTTTCTCGACACATATTTGGGATCATAGCAACCTAATTAAAATTAATTAAAAATAAATAGTTCATACAAAGAAAAAGTAGGCTGCTACAGACAGCTTACTTCACAGAAGGGCTG
>NC_139518.1:96224668-96375475 GCF_947247035.1 Vipera ursinii
GGAGCATAAGAACTCCAGGCTGATTCCTCCCTTGACTCCACCCACAGGTGCCTGTCCTTCTCCTACATCTGGCTTCATTTTTCCATACGTCTCGGTTGCAACACTGAGAGAAGATGGCCATTTCTTCTGACTAAAGAAAGCAACTGGATCTTTAACCCAAAGTTTTATCTTAATATCAATAGGAAGAGGACGTCAACTGTAAAAGAACCGTCTGGTAGACAAGTGGGAACAATATTGCTTTCCAAAATCTACCTGCCACTCAAAGCTTAGCATGCTCGTTTAGAGAGCAATATTTGGAATGGCTCGTTCATCTAGCTATAAGTCCAGATGAAAGCTGTTTGATGGAAGAAGCTGAAGATTGCTGGCCAAGAGACAAAATAATATCCTGGGCAGGCAGAAAATAACAAGATAGATTTCTGGGCTAGTAGACAAAATGATGCAAGAAGGGATCAATTTTCATGCTACTTCTGGTTCTCTGCATTCCTGCATGGCTTCACCTTGAATTAACTTTGGTTCCGTTTCCGATGGGGTACATTCCAGAGAAATAGGAGGCAACTCAGCCAAGACACCATGTGTGAGAGAAAGAAGGCAAAGACAGCTCCTCCCTGACAGTTCACAATGTATATTGTAGATCAGGGGTGTCAAACTCAATTTCATTGAGGGCCGCATCAGCATTGCAGTTGCCCTCAGGGGGCCGGGTAGGTATGGACAGGGTGGGCGTGGCCTACTGGGTGGGCGTGGCTAGAGTGTGTATGGCCTACTGGGTGGGCGTGGCCAGCTCTACATCGTTCGCATCAAGGGTGTCTATGGGGGCCTGGGCAGGAGTGGGACAGATCTGAGGATCTCTGGCAGAAGGAGGGTCTCTGGGCCAGGGCCAAGGCAGTGAGGGCTGTTCCCTCACTGTTTCCAGGATGGCTTTGCGGGCCACATGAAACCACTTCGCGGGCCGGATGCGGCCACCGGGCCTTGTAGATGCTGCTAGTAGGGTGCTCAGAATAGCAAGATGTTGTCTGGAGTGTGAAAACAACAAGGAACTCAACGTGGAAGAATCACCACGTGCCATTCTTGGTTTTGTGCGTGACATTAAGTTCGCTCAAGTAATCCAACACCTTTAAGTGGACTTAGCCATCACCCAAGTGTGGACTTCATATAAAGCTTTCTATTTGTGGCCTGCTGATCCATTTGCATGCTACGGAGTAATGTATAGGTTATATGCAAAACCCTACTCCCTTGCAAGCAGGGTTATTAAATCAGAGTTCCTGGATAAATGTAATGTACTGTCTAAGCTTATCCATTAAATAAATCATAAATAGGAAGGCAGGTGCAATTTAACAACCAGGTTCTTTATGGTCTACATGCTGTTTATCTGATGAAGTTTACCGTAAGTAGCACTTTCATAATACATGAAACCCATTTAGACATGACATATGAGTCTTCCCACCAAAGGTGTTGCAGTTCCTGAAATCCTTGTTGAATACAGATCAGGTTTAATGGCATCCTCGCTGCCCTACAATTTAGAACTTGGCTCCTGACTTCAGCTTCACTGGGAGAATAGCTATAAACGCTCATTATATACACTGTATATACATATATTTTAAAGAAAGCTTCTTTCCAGCATTGATCTTCTTCAAAAAGAGAACAAACAGATCCAGCTCGGCAATCATAGCACTCTTGGTTAGTTTGTTTAACGAAGAATGGTTAGAGGAATTGGGCAGTGGGTTAGGACGCTGAGCTTGTCGTTCAGAAGGTCGGCAGTTTGGTGGGTCGAATCCTGAGTGCTGCGTAACAGAGTTGAGTGCCTGTTACTCATCCCAGCTTCTGCCAACCTAGCAGTTCGAAAGCACGTAAAAATGCAAGTAGAAAAATAGGGACCACTACGGTGGGAAGGTAACAGTGTTCCGTGTGCCTTTGGCTTCTAGTCATGCCGGCCACATGACCACGGAGACGTCCTCGACTTTGGAACACATGACCACGGAGACGTCCTCGGCTTTGAAACAGCATCGGCCCCTAGAGTTGGAAACGACTAGCACGCATGTGCAGGGGAACCTTTACCTTTACCTAGTCTAATGAAAAGGAGTAAGGTAGACATGACAGCAATATTCCAATATTTGAGGGGCTCCTACAAAGACAATGGAGTCAAACTATTCTCCAAAGCACCAGAAGGCAGGACAAGAAGCAATGGATGGAAACTAACCAAGGAGAGAAGCAACCTAAAACTCAGGAGAAATTTCCTAATGGCGAGAGCACTCAACCAATGGAATAGCTTGCATTCAGAAGTTGTGGGTGCTCCAGCACTAGAGCCTTTCAAACATAGACTGGACAACCATTTGTCAGTCATGCTATAGGGTCTCTTGCTTGAGATGGTTGGACTAGACTAGAAGACCTCCAAGGTTCCTTCTAACTTTATCATTCTAAGAAATCTGCCATCTGCTTCAGTGAAAAAAAATAAAATAAATCCATCCAATGTCGCCAGCAAAATTCTCCTTCCATTCGTAGCGCATTAAAAATAAAGCAAGCATCAACATGCAATTCAGACCGTTTTCCTTATCTTAAGTTCAGACACTTTGGCCTCCTTACAGTTTGCAAGCAAAATGAAACAAGCACGAATATTTTTTCCTCCCTTCACTTTTTTTCCCCCTGTCTGTCCTAAAGAGATCGGTTTCTGCATTCTGCATCTCTAGAAAGAAGCTTTTCTATATCTAGTATCCTTCAATATAAACATAAAAAAACATAAACATAAAAACGCCCTCGTATCTAGCACGATGGCTGGTGAGGGCAGCTGCATAGTCTTCTTTGCAAAACGACATTTGCTACAGTTTCCTCCTGGGAAGGTTTTTTGTTGTTGTTGTTCCCCCCCCAATGCAATTCAATTTTTCCAGTGTACAGCCCTGGTTCTCCTAAGCCAGGGGTGTCAAACTCAATTTCATTGAGGGCCGCATCAGCACTGCGGTTGCCTTCAGGGGCCCGGGTGGATATGGCCTGGGTGGGCGTGGCCTACTGGGTGGGCATGGCTAGAGTGCGTATGGCCTACTGGGTGGGCGTGGCCAGCTCTACATGGTTCGCATCAAGGGTGCCTATGGGGGCCTGGGCAGGAGTGGGACAGATCTGAGGGTCTCTGGCAGAAGGAGGGTCTCTGGGCCAGGGCCAAGGATGTTTCCATCCTGTTTCCAGGATGGCTTCACGGGCCGCATGAAACCACTTCGCGGGCCGGATCTGGCCCCCAGGCCTTGTGTTTGACATGTCTGTCCTAAGCAGTCTCTCATCCAAGGATTAAGCAGGACTTACTTTGATTGGCTTCCAAGGATAACCATGATCAACTGATGCCGACATTCTGGATTAAAATATATACTATCTTTGGTTGTCGCCCAATAATTCTAGAGGTGTGTGTGTGTCTCAGTTCAGGGAAGGTGATTTTAAAAAAGAGATGAAGGGGGAAAAAGTAATCATCAAATGGGATTGAGCTTCATTGCTCAGCATTTCTGACTATTGACTGACAGCACTAATTTTCTTTTCCTGTTAGTTTAAAACATGATGGGTAAAGATGAACTCAAAAGCAGCCTTGACAGATCAAGCCTGATCATCCAATCCAGCGCCTAATCTGGTGTCACAGCACAGATTTATTTTTTTTTCAGATTTGGCAACCTCACAAGGCTGAACTGGAAGGCAATTGTTGCCTCTATTGTGGTTAGCCAGAAACCAGTATTAAAATTAAGCTGTCTGGATCCATAAAACAGGGAGCACCAACATCAGTATTTGTATCTAGCTACCTTGATTCTCTAAGAACCTGACAAGTCAACTGCTGGCTAGAAATTCTAGATTATTCATGGATATCTACCTACCTACCCATCCATCAAACCATCCATCTATCTATCTATCTATCTATCTATCTATCTATCTATCTATCTATCTATCTATCTATCTATCTATCTATCTATCTATCTATCTATCCATCCATCCATCCATCCATCCATCCATCCATCCATCCATCCATCTATCTATCTATCTATCTATCTATCTATCTATCTATCTATCTATCTATCTATCTATCTATCTATCTATCTAATCTCAGGCACAAGCAATCAGATTCACCTGTGTAAAGTTAAATCTAACTACTTCATTATATTATGCCTATAATGCAGGAATCTCCCATACTGCTTGCCTTCTCTTGGGAATATATAGATAAAGTTCAATTGAGATTATGTGGGGTCAGTCCTTGATCTCTTGCTGCTGTTCAAGGCCCTCCTTATGCCTGACTGGGTGTTTCCCAACATTTTCTTTTCTTTCTTTTCTTTCTCTTCTCTTCTCTTCTCTTCTCTTCTCTTCTCTTCTCTTCTCTTCTCTTCTCTTCTCTTCTCCCTCTCCTCTCCTCTCCTCTCCTCTCCTCCTCTCCTCTCCTCTCCTCTTTTCCTTCCTTCCTTCCTTCCTTCCTTCCTTCCTTCCTTCCTTCCTTCCTTCCTTCCTTCCTTCCTTCCTTCCTTCCTTCCTTCCTGTATTCTTCATGCATAGCAGAAAAAAAATGCTATTCTTAATTTCAGCTGTCTTCTCTCCAATCCCTTTCTTTCTTTTTTTTAAGCTTAATCTTCTGAAATCAAACTTGACTATGTTGGATTGTCCTTTAATTAAATAAGTCTTCGCCGAATTAATCTAATAAACCTGCATAAGTCTTAATCTAATAAATCTGATTTCTATATGAATAAAACAATAATCTTCCAGAGGCAAACAAGACCTACCTCCATGACTTTTGACACCATGGATGAGAAGCTTATTAAATTTAAGATTACATTCTCTCAGTCATTTCCTGAGCAGAAATATAGCCAGCCTGAGAATCAATCCTAATAAGTAATGCAGTCACTCGAGTGTTGGTGTCTATGTAGGAGTAGAATACGTTCTTGTATCAAGAACAGCTGACTTACACTTGAACTTCAGAAATATTCACAGGGAATAAATTGGAGCGTAAAATTGTGAACTTGTATGTGGGTAATTTTATCATCCAAGTATTTCACTTCCCACACATTTTTTTTTCTGTTCCAAAATCTCCTTTCTTTCCTTTTTAGAGTATTGCTCGTGCTAGTTATAGAATATTATTATACTTGACTGAAAAGGGAAAATATACTAGAAACCAATGAGAATGAAATTTAATAACGTTTGGTACAGCAGAGCCTTTTAAAAGATATAATTGAGGTGTAATTAGAGCACATAAAGATTGCATAAATATTTTACTGCAGCTAAAATGCTAAATATACTTCATTAAATTCAAAATCTTTAAAGAAATGACAATCCATTAGAGGCTAAGGATTCTACCTCTACAGTTTGAACGCTTATGCATACAGTAATAATCTGTAAACTTTTGCATATTTTAAATTGCCATTCAGAAAAAGTTTTTTAAAAGAAAAAAAAATCCTAAATATTAATCCGTAAATCCCCAAACTGAATTTATATTCAGGTTCAATCAACAATAAGAGACTTTTGTTTAAAATACCATAAAATGTAGATAAAAAATGTCTAATGATCTTTGCCAGCTCTTATTATCATTGTTGTCGTTGTTGTTGTTAAATTTTTATTCAGTTATAACATAAGATATGAAAATACAAAAGCAAATTGTAAGGAACAGCGGTAGGGAAAATGAAAAAAGAGAGGTATGGAGAGGAAGGGGGAAAGGAAAAAAGGCATTGGCTTCTGACTCCGTCTGTTACAGTAAAATAAGGCATTAACATCAAACCTTAACTTTTTACATTTCTGTAATAGCCATTTCTAGCCGTTTCTATATCGACAAATCAATCTCATCAGTAAAACCCAAAATCAAAGTATCCCTTTTTTCTACCCCAAGCACAAAGTCCAGAAGCGTAGAAACAAAAATACTTACATTCTTTTCTTTCATTAAAACAGTCAATTTAGCCATCTCTGCTAATTCCATCAGCTTTTGTAGCCGTTTGTCCATGGTGGGAATCGAGGCATACTTCCAATTTTGAGAATAGAGCATATATATATATATAAAATCAAAGTTCCAAATTATTTTTCCCACTTTTTTTTTCCATTCGACCGGAAAAAAAGAATTCTGATTTAATCTTTATGTTCACTTTAAGAATGTTCTGTGTTAGAAGACGCATCCTACTCCAATATTCCAGCTCTTATTATCTATGGGTTTTTTTTAATCCCACCTTTATTTCCAAGAAACTCAAGAGTAGAATGCATTGGCTTATTTCATTTTACTCTGACAAATCCTTTTTTGCAATCTTCTTCTTCTTCTTCTTCTTCTTCTTCTTCTTCTTCTTCTTCTTCTTCTTCTTCTTCTTCTTCTTCTTCTTCTTCTTCTTCTTCTTCATCATCATCATCATCAATGATTGATTGTCCTGAACTTACAACAGTTTCTTTATTGACCAAAGGACTGGAAAAAAGCGACTTATGGCCATTTTTCACAAGACCGTTGCAGCATCCCCATATGGTCGCGTGATCAAAATCTGGATGCTTTGCAAGCAAAATCAGTGGGGAACCAAGCTTCATTTTAACGCCTGCCTTACTAACTTAACAGCCGCAATGATTATCTTAATGACAGATGTGAGAAAGTTTGGAAAATGGGACAAAACCCCCTTAGCCACAGAAATTTTAGGGTCAATTGTGACCCGTTATGTCGAGGATTGGGACGCGGTGGCTCAGTGGGTTAGGACGCTGAGCTTGTCGATCAGAAGGTCGGCAGTTTGGCGGGTCGAATCCCGAGTGCCGCATAACAGAGTGAGCGCCTGTTACTCATCCCAGCTTCTGCCAACCTAGCAGTTCGAAAGCACTAAAAAATGCAAGTAGAAAAATAGGGACCACTACGGTGGGAAGGTAACAGCGTTCCGTGCACCTTTGGCGTCTAGTCGTGCCAGCCACATTGACCATGGAGACATCCTCGGACAAGCGCTGGCTCTTCGGCTTTGAAACGGGGATGAGCACTGGCCCCTACAGTCGGAAACGACTAGCACGCATGTGCGGGGGAACCTTTACCTTTACCTATGTCGAGGATTACCTATATTGACATAATGAGAGCTGAGGATGATATTGAGGTTTTTTGAAGCTGGTTTTGGACTTTGTGCTTGAGGTGGGGGAAAAAATGAAACTTTGATTTTGGGTTTTACCAATGAATAGGTTTGTTGTTACAGAAATGGCTAGTTTATACTATTATGAAAAAGTAAAAAGTTGAGGTTTGTTGTTATGTTATTGTGTTGCACCAAAGGGAGTCAGTAGTAACTGGCTTTTCTTTCTTCCCCTCCCCCCTTGTCCCACACTTTTTCCTTCCCTTTTCCCTCTCCTATCTTTCCTACTATTTTCTTTTGTGTTTTTGTATCTTATAGTATTAATACATAAATAAACTACATTGATTCGGGGGTGGGGGGAAAGACAATGATACTGAGATCTTTAATAGGCAAAGATTAGAGATCTCAATCACATTGCTTTTAATTCTGCAGATAGGGAACAGAAAGAGCCTGACTGCAAGACGTGGCTTCAAAATTGAGATACAAATGGGGATTTTGCTCTGAAAATGAGATCAGTGGTTCCACTAGAAACCAGGCAAAAGAAACCAAGTCAACTTCATTCATGGTCCAAAGAGGTTCCTTCACCACCAGTCAATGGAAACAAGATTACAATCCAAATTTAATCATCGTAAGGCAGGGGTCTTCAAACTTGGCCCTTTTCTGACTTGTGGACTTCAGCTCCCAGAATTCCTCAGCTAGCATAACTAAAAGGTCCACGTTTGAAGAACTCTGTTGTAAGGAGCAACCCTGTTGTAAGGAGTCATAAAAGGGCCAGGTTTGAAGAGCTCTGTTGTAAGGAGTCCACAGGTCATAAAAGGGCCCAGTTTGAAGAACCTTGTGGTAAGGAGTAAGCACCACTAATTGGATCTGAGACACACTTCCTCATTCCTGGCATTGCCTACTTGCTTTTGAGGTTTACCTACTAAGTACTCCAAAATAATTCCTTTGGGACATTGTTTCTGTTCCCCAAAAATAAATAATAATAATTCTGGCAGGATTTCATGACTCATCTTGACAGTATGATATATGACAGCAGATATAAAACTTTCAGTATATTGAATTACGGTTATTATTGGTTGCTTATGTATTCTTGCAATCTCCCGTTGTTATATAATTATCTTGCTTTGCCTACGTACCTAGAATTTCAGACAAATTCCTTGCAGTTATTTTTGAAGAATTATTTGCAAAGCAAAGAGCAGAAAATGTGCTCCTGATTCGAGGGATGTTAGATTGGCAAGAAAGTGGAAAATATCTAATCTTTCTTTCCTCCCTCCTACCCTGATAAAACCCCAGGCCCAATGGTGGGATTCAGCCGGTTCGCACCAGTTTGGTAGAACCCACAGCTAATTTTTTGTTGAGTTTGGCGAACTGGCTGATGTCCTAGGGACCTAGCCCTTTTTTTGCAAGGCCCAGAATCAGGGGTCATTAAACTTGGCCCTTTTATGACTTGCGGACTCTAGGGGCCGGTGCTCATGTCTGTTTCAAAGCCGAAGAGCCAGCACTTGTCCGAGGACGTCTCCGTGGTCATGTGGCTGGCATGACTAGACGCCAAAGGCGCATGGAGCGCTGTTACCTTCCCGCTGTAGTGGTCCCTATTATTCTACTTGCATTTTTACGTGCTTTCGAACTGCTAGGTTGGCAGAAGCTGGGATGAGTAACAGGTGCTCACTCTGTTACGCGGCACTCGGGATTCGACCCGCCAAACTGCCGACCTTCTGATCGACAAGCTCAGCGTCCTAACCCACTGAGCTACAGCATCCCTTGTTTTCCACAGAAATGGACACAACTTTCAGGGATGGGAGTGTTTAAGGCTGAGAAGAGGAGCAGGGTCCCTCCGGGGACAAATGCCTTTCATTTCTGCCCTTCATAAAACACCCAAAACTGCCCTAAAAATCAAATCACCAAAATGGTATGGTTAATATAATCACAAGAACTAAATTTCAGTCCGACAATTTAGATCCATTTGAAAAGAGAGACCATAATCTGGAAATTGGAACAGCCAGTCTCTCCAGTCATCCCACTTGCATTTCTACTGTTAGTTTAAAGGAGGAAAAATAAATACAGCAAATGGATTGTTTTGTAATTTGTGACTCGGATATACCCCTCCAAGCCTCTCTTTCGTGCTCATAAAATTAAAATGTAACAATTCATGCTTATATTCTCTGACACCTGCGCTTACTACCTCAAAGCATTTTTAATGATGTGCTTATTAAAAGAAAGCAATGCTTTATGAGAAAATGTCACAGGAAATTCTCATTTCCTTTTTCCAACTTGGTGGGGGGGAAAAAAACCACTGTAATAAAATTAAAGAGGTGTAAACTAAAGGACTTTTCAAGCTGTCCAGAATCTTTGAGATTACTTCAAGGTAGATTCTTGGCCCTGTATCTGCTCATCGTAAATATGCTGTAGGAGTTACCTCAAGCCCTGAACCCATTTCTAGGACCCATCCAGATATATCCAAAACAAAATGTAGTGCCCAGTCATCTTTTTTTTTTCTGGAAGAGGAAAGACATCAGCCTCACAACAAAATGCAGATCTGTTGATGCAATAATTTTTCCACAGAGTGCAGAGAAGAGCAACAAGGATTATTAGGTGGCAGGAAGCTAAAACGTATGAAGAACAGTTGCAGAAATTGGGTATGTCTAGTCTAGAGAAAAGAAAGACTACGGGAGACGTGATATCATCAGAAGAGGATGAGGGGATAGATGGGGATCTCATCAAATTTGCAGATTTTAGATTTAGATTTTATTAGATTTATATACCGCCCTTTCCCGAAGGACTCAGGGTGGTTTACAGGGCATTTTAAAATCATACCAATACAAAATACAAAGTTAAAAGACAAATAAAAGATTAAATTATCCCTGAAAATAAAACCCAGTTAAAATTCTCAGCCTGGGTCAGAGAGCTCAAAGAGCCAAGTCTTCAGGTCTCGGTGGAATGAACGTAGGTCAGGGGTAGTCCTGAGCTCCATGGGCAGCTGGTTCCAGAGGGCAGGCGCACCCACAGAAAAGGCCCTCCCCCTGGGTGTTATCCGCCGGCAATCTTTTACCGGCGGCACCCTGAGAAGACCCTCCCTCTGCGAGCGCACTGGACGAAGGGAGCTTGATACTGGCAGCAGGTGTTCCCTCAAATATCCCGGACCCTCGCCATTTAGGGCTTTATAGGTCATCACCAGCACCAGATGACACCAAGCTGGCAGGAATAGCCAACACTCCAGAAGACAGGCTTAAGGTACAGAAGGATCTTGACAGACTTGAACATTGGATGCTATCTAACAAAATTCAATGGGGAAAGAAGTAAGGTTCTACATTTAGGCAAGAAAAACCAAATGCACAGGTACAGTATAGGTGGTACCTTTCTCAATGGTAGTAACTGTGAGAGGGAACTCGAAGTCCTAGTGGACAATCACTTCAATATGAGCCAGCAGTGTGCTGCAGCTGCCAAAAAAGCCATACAGTGCTAGGCTGCATTGACAGAGGGATAGAATCAAGATCACGTGAAGTGTTAATACCACTTTACAATGCCTTGGTAAGGCCACACTTGGAATACTACATCTAGTTTTGGTCACCACGATGTAAAAAAAGATGTTGCGACTTTAAAAAGAGTACAGAGAAGAGCAACAAAGATGATTAGGGGACCGGAGGCTAGAACATATAAGGAATGGTTGCTGGAATTGGGTATGTGTAGTTTAATGAAGAGAAGGGTGAGGGGTGACATGATAGCAATCTTCCAATATCTCAGGGGCTGCCCCAAAGAAAAGGGAGTCAAGCTATTCTCCAAAGTACCTGAAGGCAGGACAAGAAGCCACGGGTGGAAACTAATCAAGAAGAGAAGCAAACCTAGAAGTAAGGAGGAATTTCCTAACAATGAGAACCATTAACGAGAGAAATGACTTGCCTTCAGAAGTCGTGGGCGCCCCATCACTGGAGGTTGGACAGCCACTTGTCTGAAATACTATAGTGTCTCCTGCTCGAGCAGAGAGCTGGACTAGAAGACCTCCAAAGTCCCTTCCAACTCGGTCCTATTTATGGCTGAAAAACTCTGGAAAAAGGCAGATAGGAGAAGGGTGGACACCTTTGAACTGTGGTGCTAGAGGTGACTTTTACACACACCAGTGACTGCAAAATTCACAAAGAATTCCTAGACTGAACGTCAGCAATAATATCACTTTGGCGAAAATCACCAAAGATAGGCTGTCATACTTTGGTCATGTTACGAGGGCTGACTCACTCAGTCAATCATGCTGGAATAATCAGGGAGGGGGGAAGAGAAGGGGCTACGCTAGTACCCGCTGGTTGGACATGTTCCAAGATGACACTGGGATGACCATGATGGCTCTGGTGGGTCACGGTGGGGCAAGACATGGGGGGTAGGGAAACATAAAGAGTGTTGACCCGTAGAGTGGCTGAGGGTTGGACACAACTGGTTGATCTTTGATTGATAAACCGATATTTCAGCGAAATAAATCCCAGTCCGTAGGGTAAGGCTCTGGCAGGCTTAGCACAGCTCTTTTGAATAAAAACAACCTTACGAAATGTCATATTAACACATACACACACATGCACACACACACCAAAAAAGAGGGAAGAATAGGTTCTGACAGGTTGTTATCTTCCGGGGTGGGGTGGGGATCAACGTGTCATTCCAGTGGGCGTGAAAGGCTAAAGAAGAAGGCTAAAACGTATCAGGGTTGCTGGAATCAGGTGTGTCTAGTTTAGTGAAAAGAAGGACTGGGTGACACGATAGCAGTGTTCCAATAGCTGAGGGGTTGGAACTAGAACTCACCATCTCCCGGTGATTGGTCCAAAGTCACCCAGCCAGCTTTCATGGCTATGGAGGGACTCCTGTTTAGCAGGTGACCAAATTAGCTCTGTTATCATTAGATAATGTATATTATATCATTACATAAGATATTATTATCTACAACCATTTGGGCTTTGGTGAGTGTGTATGTCATCATTTTTCTAACCAAACACTGATTCTAAGAGATAAACCATATTTAATTGGCCAAGTATTTGATAACTGCAAGGTTTTTTCCCCCCTGTTTATCCAGAATGCTTTATAGTTCTCTTAAGCTGTAGACATAATAATTCCCAATAGCTATAAAACATCTACTGTGCTTAGATTATGCTACTTGACTATTAACTGCATAAACAATCCACGTTCTTTGCAGCCTAAACTATGATTCCATTTAAATCCCACCATTCAGATTTTGTGACCTCCTTTTTTTTGCTAACCTGCTGTTCAGATTTTTTAAAAAAATGTCTGTTTAAGTACAGCAAAAAAAGGACACCAGTGGAATTAAAATGTCCTTGTAGAGCTTACTGTATAGACTTCCACGGATCAGTGATCGCAATTTATGGTCAGTCAAGCAGAAAAATGAAAAAAAGAAAAGAAAAAAATGACAGAACGGTCAGGGTTATTGGGATCAAACCAGAATAGTTCAAGATGGGTTATTCTGCCTTCCTCACATACCCCATTAAGCATCAAGGGGCAGTTGGGATAAAACGACTGCACATATACGTCTAGCTGAATTAAAGTGGCATTTAAGAGATTAATATTGTGTATACTTAGAGACAAAACACACAGAGATGCCATAGGCGTGTGCTGTAAACAGTTGATTCAAAATGGTAACAAGCCAAGCTTACACTAACGTAAAAGATATGAAGAACGGTTGCAGGAAATGGGTACGTCTAGTTTAATGGAAAGAAGAAACGGGAGTGACATGATCGCAGTCTTCCAATATCATGCCCCAAAGAAGAGGGAGTCAAGCTATTCTCCAAAGCACCTGAAGGCAGAACAAGAAGCAATGGATGGAAACTCATCAAGGAGAGAAGCAACCTGGAACTAAGGAGAAATTTCCCATCAGTAGAACAGTGGAACAACCTGCCTTCAGAAGTTGTGGGTGCTCCATCACTGGAGGTTTTTAAGAAGAGACTGGACTACCACTTATCAGAAATGGTATAGAGTTTTCTGCCTGAGGTGTGGGTTGGACTTGAAGACCTCCAAGGTCCCTTCCAACTCCGATGATGATGATGAGGGTGATGCTGGTCATTGCCTAAATTAAATCTAGTCCATAAGCTTGTTTTGAAGTTCACTATTTCGGATTGATGGGGTCATTTTTAAATCAGATTCATTAATTCAAATAGGAAACCTAGATTACAGTTCAACAAAAGGAGTTGTAACACACCCAAAATTTGGATTTTTCTCTGCATAAAGTCTGTCTTTCAATTTCATAAGTCTTCTAAATCAGAATAGATTTTGACCAGCATGGACATAACACATGGCAGTTCAAAATTTCATTGCAGGATTTATAATTGATGGGGCTGACTATTGTTCTTTATGTCTAAGACATTATCTCTAAGACATCTAATAAAATACTGTATGTGTTTTGTAAGAGTATGTAAATCCAGTGCCAGGGTTCAAATCTGATTGTCAGCTTTTGAATGTGTCTGAATCATATCCTATGACATGAATGCAGGAGAGACCGGGAAAGTCACATTGAAAGCATCCTAAGCAGAAAAAGAAATACAGTATGCAAGAAATCTAAAGTAATGAAAAGCTCTATAAATTGAATTCCAATTGTGGGCGCATACTAGATTCCTTTCATCATGGGAGGATCTAAGAAGTCAAAAAATGGATTGGCACACTCAGAAAAAATTTCACTTCCTAAGCCAATATGCCAATGGAAACCTTAATTACTCTTCTCTGAATGATGCTATTAAGCTTTCCAACAAAACACAAAGAATGGATATTTATTCAATTTATAAAGGACAAAATTGAGTAGAAACTGGGCCTCCTCCTACTCCTCTTCCTCCTCCTCCTTCTCCCCCCCAACTAACTGGTTATCACTTTTATAATGTGTAGAAGTATCAGGTACATTGTTTACAGCACAATTGTTGTGCTCTTTGCCTTGTTAATGAATAACTAATCATACACTTAAATTCTTGAACATGACTAAAAAACTCATAGCAGTGAATTTTAAGATGCATGCTACCCTACAATATAGACCAGCCCAAGAAGTCAACTCCACCAAAGCAAATTAACTTTATTCATATTGACTATAGTAACAAAATCTTCCAACTCTGACTGTGCATTACCTCTTCCTCTGGTTAGGCACCTGTGAATCAGTGAGGTATCTGGATCTTTTCATACATTTTCTGCAAAATTTGGGCTTAAACCACATTATTTTTTTTGTAACAGATCTTACCTCTCTGTCAAGTTCATCCTTTTAAACTTCTATGCCAAATTCTAAAATCTTCAACTGACCAATGTAAATGATCAAAGAAGAACAAGAACAGACATGATGCAAAAGGCTGCAGCTATCTCGGACTCAAGGGCAGATCAAAGTTGAGAGAAATGGGATTAATCCGCTGATTTTCAATTGTGGGGTGGGTTTTTTTTGGGGGGGGTTATGCTAATGCTGGGATCTCTAAAGTGGGGGGGCGGGGTAAGCTTGATTCTTCCTTTCTCCCATTTGCGCAGTTAGCAAAGAGAAAATGCTCGAAATACGTTGAGGACAGTTTGAGGAGAAAAGAAAAAAAAACCTTCAGAACGATAAAAGCGAAAAGTTGCTGAGTTAAAAGGATTAGTCAAGATAAAAAGGTAAAGGAAATGAAAGACGGCAAGGCCTCCTGTTAGTGGGGAGGGGGGAAGATCAAAGTTGTGTAGACATTTTCAAGCAGCCATTCTTGGAAGATGGGTCAATTGGAGTTTAGAAGGAAATTAATGGGGTAAAAAATAATAATAATAAAAATAAATCAACAGCATAGTCTTTAAAAGTTGCCATAGCTACACGGGTGCCTTAGGCTACATCGCGGAAGATCGTGAAGCGCATCTAACGGACGCTGAGCTTGTCGATCAGAAGGTTGGCAGTTTGGCGGGTCGAATCCCGAGTGCCGCGTAGCAGAGTGAGCGCCTGTTACTCGTCCCAGCTTCTGCCAACCTAGCAGTTCGAAAGCACGTAAAAAATGCCAGTAGAAAAATAGGGACCACTATGGTGGGAAGGTAACAGCGTTCTGTGCGCCTTTGGCATCTAGTCATGCCGGCCACATGAGCACGGAGATGTCCTCGGACAAGCGCTGGCTCTTTGGCTTTGAAACGGAGATGAGCACCGGCCCCTAGAGTCAGAAACGACTAGCACACATGTGCGGGGGAACCTTGACGTTTACCTTTATAGGTATAAAATGCCTTCAAAGACATTGCTTGGAGTATCTCAGTCATACCAATGGCAATGCCTAGTCAAAAGCTAGAGAAACACCCACTTAAGCCAATTATTTTTTATTTTTATTATATATATATATATATATATATATATATATATATATATATATATATATATATATATATATATATATATATATATATATATGCAAAATAGCTGTTCACCAGCTTTTTATCCAAGAAATACAAGTGAGGGGCTGCTTTTTAAGCCCCTCAGTACTAGAGTCCTGCCTTCATTAGCTCAAAGACTACAACAATAAATTACAAACCAGCTTCATTATGTGGTGACAGCAATTGAAATAGTCGTTTCTAGCCAGTGTAACAGCCTCAGAACATTCTGATTAATATAACACAGAGCAGATAATAAAGCATAGCCCAGAAAGTACTTTCTTGGGGAATAGTACTGTGTTTTGTTTCTAAAAAAAAAAAAAAGATGTGCGCGCATCAAAGTGGTACGTTTCTCACGTATGAAAACAGGCACGATTGCAAAGCCCTTTCATATGCTGCCTAGTTTTCTCATCTATGGTAATTAAACTAAACCATCACTATCAGCATAATTTGCAGAGCCAGTAGTCTAAAATTCATCCAGTAAACTTCAAAGACATTGGATAACTTTTCATATAAATTCTGACTGAGGATATTTCCACGAATTTGGCTTTGGTTTGCACATCTGTACGGGGCACACCAAAGGTCGATGATGGAGGTTAGTGGAAGATATTTGTATAAAGGGACCTGACAAATTCCTGCACATTTTGTAACCAGCCACTTAAGTGACCCAGGAATTGGAGAGTGTGGGAACAACGACTTAACCGCAGATCGATTCTGATGAGAGTTCAGCCTTTTGGCAGAGAGAAGAGGTCAAAGAACTGGGAAAGTTTTGTTTCTAACCGACTTATACAGGAACACAAAAAAGGCACCCTACTCACTTAATATTACAGACAGTCCTCAACTTACCAGCATAACGGAGCCCAAACTATCCATTGCTAAGCAAGACAGTTGTTAAATGTTGTTTTGCTTTATTTTGCAACCTTCCTTGCCACAGCTGTTAAGTGAATTGCAGCAGTTGTTAAGTTAGTAACACGGTTGTGAAATCAATCTGGCTCCCCCACTGACATTGCTTGACAAAAGGTCACATCACCCTGGGATGCCGCAACTACCACAAATGCATGCATCATTGTCTGGAAACCCTTTCCGTGGTCATGTGGACAGATACACTATATGCCAAGGCACACAGAATGCTGTTACTTTCCCACCAAAGTGGTACCTATTGATCTACTTGCATTTGCATGCTTTCAAACTGCTAGGCTGGCAGGAGCTGGGGCGACGACGGGAGCTCACCCCATCACACAATGTTTGGGTCTTGAACTGCCAAGCATTTAGTTGACAAGCTCAGTATTTTAACCATGTCCCCCTTCTTCCTGCTTGGGGAACCTTAAATTGTTCAAAGTTTAGAGTCACACACACAGTGATCGAAATGTGCTTTTAAACCTGAGCCTTGATTTTAAGCCTTAGAATGGTACAAAATGAGAGTTAGATCGGGACGCATGGAGATACATGGAGAAAGGGACAAAGACATATAAATAAATAAAAGACATGAATCTGGCAGAGTAAGGCCCTATATTTAGGCAAGAAAAACCAAATGCACAGGTACAGTATAGGTCAGGGGTAGGCAACCTCGGCTCTCTTATGACTCATGGACTTCAACTCCCAGAATTCCTGAGCCAGGGATCTCAAAATCCTAATAGACAATCACTTAAATATGAGCCAGCAGTGTGCTGCAGCTGTCAATAAAGCCACCACAGTTCTAGGCTGCATTGACACTTTATAATGCCTTGTTGGTAAGGCCACACTTGGAATACTGCATCTAGTTTTGGTCACTATGATGTAAAAAAAAATGTTGAGACTCTAGAAAGAGTACAGAGAAGAGCAGCAAAGATGATCAGGGGACTGGAGGCTAAAACATATAAGGAACGGTGGCTGGAATTCGGTATGTCTATTTTAATGAAAAGAAGGACTAGAGGTGACATGATAGCAGTCTTCCAATATCTCAGGGGCTGCCCCAAAGAAGAGGGAGTCAAGCTATTCTCCAAAGCACCTGAAAGCAGGACAAGAAGCAACGGATGGAAACTAGTCAAGGAGAGAAGCAACCTAGAACTAAGGAGAAACTTCCTGACAGTCAGAACAATTAACCAGTGGAACAGCCTGCCTCCAGAAGTGGTGAATGCTCCAACACTGGAAGTTTTTAAGAAGAGACTGGACAGCCATTTGTCTGAAATGGGATAAGGTTTCCAGACTGAGCAGGGGGTTGGATTGGAAGACCTCCAAGGTCCCTTCCAACTCTGTTATTCTATTCTATCCAGATACCCAAATCCTCCTGATGGGCAAGTTGTACTTAATAATACGCTTTGTGAGGATGTAGCCATTTTCATAAGAGCAGGATATTATATTCTGGGAATATCCTCCTGGTTTATCAACAACCCTGTGCATCTCAAGAGCAGCTTCATCATAAACAGGAAGTCAAATTAACAGCAACCTGTTAGCCTTGAGTTATGATGCTCTTTATTGCAATATATTTTTAATTAGCATGTACAAGACAAGATTATGAGATGTAGGGAGGCATGAGGCACCAAGATAGGTGCTTATGGCATTCAGTTCTGTCTCTTTGTTAATTACAGTGATATATTGTCCACTAAGCAGGTTATTAGAAACATTCAGAGGGGATATTATCTTGCCTTTCCAGGAGGTGTTTTGTTTTTGTTTTTGCACACTGTTTAAAAGAAACAGGCAAGTGTATATTTTTTATATATTTAACCTGCTTGGACAACAACCCACCACATCCTAAATATACTAATTGGTCTCATATTACAGTATATCCATTCAACAATCAGCTTAGTTCTGTCATATCTAGACTGTCAAGGCTTTTGAAAAACTGGGGGGGGGGGTTTCATGCTTTATCTTTTTACACCGAAGGATGCTAAGGAGCAAAAGCCAAACTTGGTGCAGGTAAAACACGCAATCTCTGTTCTGCCATCACTAAAGTTCTGAGTATGAATAGACTGGACTAGACTACACTATCGACTATCGACTATCGACTATCGACTATCGACTATCGACTATAGACTATAGACTAGACTAGACTAGGAACAGAATAGAATAGAATAGAATAGAATAGAATAGAATAGAATAGAATAGAATAGAATAGAATAGAATAGAATAGAATAGAATAGAATAGAATAGAATAGAATAGAATAGAATAGAATTAGAATGGAATTAGAATAGAATGGAATGGAATGGAATGGAATAGAATAGAATAGAATAGAATAGAATAGAATAGAATAGAATAGAATAGAATAGAATAGAATAGAATAGAATAGAATAGAATAGAATAGAATAGAATAGAATAGAATAGAATAGAGCTGGAAGGGACCTTGGAGGTCTTCTAGTCCAGCCCCCTGTTGAAGCAGGAGAACCTATACCATCTCAGACAGGTGATTGTCCAATCTCTTCTTAAAAACCTCCAGGGATGGAAAGTCCACGATTTCTGGAGGCAAAGCTGTTCCACTGGTTAATTGTCCTCACTGTCAGGAAGTTTCTCCTTAATTCCAGGTTGCTTCTCTCTTTGATCAGTTTCCAACCGTTGTTTCTTGTCCTGCCCTCTGACGCTTTGGAGAATAACTTGACCCCCAAATCTTTATGGCAGCCCCTCAAATACTGGAATACTGCTATCATGTGACCCCTATTTCTTCTTTTCTTTAGACTAGCCAAACCCCAAGTCGTTCTTCATATATTTTAGTCTCCAGGCCTTGGTTGCTCTAATCTGAACTTTTTCCAAAGTCTCAACATTTTTTTGTAGTATGGTGACCAAAACTGGTTGTACTATTCCAGGTGTGGTCTCACTAGCATTTTATAATGCGGTACTAATACTGATATGATGATTTTCATAGAAGGAGAAATAATAATAATAATAATAATAATAATAATAATAATAATAATAATAATAATAATAATAATAATAATTTTAAAAAGGTCTCTGCTCATTAATCCTGTCTTACCTGAATGACTGCAAGTTGAGCAGGATATAAATTTAATAAATTATTGTGGCTGCCTGTGAAGTCAGCCAGATGTTTAGACTGGATTTGGCATTTTTGTCCATGTATTGAGTCCTTCCCAAGGCACTCGATGAAGCAGAAGTAATAATTGTGTTCCACAAGTGATAATTTTCCATTAGATCTATCGCTTTTAGGGAAAAAGTATAAAATATTCTTCCTTTATTGGTTAGGGTCTGTAAATAAATCCCTAATTCGTTTTTCGATGGCATTTTGTTCCCTTCAGGTCTTTTGTGGAAAAGTGGAAAGACTTGGATTTTATACCACTTTTCATCCAAACACGGAAAGAAACCTTGAAATTTCTCATCACTAACATGTATGTGAAGCACAAAGCAGAGACTGGAGAATTTTTATTTTCCCTGCAAATAATTAATTGCTGCAACTATCTGTTGATGAGGAATCATTCATCGATCAAAGGCCTCGGTAAGCTGATAACATCTAGGTTTCCATAGTAAACCATTAGAATTTGGAAAACAGAAGCAACACAGGTTATCTAGGGCCCACTACTCTACACAGAATATGGGTGAGGCTATATCTAAAGGTAATTACGGAGCAGAGACTTCAGCAATATCACAGTGCAGATTTGTAGGTCCATTAAAGAATAGTTACCAGGAAGGTGTATTAGTGCCAGGAGAACTTTTATTGCTTAAGGTTGCTTGGAAAGGGATAATCCATTAGCATCAGAGCAAAATGTAATGCTTTATGTGCATGGAAATAATAATCATAATAATTCAATACCGTCCAAAAAACCAAACAAAACATCTGCCTATCCCAGGTCCTTGGGAAGGACTCGATAAGTAGATAAAAATGACAACCAATTCAGACATCTGGCTGACTGTGTAATGAATAATAATAATAATAATAATAATAATAATAATAATAATAATAATAATATAAAGCACCATTTGAATGCCATCAACACTGACAAAATGTGGGTGTTCAGCTGCCTTTGCAAAAGGCAGCTTTACTTGAGAATCTTATATCCTGCAACCACACCTCTAACACCATCGAGCAAAAACATCTGTCTATCCCAGATGGGAAGAACTTTATAGGTAGATAAAAATGCCAAATGCCTGCCACAAAGAAGAGGGGAGGGGGTGTCAACCTGTTCTCCAAAGCAGGAGAAGAGAAGAGAAGAGAAGAGAAGAGAAGAGAAGAGAAGAGAAGAGAGGAGAGGAGAGGAGAGGAGAGGAGAGGAGAGGAGAGGAGAGGAGAGGAGAGGAGAGGAGAGGAGAGGAGAGGAGAGGAGAGGAGAGGAGAGAAGAGAAGAGAAGAAACAATGAGTAGAAACTAATGAAGGAGACAAGCAAACTCTAATTAAGGAGAAACTTCCTAACAGTGAGGACAATTAATCAATGGAACAGAAGTTGCCTTCAGAGGTTGTGGGTGCTCCATCACTGGAGGCTTTTAAGAGACTGGACTGACACTTGTCTGAAAAGGTCCAGGACCTCCTGTTCGACTAGACTAGAAGACCTCCAAGGTCCCTCCAAACTCTGTTATACTATGTTATTTTAAACATAGAGTGCATTAAAGGGCAGAGTGACCCCAGACAACTGCCAAATATATTTTTCAGGAGAAAAATGATTTAAACCATGGGGTCTTTCAAATCACCACACTCTTCCGCCTGCTTGAGTTACGTGTTGAAATTTTGCTGTCAGTTCCTTTAAGGAGATCCAACACTTGCTTTCGGCTGCAATCATGCCCTTCCCCAGCTGAAGGAATAAATGCCCTTTGATGTCTCCTGTCACCAGATATGAAGGAAAGCCATCTCACTCGCCTTGGGAGAAGCAACATTGCAGTATCGCCCTATAAACACTGATTTAATGCTAAATTCCTCTGACATTGGCTGGGTCCTCGTAGCTTGGTGGTTGAGGGACTGACTTTCTCACAATGTTTCTTCAGATGGAACGGACTTTAAGAGAGCTGGGTCAAAGCCTACTCATTCATCAAACCCCGAAATACCTCTTCTAACGTCTAATGCCTCACAACACAGAGTAAACCTCAGGCTTTCAGCCGGAGACAAATTATTGATTTTCCCACCTCTCCTCTGTTGCTGTTTTGTTCATGTAACTGCAGGTAGGTAATTGCCATTATTACCTGTGGCAGAATCCCCCAAAGATGTGAAGAACACTGGACACTCAAAAACTGCCATTTGGAGTGAGTCATCTTTTTCTTTCTTTCTTTCTTTCTTTCTTTCTTTCTTTCTTTCTTTCTTTCTTTCTTTCTTTCTTTCTTTCTTTCTTTCTTTCTTTCTTCTTTCTTTCTTTCTTTCTTTCTTTCTTTCTTTCTTTCTTTCTTTCTTTCTTCTTTCTTTCTTTCTCCTCCCCTTTCCTTTCCATTCCTTTCCCTTCCCTTCCTTTCATCCTTTCCTTCCATCTCCTTCCTTCCTTCCTTCCTTCCTTCCTTCCTTCCTTCCTTCCTTTCTTTCTTTCTTTCTTTCTTTCTTTCTTTCTTTCTTTCTTTTTCTTTCTTTCTTTCTCTTTCTTTCTTTCTTTCCCTTCCCTTCCTTTCCCTTCCCTTCGCTTCTCTTCTTTTCCCTTCCTTTTCCCTTCCTTTCCCTTCCTTCCTTCCTTCCTTCCTTCCTTCCTTCCTTCCTTCCTTCCTTTCTTTCTTTCTTTCTTTCTTTCTTTCTTTCTTTCTTTCTTTCTCTTTCTTTCTTTCTTTCCCTTCTCTTCCTTTTCCCTTCCTTTCCCTTCGCTTCTCTTCTTTTCCCTTCCTTTCTTCCTTCCTTTCTTCCTTCCTTCCTTCCTTCCTTCCTTCCTTCCTTCCTTCCTTCCTTCCTTCCTTCCTTCCTTCCTCTTTCTTTCTTTCTTTCTTTCTTTCTTTCTTTCTTTCTTTCTTTCTTTCTTTCTTTTCTTTCTTTCTTTCTTTCTTCCTTCCTTCCTTCCTTCCTTCTTTCCTTCCTTCCTTCTTTCAATTTATTTGCCTCCCGTCTCATTTTGAAGTGACTCTAGTAAGCTTACTGCATAAAAATATCATTAAAATAATAAAGTCAACACAATCAAAATAAAACTGTCACAAGATGGAGAAGAAGGGGGAATTAGCTCTGAATTAATCAACCACGTCCAGCGTGATGCTTCCTCACTGGGGGCTCAAGACGTCTGGCAGAACCAGGTCTGAAGGCTCTTGTGGAAGGCCAGAAAGGTGCAAACTGACCTCACCTCAAGGGCTAAGAGATTCCAAAGGGCAGGAGCCCTAGCAGAGGAGACTCTGCTTCTAGACTCTGCCAGCCAGAATTCCTTGACTGAAAACCTCTGCATAGATGCCCCCTCTGCCCACATGAGCCATGGTGGTGCAGTGGTTGGAACACAGTACTGCAGGCTACTTCTGCTGACTGCCAGCTGCCGGCAGTTCAACAGTTCATGTCCCACCGGGCTCAAGGTTGACTCAGCCTTCCATCCTTCCCAGGTCAGTAAAATGAGGACCCAGCAAAATGCTGACTCTGTAAACTGCTTAGAGAGGGCTGTAAAGCACTGTGAAGTGGTATATAAGTCTAAGTGCTATTGCTATGATTGGGGTGGGCCCATCCCATTGGGGTGAGATTGTTCTCAAGTAACCTGGACCAATGCAATGCAGGAGTTCAAAGATGAAAGGTGTAACATGGGCCAGCCTATTCCTCAACAACTATGAGACAGCATATAGGGCGGAGGTACAAAAACTATCCATATGGTGTAGTAACAACAACTTGCACCTAAACATCAGCAAGACAAAAGAGATGGTGTTAGACTTCCGGAGAAAAAAAGAGGAACCTGCCCCACTTTACATCGGGGAGGACTGTGTAGAGAGAGTTCCCTCCTTTAAATTTCTGGGAGTCTACCTCTGTGAAGATCTGACCTGGAAAGTTAACACAACCCAGGTGGCTAGAAAGGCCCAACAGAGGCTTCACTTTCTTAGGATCTTGCGGAAGAACAGGGTAGAACAACAGCTAATGACCCCCTTTTAGCGTCCTCTCGTATGGTATTGTGGTTTGGTATGCTGGTCTGACAGCCGCGGACAGGAAAGTATTACAGAGGGTAGTGAGCACAGCACAAGACATTGTGGGCTGTTCCCTGACACCACTGGATGACATCGCCAGGGCTCGTTGCCTTGGAAGAGTGAGGAAGATTCTCAGGGATGACTCACACCCTGGACGGTATCTCTTTACTCTCCTACCATCCGGTAGGAGATATAGGAGTATAGCCAGCCATACCAACAGGCTGAAGAATAGTTTTTATCCGTGGGCTGTTAGGCTTTTGAATGGGATGTAATCTTATGCAGAATTGACTTGGGAGGCCGGTGTGTGGTGTAGTTGGTTCACATAGTGTGGTGGGATGGAGGGTTTGTTGTCACTGTGTGTTGGGGGGAGAGAGCACAGGGGGAGGCTCAGCTAATCTCAATGTACATATGTTGTACTTTGACAATAAAGGTTTATTTATTTTTATTAAAACTTGTATTTTTCAAGCTCAATATATACTACTGTTTGTGACTTAGGGTAGGGTTATATTTCAACCAGCTGCACATGCACATGGACAAAAAGGCGATAAAAAGTAAAGAACGCAAGCTTCAATCAGCAAAGCCAAGCTAGAATGAAATGATGCCCTGACTGTCATGATGCCAATAAATGAAGCCAGTAAAAGAACTTAAAGGCAAGAATTCTTCCTTAAAGAACATTTTATTAGGAAACAAAATATCGGCACTTACATAGTTGAACCCAAGACTGAGATTCCCTCCCCCCAGATACAATGAAACAAGTTGCAATTCCCATCCCACAAACACTGTCATAAATCACCTTCCCCAATTAACGCAAAACTCGGGCTTTTCTCACCGGCCTCTCAGCCCACTAAAACCTTATCAGACCATGTCCTCAAGTTCCCGCACCGCTACATTGTTATGGCTAGCTAAACCCTCAAGCATTTATCCCACCCACCCACCCTTCTACATCTGAACGCTAAAAAATAGGAAAGACACGCTAGAAGCACAAGTTGCTTCTCTCTTTGATTACTTTCCATCCGTTGTTTCTTGTCCTGCCCTCTGGTGCTTTGGAAAATAAATGGACCCCCCCCTCCTCCTTGTGGCAGCCTGTCAAAAACCAGAAGACTGCCTTGGTGGAGCAGTGGGCTAATGCCTCCTTAAGTAACACCAGTTGCCTGCAATTAGTGCAGGTTCAAGTCCCACCAGGCTCAAGGTTGACTCAGCCTTCCATCCTTCCCAGGTAGGTAAAATGAGGACCCAGATTGTTGGGGGCAATAAGCTGACTTTGTAATAATGCCGCTTGGGGGGGGGAAGCCCTAATAAGCAGGCGTATACATAGAATGAAGGCTGTTGCTAAGCACATTGATTTGTGCTTCTTAGATTGTAAGCTGCCCTGAGTCTTTGGAGAAGGGCGGGATATAAATGGGATAAAAAATAAAATAAAAATAAAAATAAATCATGTTCCCCATAGGCTTTCTTTTCTCTAGACTGGCCATACCCAAATCCAGTCTGAAAATCTGGCTGACTGTGCGATGATTTTTATTTATTTATTTTATTTTAATTTTAATTCCATTTATATCCCGCCCTTCTCCGAAGACTCAGGGCGGTTTACAAGCTTAGCAGTAGCCCTGATGAACCCCTCATCATAATAAAAATCCTAGAAAATGAAAAAGCTAAATTGCCCTGGGACTTTCGAATTCAAACAGAAAGGCGCCTACCGCACAACACCCCAAGACTTAACAATTGTCGATAAGAAAGACCAAAAAAAGTCTGGCTAGTGGATGTGGCAGTTTCTGGAGACAGCAGAAGAGAAGGAATGGAAGATCACAAAATACAAAGACCGGCAAATAGAAATAAAGCAACCGTGCCAGAAGCAAGGAAGGGTAGGACCAATGGTAATGGGTGCCTTGGGTGCAATACCCAAAACTATTAGAGCACCACTTGAACACCATCATCGGCATTGACAAATTCATCACCAGTCCATTGCAAAAGGCAGCTTCGCTCAGAACAGCTTATAACCCGCCACAATATCGGTAACACCATCAAACATCCACGTCTGTCTCTCCCAGGTCATTGGGAAGGACTTGATAAGTGGATAAAAGTGTCAAATCCTGTCTAAACGGCCACTTGACTGCGTGATAAACCATAATAATAATAATAATAATTTTTTACGTAAGTGTTATACTTTTTTTCTGGATTTATTTTGCATTTCTCCTTACAACATTGCTTCAGGAGCTTCTATGCACACAAGAGAGAGAATGCAAACAGGCTTGAAATCTGAAAGTTAATGACTAGATAGAAGGGTTGAGCTGAAGGATTTCTTAAGCAAAAACAGCCTCTGGAAATGTGTAGGAAATATTCCTCAAAACACATACTTTAGTCGTCCAATGAGGCAGAAACATTGCAAGAGATAAAACATCTCTCCCTGCCATCATCATAATCAACAACATTAACATCATCCCAAGTTTCTAGCAAAACATGCTATTTTAATCATGTGTACTGAACAGATACAAATATTCCATCACTTTACCAGGAACTACCAGGCAGAGTTTTAACAGTGGAGAAATTACTGTTTGTGGAACTGATCACAATTCTAAGTAACTCATTTCTGGGACACCCCACCCCACCATAGATTTATTTTCGACTCAGTATGCTTACTAGTGCTAGTAATTGAATACAGAACATCCCCCCCCCAAAAAAATGGGTTATGCATAAAAGGTAAAGGTTCCCCCGCACATGTGTGCTAGTCGTTTCCAACTCTAGGGGCCGGTGCTCATCTCCGTTTCAAAGCCAATGAGCCAGCGCTTGTCGGAGGATGTCTCCGTGGTCATGTGGCCGGCATGACTAGACGCCAAAGCTGCACGGAACGCTGTTACCTTCCCACCGTAGTGGTCCCTATTTTTCTACTTGCATTTTTTACGTGCTTTCGAACTGCTAGGTTGGCAGAAGCTGGGACGAGTAACAGGCGCTCACTCTGCTATGTGGCACTCGGGATTCGACCCACCAAACTGCCAATCTTCTGATCGACAAGCTCAGCATCCTAACCCACTGAGCCACCGCGTTCCTGGGTTATGCATAGTTTTCCATAATTTTCTAATTACCACAATATGGCTGTCAACGCTGCTAACATCAGATGTTTTTGCATTGACAGTAGATGGAGATGCAACCAGATGATGCTGGGAGGGGGGGAGAGAAATGTGCATGAGAGTTTAGCTAGACATAATAACACTGGACCTAGCATGGGAACCAAGGTTATTGAAATAAGAGATGATCAGAATTGGTGGATTGGAGAACTGGAGGGGAAAGCCTGCATTTCAAACTAATTGGAGAATGTGATTTATGACAGTTAATCAGAGGAGGGAATTGTGTTTTGATAGTATGGGCTCAGGGGAGGGGAATTCAGATTTTGGCTTCGACTGTGTACGTGCCGATGCTGTGCTACTCGAAAAAAGATTCTTTAAGGTAAATGACGCCTTCAAGTTCTTTGAAGAGTTTCATCTGTTGGAACCATGACAATGGCTTTCAGAAAAAAAAAACAACCCCAAGAAAATATCATCTAATTGTTTTCATTAGAAAAAAAAATCATATCCAGATTATGAAGATCAGGGGTCTTCAACTTCTGGTCTGGGGCCCAGCACCAGTCCATAGCCCACCAGGAACTGCGGCATGCAAGCGAACAAATTCACATCTGTGCATGCATGGAATGTAGGCAGTGTGCAAAATCACGATTCCCCCCCCCCAGGAAACTGCCCCCCCTAAATGTTGAGTGGGCCCTGATGTAGTTATTACACAATATCCATTTAAAGTACTGACCAGAAGTGAGACTCAGCTTCTTTGAAGAATCTAAGGGTGCCCTTAAACCACTGAGGTATTTTTACAGGCAAGAAAAAGAAAACCAGTTTTCATTTCTTAAGTAGGCTCAACAGGCAAAATCTTCCCAGAAATGTGTTAAAAAAAAAAAAAAAAACAAACCCCAAATTGGGTTAACAATCTGTTCAAATTAAGGCTAAGAGAAAAACAAACAAGTTTAATTTGGTTTAAACAGCATGACCTTCAGGCGACGCTGATGATAACATTGAGCTGGGAGCAGAAGCCGCTCATTAAAAGGGGCAGAATCGGCAAAATTACAGACCTGTGAACCAAGCACAGACAATGGACAAACTGTGTAGGGAATGGCATTTGTGTTTAAATCACAAACATCTCACTTACTCCTTTGGAAGAGAAGAAGGAGAAGGAAAGAAAGAAATTCCATGTGCCCTAAATCTCTCTCTCTCTCCCTCCCTCTCCCTCCCCCCCTCCCTCTGTCACCTTCTCACACATACTGGGTGTGTTGTGTTTGGATTGAATTTATATTAAATCCATCTGCAATCTAGGAAATAGAAACAAAACGGTACGGTAACTCTTTTAGTCTTTTTTTTTAAAAAAAATCAACATAGAAGGCATGTATTAGGCATTTACTAAATTGCTGCTTTCTCTCCTTGGTTAACGCTTGACACTCTGTGTCCTGAAACTCAACAGTACAAAAAACAACAACAACCCATCACATAAGAATCTACAAACGAGAAGCAAACCCCCCAAAAAATAATAAAGACTATTGAATCAGCTGCCCAGAGTCTCTTGACAGTGAGATGGGTGACATATATATATATTTAATATTTCTTTTTTTAAAAAAAAAACAAACCCTTTTTGAAGGTGCAAATTTTTGGACCTAGCTTGGAAGCAAAATAAATTGTACAGTGATGTCCCTCAATCTGCGTTGAATTCACAATCTGGAAATAGAAGGATTAGCTACAGAATAGATGTTTCCCCCTGTAGGAAGACAGCACCCCCGCCTCCTGAGAAAGAAATATTTTGGGGGGATATTAAAAAGGCAGAATATTATATTTCCCCAAAGAATCTTAAAAGCAGAAAAGCAGGCCCAGTTTTACTTAATAGCCCCAAGCAGAAACCAGACAGAGGCTAGGTCTGTAGAAATGCAGATTTGATCATCCTTTCAGAAAGACTGGAGCTGGAAAACTTGGAGATGATGGGATTAGAAAGACAAAGATCCCTAGAACCAACAATTCCTCACCCATCAGCCACAGCCACAGGGAAGCAGGACATGACCTTTGGGACATAACAGGATTAACCCACCACCATCAGAGTACCAAAAGGGACACACTCAAAAGCTCAGGACAAAGTTCATGCCACAGGAACAGGAAACAACTCCAAACACAAAAGCCCAAGGAGGTATAAAAACCCACCATTCCCGGCTACATGTGGTCAGCTTTCCTAGAGTCGCATTTCTGTCTGGCTCTGCTCTTCAATAAACTACAACATTCTTTCTAAAGCAGTCTCCATTTTGTTTAGTCCCGGCTTGGACTGGACCCTGATGAAGATTTTTTTTTTCTTTCAACACCTCTTAATATGGCTCAAGACAAACAAAATCCTAGAATTGGAATCCACCACTTAGACTTCAAATCCAGTTCAGTGCAAGAATCCAGATTACAGGATCCCAGATAGGTGACTGTTCAATCATCATCTGAACCACTCACCTCTCTGCATGAATGATTCTGCTGCTCTTGCTATTGTATTTTCCCTTACCATTGAGTCAAAAGTTCCCTTCTGGGCCTTAAATGCATCCTAGAATAGTCTAACCATCTGTTTTTAACTCGCTGAGATAGAAAGTTGAAAACATCAGCTGGGTAAGCTGCAGAAACCTCAAGAGAGAAGGTGAAACTCAAAAGCGATGTCTCACCACAAATGGGGAATGTCACAAGTTATTGGGGATCCACAGGAGCAAATTCCTACACACCTTAGCTTCAAAAAAACAAGACCTTATGGGAATCTTGCTCTGTAAACTGAGAGTATAGAACAAAGGAAGCATCCTGATGATCTTCAGATATTTGGACTACAACTCTCTGGAACAGTGTTTTTTTTTTCCCAACCTTAGCAGTTTTAAGATGTGCGGTCTTAACTCTCAAGAGTTCTCCAGCCAGTACTCTAGGAGTTGGATGCTGTCAACACATCTTAAACCTGACAAGGCTGAGAAGTGCTGCTCTGGAATTTCCAGTTAGCACAAGAAACTGCTAAGGGTTATGGAGGCCATAACACAAAACATCTGGATGATGCCAGGTGGTCTATTTGGGTAATATGTACATTAACTAAGATTTGATGAACTGATTGATTTATCAGTGGGCAATCTGCATTTACTTAAGAGACTAAGTGAAACAGACCTGAGACGTGAGAAAGAAGGGGGAAAAATTGTTTTGGGAGAGAGGAGGAGGAGGAGAAGAAGAAGAAGAAGAGAGGAGGGAGGGAGGAGGAGGGAGAAGGAGGAAGAGGAGGAAGAAGAAGAAGAAGAAGAAGAAGAAGAAGAAGAAGAAGAAGAAGAAGAAGAAGAAGAAGAAGAAGAAGAAGAAGAAGAAGAAGAAGCTGTTTTATATCAACCAAGAAAACAAATCTTTTATAAATTCAAAAGTCATTCACACAGGAGAAAAGCTGGAAGGGCATCAACTCAAGTCTCACTTTTGAATCCAGTTGGAAGATACCAGAAAATTATTTTCTGCACTTGGCCATTCTGTGAAAGGAGAACAACTTTGAAAGGCCACTTTCCGTTTCACATTTGCAGGGGGAAATTGCCTAAGTGTGCATTCAGCCCAGATGCTCAACGTTTGCTCCACATAGTTGCTCCTTCTCGCTAAGCAAAACAGAACCTCCGCGTTCTGAAGCAGCAACGCATTACACACCTACACCTTGTAATCAGCCCTTTAAGTACCACGTCGCTGTGAATGAAAGCAACAGGAGAGAATCAAAAGATCCTCCGCTCATATAAAACCCATTTCAGTTTAGTTATGGTGTTAACTAAAGCCAATTAGGAAAGCCAAGGGAATTTCTTTTGTTTTGATACACTTCCTACCCTTTCACACAGCTTATCGTAAGACTACAATTTACTGTGCCAAATAGAATTTTGGTCGGTTAGAATGCTAACAATCAAGCGAAAGGCTACTGAATTCATTCTTTACTTATTTTTTCCCCCCATTTAAGATGTTTCCTGATACCAGGTTATTTTTTTAGATGTCTGTGATGGAATCGGCAGTTTGCTCCTACAACACTTGTTACAGGAATTGTTTTATAATAGATAACGGAAACCACTAGAGTTGGAAACGACTAGCACGCATATAAAGTAAAGGTAAAGGTTCCCCCGCACATGTGTGCTAGTCGTTTCCAACTGTAGGGGCCGGTGCTCATCTCCGTTTCAAAGCCAAAGAGCCAGCGCTTGTCCGAGGACGTCTCCATGGTCATGTGGCCAGCATGACTAGATGGCAAAGGCGCACGGAACGCTGTTACCTTCCCACCGTAGTGGTCCCTATTTTTGTACTTGCATTTTTACGTGCTTTCGAACTTCTAGGTTGGCAGAAGCTGGGACGAGTAACAGGCGCTCACTCTGCTATGCGGCACTCAGGATTCGACCCGCCAAACTGCCAACCTTCTGATTGACAAGCTCAGCCTCCCAACCCACTGAGCCGCCGCGTCCCTTCATATAGGCAATTTCCCTGCACCCATCCCTGCACTTTCAACTTAAATACTTTGGAACAGTGTGCATGCAACTACAAAAAAAAATACATTTAATCATCAACATCATTTAATTGAGGTTCTCCTCCTTCCCTCCCTTCCCCCATTTAATTGCTTGCTTTTAACTTCAATTCACTAGCTAAATTAAATGCCATCCTTTCTATAGAGGTGATGTTTAGCAGAGGAAATAAACGCTACCATTTACGCTCAGAACAAACAAAAGGTAGAATGCACCGTTTACTTTAATTGCTTTTCCATGAGAGCCCTCCAATTATTAGGCATAGTCTGTCATTATTATTTTTCCAAAAAGAAAAAAGAAAGAAAAAGAAACACAAGCCTGGGAAGATGAATGCTCTCGGGCCTTGAAAAGACAAAACAAAGCTATTTCCCACTGTTACAATTCTTGGTCACATGTCACCCACTGCTGCTTAAGGATTCTGGAAATCAGGGCTTTTTTTCCTCATAGAACGCTCAGAACGGAGTTGGCTAGGTGAGACAGTTGTTAAATGAGTTTTTCCCCCATTTTATGACCTTCCTTGCCATCATTGTGAAGTGAATCACTGAAATTCTTAAACTAGTTACATGGCTGTTAAGTGAATTTGGATTCCCCACTAACTTTGCTTGTCAGACGATCACACAAGGGGATACTGCAACCGTCAGAAATACGAGCCAACTTCCCAAGAAGTTGTCCAACATGTATCCTAATTTACAGTCTAAATGTTGGAGATGTGGTAGTTCAGAAGCTACCTATTTTCACATGTGGTGGACTTGTAGAAACATAAAAGCTTTTTGGATCAAAATTTGGTGGAACATTCAAAAGATTTTTAAGAGAAAGATAAAGTTTTCTCCGCAATTATTTTTATTGGGTATTGTTGTAGATTGTGATGTTAAAGAAACTAACTTGATGTTGAACATGATAACGGCAGCACGGTTACTGGTGGGACAATATTGGAAGAAGGATAGTTTGCCCACTGTAGAAGAATGGGTGTTTAAAGTTTCGAATCTTGCAGAAATGTCTAAGATTTCTGCTTATTTGAAAGATCATTCACAGGAAAGATATATTTCAGTTTGGAGGAGATGGATAAATTATATTCAGAACAAATATGGGACTAAAAAGTTCCATTTAGCTTATGAGTAGATTTTAGTGGGATATTGTTATTGGTACGTTGTTTGTAGTTATGTTAAAGGGGAGTTAAAGCACATTATGAATTTGGTTAATTGTATATTATGCATAATTTTTATTTAGAATATGATTATTGTAACTATAATCCTGTATTTAGCTCTGGGAAGTGGGGGGGGAGTGGGTGGGTTTGGGGTGGGAGGGATTTGGGGATATATTGTAAAATTTTGTTTTTGTAAAACTCTTTAATAAAAAAAGAAAAAGAAATACAAGCCAGTCACCAAGTGTCCGAATTCTGATCACGTGGCCAAGGGGATGCTGAAATGGTCGTAAGTGTGAAAAATGGTCCTAAGTTGCTTTTTTTCAGTGCTGTCGTGACTTCAAACTACCACTAAATGAACTTTTGTGAGTTGAGGGCTGCCATCTTTACGTAAGAAGATGGTCCCATGGCCTATGTGCCAAGAGTTGTGGGATGGGATATTGGATGACCTTGCTTGCCTTTAACTTTGTTCCAACAGTTTGGAAATGAAGAATGATGAACGGTTTCGTACCATTGGGTGATTCATCAAAAGAAAGTATAATAAGGTGATTTGCTGGCTGATTAAGATTCAGAACAGCATCCCATAACCTGCACAGCGATCTTCTCTCCTCTCCAGTTCACAGGACAATCATTAGAGTGAAAACAGGCTAAGCTCTAAGACATTTCACGGAATAAATTAGTTCGAACCGAGTTGAAGTTGAAATGCATTTGAGGTTGCCGTTGAAATTCCTACAGCTTTATTCCTTTTGGTTCAATGCATCTGGTTGGTGAGAGCTTTGCAATAATCCCCATTAATATTCACGCTCCATCTCATTCTTCTCCACAAACATTTTATGTTTGCATTTCCCTAACGTGCAAATTTTATTTGGGGTATGTATGCGTTCCAGCACACGTGCCCGTTTTGGTTGTCTGTTTGATGTCCAAAACCTGCACATCTGTCTAAAAAATAGATACAGTACAATGCATAGAATAGCCCGCATTCTGATAGTGAGACGTTCCAGCGCAAATCGGAAAGCTCGGAAGACTAAACCTCTGATTCTGGTGAACAAGCCAGATTGGATCCTGCGACATTAGCCTGGGATACCTATACGTGCCTTCATTCGTGTCTAAAAAGTATTTGTTCCAATGAAACCAATTAGGAAAGAAATCCATTACTGTTCTGAACCAGCCTGCTACTGGCCTTGCAGAAAGGCAAACCCCTGTACAAACAGTAGAGACTGGAGAGCGTCTGAGGCTGGAAAGCGTCTGCCAAGTTTAATTCACAAACCAAAACAACAGAACATGAAACAAGAAACCGGAACTTTGATCCTCAAACGGAACGGTTGCTTTCAGCAACCAGCCCTTCCCCAAACACTCCTTTTATTTAGAGTTCAGGGCGTGGCCTCCCTGTGCCTCCTTCCGAGGAGTCCCACAGCCTTTCTCTGCTTGTTCCTGCTTGACTGCCTCCTGCGTCGGGCGTCCTTGAACAGGGCCAGCTGTGGGTCATCATCCTCCGCACTATCGGGCTCACGCAGCTGAGAAGAGGGCCCTGGCTGGGGGCTCTGCGAAGCCTCCAAGCCATCATCAGCCAGTTCGTCTTCCACACCCTCCTCCTCCCCCTCGTCTGAGTCATCCGAGACATCTGAGCCAGCTGCCGGACCCACAGGCTGGCCCTGAATCACAACAATTACTGGCAACTTTGATTCACTGATAGATTGATTTATATGCCTAGGTCAGAGGTCCCCAACTTTTGGGGCACAAGGGACCGGTTCCGTGGAGAGAGGTTTTTCCATGGACCGAAGAGTGAGTGGTTTTTTTGTGTTGCCTGCATCCCACGGATGGGGCTTTGCTTGTTTGTGCGGACTGGTTGCTGGCATGCTGTGTCCCGGTACCGGTCCACATACTGGGGTTTTGGGGACCCCTCTTCTTGTTTGGAGACAAGAAGAGAGAATGGGTGTCATAAATAAGTGCAGATTAGGATCCTCCTCCTCCTCCTCCTCCTCCTCCTCCTCCTCCTCCTCCTCCTCCTCCTCCTCCTCCTCCCACTCCATCCTTCCCTCCCCAGTTCAAGGCAGAAATGGAGCTAACCTATTGGATTGGCATAACACTTCCTTTTCCGTAGCTGAACTTCATCTACACATCTGGCGAGATAATTTTCAAACATTTAGAAACTTGCTGAAAAAATTTGAATGAGTTTTTTTTTTCCAGCAAAGAATATCATTTTCTATTTAAAAGGAACTTTTTTAAAAAAAAAAGTCTATTTTTTTTTTGTTATAGGTAAATAGAAACCGTTTGCTTTATCACTGCTTGGATGACTGATTTTGTTTTTACTTTGTTTTACTTTTCCACCTAGGAACTGTCCCATACTGTGAAAAATGAGCCAGGAACTTGTTTTTTTGTTCTTGTTTTTTTTTTTTCTTCCTCTTCAGAATGTGTTTGACGTCGTGAGTATTAATTTGTTGGCTCCAAAGCTAGACGAAGCGGCAAGTGGTCTTTGTTACAAAATAGGCGGAATTGTGTGAGTCTTCTACCTCGGCTTCAAAGAAATGCTGATGAATGGATATTTCTTTAATATGGAATATAGGGATATTTTTATTTATTTATTTATTTTTATTTTAATTCCATTTATATCCCACCCTTCTCCGAAGACTCAGGGCGGCTTACAAGCTTAGCAGTAGCCTTCATTCTATGTATGTGCCTGCTTATTAGGGCTTTCGCCCCCCCCCAGTGGCATTATTACAAAGTCAGCTTATTGCCCCCAACAATCTGGGTCCTCATTTTACCTACCTCGGAAGGATGGAAGGCTGAGTCAACCTTGAGCCTGGTGGGACTCAAACCTGCACTAATTGCAGGCAGCTGGTGTTACTTAAGGAGGCATTAGCCCACTGCTCCACCAAGGCTCATATCATTCGTCTGAAATAAGAACCCAATCCCTTGTCCTTCCTTAAAAAAAGTTAGTGCTTGACTAGTTCTCCATCTTTCTTTTATTTCCCATCTTCCAAATCCCTACGGAATATTTTCTTTCTGCTATTAAAGAAGAGTCACTGACTGCAGCCTTCATCTGCAGGTCATTTAACAATTGGTACTGAAATGTAGCGTGGTCGCACACAGAGACGGACACTCCGCTGGGTGATAACGTCTTCATTGAGGTCAGGAACGAAGCTGGGGAAAGGGTTTACCTGGCGTACCTTTATACCTGCCCAGGTGAATGCCAACCAATCCATTCAAACCTGGGCTTCCCGCCAGTGCAGGTGACCAATAGATTTAAACCTTGGTTTCCCGCCAGAGCTGTCTATAGCCCGGGGCTGTCAAACTTGTTTAAACCAGGCTTTCCCGCCAAATGCGGTTATAGCCTGGAGCTGTCCAGCCTCCTGCTGTGCTGACAGCCTGTGTATGCTTTAGCCGCATACACTACAGGTACATTTTTCCCCTTCACCAAAAAAAAAAAAATACTTTCAGAAATGTCACATCAGATATCAACAATTCATTTTCAAAAGAAAAAAGGCAAATGTGAAAGAAAGGAGGGGGGCCGCTAATCTCGTTGTGAGACTGGCTTTTGACTACAACCAGATTTTTTTTCCTTCTTTTTTTCCTAGAATTTTCCTGAAAGTGCATTGTCTTCTTTCTTTCTTTCTTTCTTTCTTTCTTTCTTTCTTTCTTTCTTTCTTTCTTTCTTTCTTTCTTTCTTTCTTTCTTTCTTTCTTTCTCTTTCTTTCTTTCTTTCTTTCTTTTTTTCTTTCTTTCTTTCTTTCTTTCTTTCTTTCTTTCTTTTTCTTTCTTTTCTTTCTTTCTTTCTTTTTTCTTTCTTTCTTTCTTTCTTTCTTTCTTTCTTTCTTTCTTTCTTTCTTTTTTCTTTCTTTCTTTCTTTCTTTCTTTCTTTCTTTCTTTCTTTCCTTCCTTCCTTCCTTCCTTTCTTTCTTTCTTTCTTTCTTTCTTTCTTTCTTTCTTTCTTTCCTTTCTTTCTTTCCTTTCTTTCTTTCTTTGCGGGGGTGGTCAACTGAAATAGGAATTCACCAACGGGCTTATCACCTCTTGTCAATCTTGGAAGTTTTTTCAGCAACATTTTTCAGAAGTGGCTGACTCAAAGTGACCTAGCTGGCTAGAACTCACCGTCTCCTGGTCTTTGGCCAAAGTCACCCAGATGGTTTTCATGTCTAAGGCAGGACTAGAACTCACCGTGTCTTGGCGTTTGGCCAAAGTCACCCAGATGGTTTTCATGTCTAAGGCAGGACTAGAAATCACCGTGTCTTGGCGTTTAGCCAAAGTCACCCAATTCGTTTTCATGTCTAAGGCGGGACTAGAACTTGCAGTCTCCTGGTGTTTGGCCAAAATCATCCAGCAAGCTTTCATGCTTAAGAACGCACCATGATATGGTTTTTATATATTATGTTTCTGTTCGTTTTATAAATCCATGCTGCCAACAACTGTAAAACCAGCATATAAAACAAGGAATCCCCAGACTAATTGGCCCTAGGATTTCAAGGTAAGAATTATTTGCCAGAAAGTATAATGTCAATATTGTCCATTGCAGGACATGACTGAAGAAAGTTTTGAATGGACACAGACTTGACCAGCTCCTAAAAGGGACAGTTTGCAAGACTATACCTTCCAGAAGTCATTGTTGTAGAGATATACAAATTAATAAAGCCTGCAGCATTAAGGATTATTTCCAAAGGTTAAAGCAGGGGTCTTCAAACTTGGCCCTTTTATGACTTGAGGAATTCTGGGAGTTGAAGTCCACAAGTCATAAAAGGGCCAAGTTTGAAGACCTCTGGTTTAAAGCTTTCTTTGGAACATGTCCCCTTGACGGCATCAGCTGCAAATAATGTGCTTAGTACTTTGCCATTTTCAGAAAGAGTAAAGTCAGATATAAACATGGCTGCCAAGTGCCAGAAATATATTCGCAGATATGGTATGTCATGAATATCCAAACAATGTACTCAGATTAAAGAAAAAAAAATATTGTTGCAGCAGGCAGAGGCATTTGCCTGCTGATGGAAGAGCTGATCCAGAAAAGGAGAAGTTTGCATTAAATTATAAACATGACTGTCAAAGCCAAACATTGATGTTGCACAAAGCAATCCAGATGAACCCATTTTTAAAGCTATCCATATGTGTGTGTTGTTACTTTCTAATCACAGTGTCTGAAAACAGGGCAGCCGTGCCAAATGAAAGACATTCAAGGGGATTTTGATTTATTCATTCTATTTCTGTATTGCTAGACCTCAACGAGTCCTGGTGGTGTTTAACATATAAAAAAATCATAAAGCCATCCGCGGAGGCCATATACAATCAAAAATTGAGCCGCAAACGTTCAAGTCTGATTAGTGCAAATCAGGAAACCAAGGGGTGTGCCTTTTGATATGTCGTTAGTATTAATCAAATTCACACAGATAATCTCAAAACTCAATGTGATTTTCCCTGATATGAAATAGGCCAGCATTTAAGTCTGCTTTCATCAAATCAATTTTTTTTAAAAAAAATGCCGTGCCAGATGTTAGAAAAACAAACAACCCCAAAAGAAATGCATCCAATTGAGACCAATAAAAATAAATAAAAAATCCAGAGACGATGAATATATGCAGGCTAGCTTTAGGAGGGGAAAAAAAAAACCCCAAAACCTCCCAGTTTCTAATAATCTTGTTTGTATCAAGCTACTTGCAATGAAACCTTACAGTGCTTGATTTATCGCTGGTATAACATGTCCTTGGGATTATTGCTGTGACCTCAATAAATAAATAGTGAATCATCTGGTTTTCTTTCTGGGCTATTTTTGGCCAATATCATGGAAGCCTCTTTGAAAAGACTCCATTTGGTGCAAGCCAAAATCAATTCCCCACCGAGGTATCCCTGTCTTGGAAGAGGCTGGGTAAATTTAAAAGCAGAGGCAGAAATACCAAGCTTTTTTTCTCCAGGATGCTTCTTCATCACATTTTTTCCCCTATTCCCAGAGATTCAAGTGACAGAATTTTTACTCCACATTCTTAAATCCTTTCCTATTAAAGCACATCCTTAATTGAAGCTTTAATTCGACAGGTAAGAATTAGAAATAATAAAAAAATAGGCATCTTATTTTTCACTTAGGGGGATGTGTTTGCGTGCCTGCGTGCAACGTTGGTGGATGTGCGTAGGCAATCAAGCAATTCGAGAAGTTAAATAGGCATGTAATTGTTTCTTTGATCTGATATTTTCTGCGTCCTGAATGCCTTATCAAGAGGCATTCATTCACATTTAACAAAAGCAACCCGAGGAAGGATATTTTCAAGGGAAGACTGGTTTTTGCCAGTGTTATGAAATCTTTGCTTTAAAAATATTACTCTTTGCAACACCTTCGTAATCCACCTCATGAGGAAGTTTTGTATCACTAAGTACTTCTACTGTCATCTGAGAACGTCTGATTTCTTTCACCATCGATTATTATGCTCTTTCTGTTGTGGTACAGAGAACATGAATCACCATAAGCTAGACTAAATATCTAATTTACAAGAGTGTCCAAATATTAACAGAATAACAGAGTTGGAAGGGACCTTGGAGGTCATCTAGTCCAACCCCCTGCTCAGGCAGGAAACCCTATACCATTTCGGACAAATTGTCTGCCCAGTCTCTTCTTAAAAACTTCCAGTGTTGGAGCATTCACCGCTTCTGGAGGCAGGTTGTTCCACTGGTTAATTGTTCTAACTGTCGGGAAATTTTTTCCTTAGTTTTAGGTTACTTCTCTCCTTGATGAGTTTCCTGCTTTCAGGTGCTTGGGAGAATTTGATTCAGAAAGTTGTTTTGGAAGATTCAATTTGGCAGAATCTCCAAATGAAAGCTATTGCTAAGCACATTGATTTGTGCTTTAAATTGTAAGCTGCCCTGAGTCTTCGGAGAAGGACGGGATATAAATGGGATTAAAAAAAAAAGAAAGAAAGAAAATCACAGGAACGCTGTGATTTCGTGACTTCCACATAATTCTAAAAATGCAAGATTTATACGGTTGCTACATTGGCTGGTTTCCAGAACTGGCCCTCTCTATTGAAATGTCAAGTACTCTACATTATTTTACTCTAAACTGGCACAAACATACCAAGACATTTTGTTTCTTAGATCAACTAAGATTCTACCCTAGTTTGCAGTTAGATGGGTCTTCATGTTGAGACATGTTGGTATTTAGCATGATCAACACACACACACACACACACAAATAATGGATTTCCAAGAATACATTTGATGCTTTATTTTCCATGCACACTTAGACCCGACTCAGCAAATCATGCTGAATAAATTATGTAAGGCATTGCATTTAGATCATTAGAAGCTAATCCTTCCTTTGAAGGCAACAATCACTTATGAAGCAGATGATGAAATAGTTCCGCTCTTCCAAGAATGGTTGGAAACTGACCAAAGAGAGAAGCAACCTGGAACTAAGGAGAAACTTCCTAACAGTGAGGACAATTAACCAGTGGAACAGCTTGCCTCCAGATATCGTGGGTGCTCCATAACTGGAGGTTTTTAAGAAGAGGCTAGACAGTCACATTTATTTATTTATTTATTTATTTATTTATTTATTTATTTGTTTGTTTTTATAGACCGCCCTTCTCCCGAGGGACTCGGGGCGGTGTACAGAGGAAGGAAGGTATACAGATTGAACAATAAAAAACAATAAAAAACAACAAACAATAGTAAAAACAAACTGGGACCCCAATTAAAGCTATCATGCCAGGCCGGACTGCTGGAACAGGAAGGTTTTTAGGTCGCGTCGGAAGGTACGGAGGTCGGGGGCCATCCGGATTTCGGTTGGTAAGCTGTTCCAGAGGGCTGGCGCACCCACTGAGAATGCCCTCCCCCTGGGGGCCACCAGCCGACATTCCTTGAGCGGTGGCACCCTGAGGAGGCCCTCTCTGTGGGAGCGCACAGGACGGTGGGGTGCTGACATTGGCAGAAGGTGCTCCCGTAGGTAGTCCGGACCCATGCCATGTAGGGCTTTGTATGTCATTGTTAGCACCTTGAACTTCACACGGAAGGCAACCGGAAGCCAGTGCAGCGCACGGAGGAGAGGTGTGATATGGGAGTATCGGGAGGCTCCCAAGAGTGTCCGTGCCGCTGCACTTTGCACCAGTTGAAGCTTCCGAGTGGATCTCAAGGGCAGCCCCATGTAGAGAGCGTTACAATAGTCTAGGCGAGAGGTCACAAGGGCATGGGTGACTGTACGTAAGGAATCCAGGTCCAGATAAGGCCGTAGTTGGCGAACTAGTCGAACCCGGGAGAAGGCCCCCTTGGTCACAGCTCCTATGTGGTCTTCCAGGGAGAGCTGCGAGTCTAGGAGGACACCCAGGTTGCGGGCCCTATCAACAGGGGGTAGTAACTTGTCCCCGATGTTAAGCAATGGGACGTTCTGAATATCCTGGCTTGCCGGTACGTACAGCCATTCAGTCTTGTCCGGGTTCAGTTGAAGCCTGTTCCTCCCCATCCATTCCCGGACCGCTTTCAGGCAGCGGGACATCACGTCTAGGGCATCACTGATATTGTTTGGAGTTGAGATAAAAAGCTGGGTGTCATCAGCATACTGATGGTACCCTACTCCAAAACTGCGAATGATCTCACCCAGCGGTTTCATGTAGATGTTGAACAGGAGAGGCGAGAGGACCGACCCCTGAGGGACTCCGCAAGCGAGAGGCCTCTGGGTCGACCTCTGTCCCCCTGTCAGCACCGACTGCGAGCGACCCTGGAGAAAGGAGGAGAACCAACGCAGAACTGTGCCTCCCACTCCCAGTCCCCTGAGGCGTCGCAGCAAGATACCATGGTCGATGGTATCGAAAGCCGCCGAGAGGTCTAATAAGACTAGGACAGAGGAATGGCCCCTGTCCCGGGCTCTCCAGAGATCATTCATCAGAGCGACCAATGCCGTCTCCGTGCTGTAGCCCGGCCTGAAACCCGATTGGTACGGGTCTAGATAAACCGCTTCATCCAGGATCTGAGGAAGTTGGTGCGCCACCACGCTCTCAACAACCTTCGCAAGGAAGCGAAGATTGGAGATAGGACGAAAGTTATTCAAAGAGGATGGGTCCAAGGTGGGCTTCTTGAGGAGAGGTCTCACCACCGCCTCCTTCAAGGCGGTGGGGAAGTGACCCTCACTCAGAGAAGCAGAGATGACCGCTAGGAACCAGCCTCGCGTCCCCTCTCGAGCTGCATAGGCCAGCCAGGAAGGGCACGGGTCCAGTAAGCATGTGGAGGAGCTCAACCTTCTCATAATCCTGTCCACTTCCTTAGGAGTTACAGGATCAAATTCTTCCCAGATGACGTCAACAAGACTGTCCATGTCTTGTTCTTCTATCTCAGCCCAGTTGGAGTCCAGGCCAGTTCGAATCCGAGCAATTTTATCCAGCAGATATTGACCAAATTCCTCGGCTCGACCCTGCAAGGGTTCCTCCCTCACCTCTTGGTTTAATAGGGAGCGAGTCACCCTGAACAAGGCAGCCGGGCGATTATCTGCGGACGCGATGAGGGTGGAAAAGTAGTTGGATTTTGCCACCCTTATCGCAGCGAGATAAGACCTGGTGAGGATTCTTAGTCGCAATCGGTCGGATTCGGATCGACTGGATCTCCAACGGCTCTCTAGGCCCCGCCTCCAACGCTTCATCTCCCGGAGCCCCTCGGTGAACCATGGGGCTCGCTGGGATCTGCGCCGGGTCAGAGGCCGCAAGGGTACAACTCGGTCCAGAGCCTCCGTGGCTGCCTTTTCCCAGGCTTCCACTAAGGCATCCGCCAGGCTGTGAGCAGGGAGTGCATGCGTGTCCCTAAGCGCTGCCTGGAACTTATCAGGGTCCATTAGGCGCCTAGGGCGGTACCATCTGACTGGCACCATGCACCCACGGTGGGGGGTGGCAAGGGGGAAGTCTAGCCGCAGGAGGTGGTGATCGGTCCATGACAGGGGCTTAACAGTTGTGGCACCCCCACCGATATCATCACACCACCATCCAGACAAGAACACCAAGTCTGGGGTGTGGCCTCTCTCATGAGTCAGTCCAGAAATTATTTGCGACAGGTCCATGGCCGCCATGGAAGCCATGAACTCCCGAGCCAGTTCGGACGATCCTCCCAGGGACGGTAGATTAAAGTCGCCCAAGACCATGAGTCTTGGGAATTCAACCACCAACCCTGAGAGGGCATCGAGTAGCTCGGGCAGGGCCGCCGCTGCACGATTAGGTGATAGGTACGCCAGCAGCAGGCCCAACTGCGCCCCTGGGCCGTATCTCAGTAGGAGAGACTCACACCCGACCATCTGAGGGACGGTGGTCTCTCGCGGGCTAAGGGATTCCCTGATGATAACTGCCACTCCCCCGCCCCTCCCATGGGCCCGAGGCTGGTGCAGCACCTGGAAACCTGGCGGGCAGAGGTCAACCAGAGGGACACCACCCTCTGGGCCCAGCCAGGTTTCCGTGATGCAAGCCAGCTCCGCATGCTCGCTCTCCACTAGGTCACGAATGAGGTGAGCTTTGTTAGCTACGGACCTTGCATTCAGGTAGACCAGCCTTAGCATGGGAGGGTGCACACCTTTGCTCCCGGGTCCTCCGGGGGAGTACAGAGGGTCGGAGCGTCTCACCGCTTGTACAGAGCGGAGATGACACTCCCGGTGACGATACGGCCCTCTGTCTGTGCACCTTCTGCCATTCCCCACCATCCTTGGAATGGGATGTTTGTCAGTACGCCACTGGGTATTATCGGCGACTGGTCCTCGTTGTACGCCGTCGCGAACGGTCGTGGGCCTGGCATGCGTTATGGTGGCTGGAAGGCGTACCTTTCCCGCGCAACCATAGTCTTCTCCCTCCCCCCTCCCTAACCCCACAAAAAACTTAACTAAGAACTTAATCAGGGGCCTCTTGTTGGGCTTATGCTGGAGGCCCCTGACCCTGCCCGGCCATCTCTCAGAGGCCCAGTGGTTGGGCCCGTCATCGAGATTGGATGTGATGCAGGCGGGTCGCACCCAGGAGAGTGGGGAACCCCTGAGGGCGTGTAGTACTGTGCTGGAGTATTGAACGAGCATAGTCACAAGGGGTTCCGGGAAGGCAGTCCCCTGGATGGTGAATTTGCAGGTGGGTCGAGTCGGGTAGGTGCGTTTTGGATCGTCGCCCTGCCACTGCCACTTGGCCGGGCGAACCCCTAGAAGCAGGCCACTCCTCATCCTCTCACAATGGGTTGTGTCTCTGCTTCCGGGGGTGGTCCAGAACGTACTCTGGGTGAAGCATACCCCATAGAGCTCTCACCTCTATGGGGTTGCAGGTGTAAGGCCAAGCCACTCTGCCACCGTGGCTTGCACCCAGGCCCGTTATGTCCTGTGGGGCGAGAATGGGCAAGGGTGGTTGAGAGTGGGTAGAAGGCAAGATGGAGGGATTCATTAATTGGCGTCAGCTCTGGTGGTTCAGCCGCCCAAACAGTTCCCTCCCTGATCCTCTGGGCGTTGTTCCCGGCCGCAGCTCCATAGGCTCCTATATGTCTGAGATGGTGTAGGTTCTCCTGCTTGAGCAGGGGGCTGGATTAGAAGACCTCCAAAATCCAACTCCTACTCTACTCTACTCTACTCTACTCTACTCTACTCTACTCTACTCTACTCTACTCTACTCTATTCTATTCTATTCTATTCTATTCTATTCTGTTCTATTCTGTTCATTTTCTTCTATTCTTCTATTCTGTTCTATTCTATTCTATTCTATTCTATTCTATTCTTCTATTCTGTTCTGTTCTGTTCTGTTCTGTTCTGTTCTATTCTATTCTATTCTATTCTATTCTATTCTATTCTATTCTATTCTATTCTATTCTATTCTATTCTACTCTACTCTATTCTATTCTATTCTATTCTGTTCATTTTCTCTGTCATTATATCAACCAATTACTGTAGATAAGCAATTCCTATAGTTGATTCTGGTTACAAACAGATTCATTGCTTGTTGCTGTTTTATCATTCAACACTGAACAATCTTGATTCTGTTGCATTTACCAGCAAGTGGATATGAATTTGAGCATAATGTGATTGCAAATACAACATGCAATATAATTTCCCACTTTTAAAGTTTGCTTTTCCCCTTTTGCTGAGAACAAGCCTGGGTGAAAAGTTCAACAGCCAGGGTGAATTACATTTGCTTCAAACATAGTTACGCTTTTAGTTGAATAACATTAAGCATTAATCACACAATAAAAAAAAGGGAGGGGGATGAAATTTCTTATAGCCCCAGAAAGCTGAAGCCTCGATATTCTTTTCAATCTTTCTTTTCCTTGCCTGATCAGCAAATCTTTGGCTTGGAGGGTGACTGCAGATATATTTTTGTTTACTATTCTACTATTTCTCTATTTTGTGCAATTTTATTAGCAGTATTTGCTTTCTCCTTTGAAGCTGGTGATGTTTCTATAAATCTTACCCCAAATGTGTTTGAGACTGGGACTGAGTCAAAGTAATAAATCCTCCATATAAATTCTCAGCATCAGAAATCGTTTTATTATTTTATCCTGCATTTCAAAGGCTCAGTAAATAAACAAAAAGAGAATGATAACTTATTCTATTATTTCATTTAGAATCTATTGAAAGAATGTAATGGTCCATAAAAACAGCATACATTGTGGATCATGCAGACATTAAATGGCCTTTAAAGAAGTCCTCAACAGCTTCCCTGTTCTCCACCTCAAGAGTCTCGATCCAGAAAGTTGATTTACTAATTGAGAATCAACTTTTATATAATTAAATGGAGTTTATCAGCCTACATCTAGCTAATTATCCATCACTAAGGTAAAGAGTTGCCAGCGCATACTCACATTTCTTGTTATTCGATCAAAGGAAGAAGAATAGCGACAATTTTCTTTAAAACCGTAACTTCGTTTTTTGCTCTGTAGTTCTACAGGCAAAGCAAGAAATGGTTTCAGTTCTCAGAATTGAAGATGACTTTTTTGGACTCAAAAGATTTCAATTACTTGATGTTAAATTCAGTTAACTTCATAACAAAGAAGAGGGGGTCAAGCTATTTTCCAAAGCACCAGAAGGCAGGACAAGAAGCAACGGATGGAAACTCATCAAGGAGAGAAGCAACCTGGAACTAAGGAGACACTTCCTGACATTTAAAACAATTAATCAGTGAAACAACCTGCCTGCAGAAGTTGTGACATTTTTAAGAAGAGATCGGACAACTATTTGTCTGAAATGGTATAGGGTTTCATACCTGAGCAGGAGGTTGGACTAGAAGACCTCTAAGGTCTATTCTATTCTATTCTATTCTATTCTATTCTATTCTATTCTATTCTATTCTATTCTATTCTATTCTATTCTATTCTATTCTATTCTATTCTATTCTATTCTATTCTATTCTATTCTACTCTACTCTACTCTACTTCTATTCTACTCTACTCTACTCTACACTATTCTACTCTATTCTATTCTATTCTATTCTATTCTATTCTATTCTATTCTATTCTATTCCATTCCATTCTACTCTACTCTACTCTACTCTACTCTACTCTACTCTACTCTACTCTACTTCTATTCTATTCTACTCTACTCTACTCTACTCTACTCTACTCTACTCTACTCTACTCTATTCTATTCTATTCTATTCTATTCTATTCTATTCTATTCTATTCTACTCTCCTCTATTCTACTCTCCTCTATTCTATTCTACTCTATTCTACGCTATTCTATTCTATTCTACTCTACTCTACCCTACTCTACTCTACTCTACTCTACTCTATTCTATTCTACTCTACTCTACTCTACTCTACTCTACTCTACTCTACTCTATTCTATTCTATTCTACTCTACTGTATTCTATTCTATTCTATTCTATTCTATTCTATTCTACTCTACTCTACTCTATTCTATTCTATACTCTTCTTCTCTATATTCTATTCTATTCTATTCTATTCTATTCTATTCTATTCTATTCTATTCTATTCTATTCTATTCTATTCTATTCTATTCTACTCTATGCTCTTCTCTACTCTACTCTACTCTATTCTATTCTATACTCTTCTTCTCTATATTCTATTCTATTCTATTCTATTCTATTCTATTCTACTCTATGCTCTTCTCTACTCTACTCTACTCTACTCTACTCTACTCTACTCTATTCTATTCTATTCTATTCTATTCTACTCTACTCTACGCTGTTCTCTTGTCTTCTCTTCTCTTCTCTTGTCTTCTCTTCTCTTCTCTTCTCTTCCAAAGTTACTAACATCACTAACCATCTCTGTTTTCAGGACCACAGTTTGAGACCTGAGACATTTTCTTCAATTTCATATTTCCCAGGAATTGAGGATATAATAATGGGAATCACTGGGAATCTCATGGTGAGAATTCAAATAGATAAGACATGTATCCTGAACATTAGCTCTTGTGATGAATTGTGATAAAGGGAATTGGGGTTTATTTAAAACTTAGAAATTGTAAACATTAAACGTTAAATTTAAATATTAATGACAAACTAAAAATTGGGAAAAACTAATTAGGACATTGATTGTCTGAAAAGATTGAATGTTAGAATTCTATTAGTTTAAAGATGAGACAGTAAATACCAAGGGGAAAAGAGAGGAAATATTTAACGTAAAAGTTTGAGATCTGTAACTAAAGATATTTGTATGTTATTGAATTATCGATCAACTCAGCCGCCACGTTGCTTTTCAAATATTTAAATGTAAAACTAGAAAATCAATAAAATCTATTTTTTTTTAAAAAAAAAAATAGAACTGCTTATCTCAGTTGTGATTCTTCCCACCCCGTGGCAAAGCTATCCCCGCTTCTGAAAACCCTCCAGGATGCCAAGAACATGTGACACCTAATCTCCACAAAACCCTAGCAAGTACTTCAAATAAATATTAACCCCATTAAAAATAAAAACATTGAGAAGTTTGAAACTATTATCATAAGAACAGAGTGCAAGAAGGCAAGTTGCTTTTGCAACTTTAAGATGAATTGGCTTCAACTCCCAGATTTCCTCAGCCAGCATGAGTTGAAATCCACACCTAACAGGGTTGCGCATATCACAGGGTTGAGAAGCAGCGGTGTAGATAGTCCAGAACATAATTACAACAGATCTGTTTATGTTCTCTATTTTTCTCTTACAGTCAAACCTTACTAGATTTTTTTTTTTCTCTCTCTCTCCCTCAATGGAAAAGGAAAGGGGAAAAAAGGGGGAGGAACTTAGCTGCCTGAGTCCTTTTTTTAGATTAGGAAAACACAGCAGTTCTCTTTAATTAACATTTTTCTGCTATCTCGACAGCTGCGCAAGGTATTTGGAGATGGATAACAGGGCCTAAATTCGGCCTCTCAAATACAGCCTATTGCAAATGAGGGTGGTGGAAATACAACATTTCAATGCAATTTTATAAATGCATTCCTTCAACTGAATGTAATTCTTCTTCTTCTTCTTCTTCTTCTTCTTCTTCTTCTTCTTCTTCTTCTTCTTCTTCTTCTTCTTCTTCTTCTTCTTCTTCTTCTCCTCCTCCTCCTCCTCCTCTTCTCCTCCTCCTCCTCCTCCTCCTCTTCTTCTTCTTCTTCTTCTTCTTCTTCTTCTTCTTCTTCTTCTTCTTCTTCTTCTTCTTCTTCTTCTTCTTCTTCCTCTTCTTCTTCTTCTTCTTCTTCTCCTCCTCCTCCTCCTCCTCCTCCTCCTCCTTCTTCTTCTTCTTCTTCTCCTCCTCCTCCTCCTCTTCTTCTTCTCCTCCTCCTCCTCCTCCTCCTCCTCCTCCTCCTCCTCCTCCTCCTCCTCCTCCTCCTCCTCCTTCTTCTTCTTCTTCTTCTTCTTCTTCTTCTTCTTCTTCTTCTTCTTCTTCTTCTTCTTCTTCTTCTTCTTCTTTCTTTTTTAAATGAGGGAATATATGTATTTTTACACAAGTGGTGATATATGAATAGTACATCCTTCCTGAACAACAGGGCATGTGTGTCTATTGCAACATTTCGGAAATATACCAGCAGAAACCTTCGCCTACTCAAGGTTGCAATGAAAAAAGCCACATTTATGAACAGGCACAGCATGCATGGATGTCCCGTAAGTATTAAAGCATACTTCTAAAATTAGCCTGATATTAATACCGGCACATAACAGCGAATATTTTTCCATGCTAGCTTGTATCAAGTCAGATATTCTGAGCATTACATTATTCTTGAAAGTGGAAGAAAAAGAAGAATAGAATAGAGCTGGAAGGGACCTTGAAGGTCTTCTAGTCCAGCCCCCTGCTCAAGCAGGAGAACCTATACTGTCTCAGACAGGTGAATGTCCAGTCTCCTCTTGAAAATCTCCAGTGATGGAGTGGCCATGATTTCTGGAGGCAACTTCTGTTCCACTGGTTGATAGTCCTCACTGTCAGAAAGTTTCTCCTTAATTCCAGGTTGCTTCTCTTTTTGATCAGTTTCCAACCAATGTTTCTTGTCCTATCCTCTGGTGCTTTGGTGAATAATGTGACCCCCTCTTTGTGGCAGCCTCTCAGATACTGGAACACTGCTAACATGTCACCCCTATTTCTTCTTTTCTTTAGACTAGCCAAACCCAAGTCCTGCAGCCGTTCTTTGTATGTTTTAGTCTCCAAGCCTTGGATCATCTTAGTTGCTCTTCTCTGAACTTTTTCCAAGGTCTCAACATCTTTTTTGTAGTATGGTGACAAAAATTGCAATATTCCAGGTGAAGTCTCACTAGGATTTTATAAAGCGGTAATAATACTTTGCATGATCTTGATTCTATACCTCTGTTTATACAATCCAGGGTTGTATTAGCTTTTTTGGCTGCTGCTACACATGGTTGGCTCATAGTCAAGTGATCGTGCACTGGGACTCTAAATCAGAATAGAATAGAATAGAATAGAATAGAATAGAATAGAATAGAATAGAATAGAATAGAATAGAATAGAATAGAATAGAATAGAATAGAATAGAATAGAACAGAATAGAATAGAATAGAATAAGACTATAGAATAGAACAAGAATGAATAGAATAGAATACAACAGAACAGATTAAGAATAGAATAGAATAGAATAGAATAGAATAGAATAGAATAGAAAATTAGAATAGAATAGAATTGAATAGAATAGAATAGAATAGAATAGAATAGAATAGAAAATTAGAATAGAATAGAATAGAATAGAATAGAATAGAATAGAAAATTAGAATAGAATAGAATAGAATAGAATAGAATAGGAGTAATGATATGAAGAATAGAATAGAATAGAATAGAATAGAATAGAATAGAATAGAATAGAATAGAATAGAATAGAATAGAATAGAATAGAATAGAAGTAGACTAATGATATGAATAGAATAGAATAGAATAGAATAGAATAGAATAGAAAATTAGAATAGAATAGAATAGAATAGAATAGAATAGAATAGAATAGAATAGAATAGAATAGAATAGAATAGAATAGAATAGAATAGGAGTAATGATATGAAGAATAGAATAGAATAGAATAGAATAGAATAGAATAGAATAGAATAGAATAGAAGTAGACTAATGATATGAATAGAATAGAATAGAATAGAATAGAATAGAAGTAGAGTTATGATATGAATAGAATAGAATAGAATAGAATAGAATAGAATAGAATAGAATAGTAGAGTAATGATATGAAGAATAGAATAGAATAGAATAGAAGTAGAGTAATGATATGAATAGAATAGAATAGAATAGAATAGAAGTAGAGTAATGATATGAATAGAATAGAATAGAATAGAATAGAATAGAATAGAATAGAATAGAATAGAATAGAATAGGAGAGTTGGAAGAGAACTTGGTGCTCCAGAGAAGACCTGTTAAGCCACACTCTTCCACAGCTTTTCTTCTTGCCTCTTTCATTTGTCGTAAACGTCCTTAATAAAACGGTGACCAAATTTTCTCTCCTACTAAAAATTCAAAAGTTCCAACCTCATCAAAACCAAGACACCACACAAAAACCCTCAATGCTGTCACTTATCAGACCAATAAATATGTTTCAGTAAAACCTAGGTAGCTGGGTGAGGTCAAGACAAATGGCTACATTAATAAATAACAAGATAGCTTTCTGGGAAAACAGGTTCACGCTCTGACGGAATGAATGCCACGCCAAAATAGATCTCGCCGACATCTCCTATTGATTTTATTTCTCAAGTGAACTGAATTATTAGCTCAGATGCTCATGAGATCAAGAATGGCTAATCAAGATTTAATGATTTCTAGGGGTTTTTTTTGGAATGAAGAGGTGGGAATTTCCACTTCAGATGCAGCTAAATTATCTTAAATTAAGTCCGAAACCACGGGAAACAGGCATTGATCTGATTAAAAAGCAGGGTTGAGGCATCAAGTCTTTGTTCGTTTCTAACATTTCTCAAATCCTGCAATCCTTCTACTTCGTAAAGTATGTTTCGTTTACACTTTGAAGCGACGCCTAGTAGCCATTCCTCTATGCGGCTGTTTGAACCCCTTTCCAAGCTGTTTGGTCTAAAGCCCTGGGCTACCTTTTGTGCTGCAAACTCCAAGTGGAAATTATGCCATGCGCTGAAGTATTCATTTTTTTTAATCTATTCCGAATCTCTTTGTTTTGTTCGCCATACATACTTTTAAAGGGTTCCGTCATACTTTGGAGATATTGGATTTCTTCAAAGGTTCAGTGGCCCTCAAACACAACCTGTTCTCAGCGGTCCTTAACATTTCTGGATTTGCAGACTTGGGGGGGGAAGGCATGGGAGGGGTGGGAAGAGGAGATGGTTCCGTGCAAGCAACGCGTTCACACGTGAGCATGTGTGCCTGCTGTGTCAGCCCGCCTGTTCACCTGCTGCTTGCGTGGCCCAGTGACAAATGGCCTATGGCAGGGGTAGGCAACCTTGGCTCTTTTATGACTGGTGGACTTCAACTCCCAGAATTCCTGAGCCAGCATGGCTCAGCATGGCAACCTCTCCCTTTCTCCACAGTGTGGCTGGCTCAGGAATTCTGGGAGTTGAAGTCCACAAGTCATCAAAGAGCCAAGGTTGCCTACCCCTGGTTTGTGGACTGATAACTGGCCACAGCCTGGGGGTTGGAGATCCCTGATCAAAGGGGAATTGTTAGGCATATGTGACCCTTTCAGTTGTCTTTGTGAACACCTGCTTTACCAATATTCCACTCAACCATCCTTTTGATTATCAGATGGATGTTTTGTATTTTTATTCTCATTGTGTTCCTTTGTCATTGTTTACTTCACGGGTCTATTATTTTACTTCCGTTGCATTTGCAAGCCTTTTCATTTTCCCCCCTTCCTTTTCATTATTGTAAGCTGCCTAGATTAGCTCCTTGGCAAAATAGGCAGCAAATAAATTTAACAAATAAATGAATACAGTAAATAAATACAATCCAATTTTAGCAAACGTTAGAATACTGCAACCAGTTTTGGTCACCATATTACAAAAAAAGATGTTAAGACCTTGGGAAAAGTTCAGAGAAGAGCAACTGAGATGATCCAAGGCCTGGAGTATAAAATATATGAAGAACGGCTGTGGGATTTGCATTTGGCTAGTCTAAAGAAAAGAAGAAACAGGGGTGACATGATAGCAACATTCCAGTATTTGAGGGGCTGCCACAAAGAAGAAGGGGTCAAGCTATTCTCTAAAGCACCTGATGAAGGCAGGACAAGAAATAACAGTTGGAAACTGACCAAAGAGAGAAGCAACCTGGAATTAAGGAGAAATTTCCTGACAGTGAGGAAAATTAATCACTGGAACAGCTTGCCTCCAGAAATTGTGGGCACTCCATCACTGGAGGTTCTTAAGAAGAGATTGGGCAATGACTTGTCTGAAATGGTATAGGTTCCCCTGCTTGAATGGGGGGCTGGACTAGAAGACCTTTAAGGTCCCTTCTAGCTCTATTCTGTTCTGTTCTGTTCTAAATGCATTCATAAAAAATATATAAAGTCACTCTGCTGGTTTTTGTTGCTGTTGTTGTTATTACCAGAATATGTATGTATGTGTACATATATATATATATATGTGTGTGTGTGTGTGTGTGTGTGTGTGTGTGTGTGTGTGTACATGTGGATTAGGACACTGAGCTTGTTGATCAGAAGGTCGGCAGTTTGGCGGGTCAAATCCTGAGTGCCGCATAACAGAGTGAGCGCCTGTTACTCGTCCCAGCTTCTGCCAACCTAGCAGTTCGAAAGCATGTAAAAATGCAAGTAGAAAAATAGGGACCACTACGGTGGAGAGGTAACAGCGTTCCGTGTGCCTTTGGTGTCTAGTCATGCCGGCCACATGACCACGGAGATGTCCTCGGACAAGCGCTGGCTCTTCGGCTTTGAAACAGAGATGAACACTGGCCCCTAGAGTCGGAAACGACTAGCACGCATGTGCGGGGGAACCTTTACCTTTATATATACTGTATTTTAAATTAAAAAAAATGCTGCTGTTTGAGAACTGAAGCTAGATTTGAAGTCTGACCTTAAAAATCCAGCCTTCCATGGGTTGAAAAAAATGAGTTTGTTTATTTATTTATTTATTTATTTTATTTAATTTCTATACCGCCCTTCTCCCTAAGGGACTCAGGGCGGTTCACAGGGCATATATAAATAAGTATACAAAAATTAAAAGAAAATTAAACCATGCCCAAATTAAAATATAACAATAGTGAATAAAAACCAATTAAAAACCCAAATACCCCTTCAGGCCAGACCAGCTAACTCGAACAAATGGGTTTTCAACCCGTGACGGAAGGATCGGAGGTCCGATGCCATCCGGAGCTCAACCGGCAGTTGGTTCCATAGTGCCGGGGCACCCACAGAGAAGGCCCTCCCCCTGGGGGCCACCAGTCAACATTCCCTGACTGGAGGCACCCTGAGGAGGCCCTCTCTGTGGGCATGCACAGAGCGGAGGGGAGTTGACGCCGGCAGCAGGTGGTCCTCGAGGTATCCCGGACCCATGCCATGTAAGGACTTAAAGATCATAACCAAGACCTTGAACCTCACCCGGAAGACAAGTTTATGTCCTATTGTCACTCAGATGGCTTTCATGGTTAACACAAAACTAGACCTCACCATTTCCTGGTTTTCTGGCCAGTTGCCTTAACCACTGGACCAAGCTAGTTTTTGCTGTTTATCTTAGTTAACTAAGCATACAGTAGTTATCTCTGCTTTGGTTGGTATTCTGATTATGACTGAGAAAATTAGATCCTTTTGATGCCTTTAGAATGGAAAGACCAAGCTTTCTGTATAGTGCAGAATCGTGTTTATATGTGAAATTCCATAAGAAAAAGGATCAGAAACCCAAATGTTAAATTGATTGTCTCCGCAGAAATTTGGACTCTCTGTACCAAAAAAACAAAAAACAAAAATACAAATTGTGGAGTGAACAGGAAAATGCTGGGTGTACTTGGAAAATAAAAAATAATAATGGTGACCTTGAAACAAAATGTTTATCCTAAGATAAGCAGTTCCTCCCCCAGGTCTGATTTTTTTTTAAAAAAGGATCATATCCTAAGAAGGATTTCATCGAAAGCTAATGCACTTCATCTCATTCAACAACGTGAAGCTCTTTGGCTCATGGAAAGTGAGAGCTACATCTCCCTAAACAAAACAGCAACATAAATGAATGAGCAAACTCTTGGATAGGAAAAATAAAAACAACCACTCAGAAGTGACATTTTTTCCCTACTTTTAAAAATAGCTGCAAGAAAAGTGCAATTCATCCCCACTTCAGTCGAATGTAAGTTCCTTGTCAAAATACATTGTCATTCGTGGATGTCAAGAAACCAATATATATATATATATATATCTGTAGAAATAAAAATAAAAAAAGTGGAATGGATGAAATGGCTCTCAATAATCCAATTGTAGGAGTAGGAGTGGAAAAAAACAAACCACGGGGTCGAGTTAAAAGAGGCATCAGCCTAGAATCTCTGCATAGTCACAGGTGGACTAAAACCAAGCTCGGGATTATCTAATTCCAAGCAGCTGCTAAACATTAGTTGAGAAGATTCCTGTGCAATAAATCAGTTTAATTTATTGCATAGGAGTGCAATAAATCACATGTAGACCTGGTCTTTCACACCTAACACCAACTGTCTTAAAGCAGAAGTGTGTATCTTCCTTTGTATTTAGTGCAACAAGGAAATTCCTGTGTTTCTGATATACTGGAATAACTAGATTCCCTTAACTCTGTAAACAGTGGCAATAAGACTGCATTATAATAACACAATTTGTAGTTTGAAAGATTACACACACACACACACACACACACACACACACACAAACACCCGTGGGTTTGGAATATTTTTATATTTTGAAAGTGGTCTCTAGGAATCAGATGTCATATTTATTACTCATGATCAGTTAACCCAAGCACAATATAGACAGGCTAATCAAGCTATTTTTTCTGTCACCAGCTGGACAGAAATACGCCTATATCTTGCTAAAGGTTGGTGCAATCTGTCCTAGAAATGATAAAACAACACCCTGTAGGAAAGACTCGGGAAACAAATATTGACTGTGCTGCAGCAGTATACCATGTTAGCTTGCCAATGATATGTGCATTCAATCCTCGGCTGTATTTCATAAGCAAATAGCCCTTGATAAGGGATTCAAATTTCATGGCTAATAGGTTCGCTCATTACTAGGAATTGTCAGTATTTAATTTAAAAAAAAATTACTCAGCCAAGAAGGTCATTATTTCTCTAATAGAAGTTGGCACGTTGTTCTTCATCCATTCGGTTGTCACACCCCCGTGCCTGGCATGTTAACTAGCCATCTCCCTCCAAGACTAGGCACACTGGAATATGGCTGCTTTTTCTGGGCTGTTCGGCAAAGGACCAGAATCCCGTGCGGAGCTATTGAAGAGAAGAGGGTGGCTAGTTAAAGGTAAAGGTAAAGGTTCCCCTGCACATGCGTGCTAGTCGTTTCTGACTCTAGGGGCCAGTGCTCATCTCCACTTCAAAGCCAAAGAGCCGGCGCTTGTCTGAGGACGTCTCCGTGGTCATGTGGCCAGCATGACTGGACGCCAAAGGTGCACGGAATGCTGTTACCCTCCCACCGTAGTGGTCCCTATTTTTCTACTTGCATTTTTTACGTGCTTTCGAACTGCTAGGTTGGCAGAAGCTGGGACGAGTAACAGGCGCTCACTCTGCTACGCGGCACTTGGAATTCGACCCGCCAAACTGCCGACCTTCTGATCGACAAGCTCAGCATCCTAACCCACTGAGCCACGGCGTCCCTTTGGCTAATTAGTAGGACCCAAATCAATTTTTATGACTTCTCATTGAATTCTAAGAGGCCGAGCAAATTGGCTGCCACTTCCAATAGGTATCATTAAGGAGGGGGAGGTGTAGAACTCTACCTTTTCTCAAGTATCCAGGGACATTAAGTATCTTCAAATATCTACTCTCAGCGCAAGGGAGGAAAATTAGGCAAGGCTCAGGAAACAGAAAACCCTGAAGCTCTGAACTTGGGATTGTCACTAGAATGGGGAAAAAAAAAACACCAAACAAACCTTAAAACCTACAATTTTAGAGGCCTGGACTAGCCTCATGATCAGTGGTGGGATTCAAATAGGCGAACAACCGGTTCTCTGCATGGATGTCGCTTCCGGAAGTCTATTCTGGGCCTGGGCAACAAAAAAATTAGCTACCGGTTCTGCCGAAGTGGTGCGAACCGGCTGAATCCCACCACTGCCCATGATGGGTAGTTAGACAGAATCTGGGATCAAGTTTGGATTAAGGCTTATCTTACCTGAAGCCCAGGGCCCACCCTTGCAGGAGGCCTTGCACAAAGCTTTATAGTTTCATAGGACCGGATGCAATTGACAACACACAACACACAAAAAGAGCCTTGGTGGAGCAGTGGGCTAATGCCTCCTTAAGTAACACCAGCTGCCTGCAATTAGTGCAGTTTCGAGTCCCACCAGGCTCAAGGTTGACTCAGCCTTCCATCCTTCCCAGGTAGGTAAAATGAGGACCCAGATTGTTGGGGGCAATTAAGCTGACTTTGTAATAATGCCACTTGGGGTGTGTGTGTATGAAAGCCCTAATAAGCAGGCATATACATAGAATGAAGGCTACTGCTAAGCTTGTAAGCTGCCCTGAGTCTTCGGAGAAGGGCGGGATATAAATGGAATTAAAATTAAAAAAAAATAAACCCCTGTTATGACTTCAGATTAGCACATGTTTAGCTGTACAAAACTGCCCCCTCCAATCTAATCTGCCAATCAATAAATCTCCATCATTCTCTTCCATTTCCTTCTTCATCCCAGAAGTCCTTTAAAAAAAATAAAATAAAAGGATTTCTTCTCCTCTTACTAGCCAAGTAGTATATGCATTCTTTTATTTCTACGGGATAGTTATGAAAACTTTATGCCAACTTTCCTACCTGAGGCCTACACAATTATCTTTAATAAATAACCTGTTTGGCCAGGTGTCTGTGGACATGGAATTTAGCTGGACAGGGCTAGCTGCAGGCGGTCACATGGCCAGCTCAGATGTTGCATATAACTCAGCCTTCCATCCTTCCAAGGTAGGTAAAATGAGGACCCAGATTGTTGGGGGCAATTAAGCTGACTTTGTAATAGTGCCGCTTGGGGTGTGTGTGTGTGAAAGCCCTAATAAGCAGGCATATACATAGAATGAAGGCTACTGCTAAGCTTGTAAGCCGCCCTGAGTCTTCGGAGAAGGGCAGGATATAAATGGAATTAAAAATAACAATAACAATAAATGTCAGGTGCATGAAATCAGGAATCAGGGTTATTCCAATGAGTTCCAAGTTTAATCCATGCAAGCTCGCTACAGGAATCTGAACTACTAGTGATCAAGGCAAAGTGACATTAGATAAGAATCAATTGAATTCATGGAGGGCTGCTTGGATCTCTTGTGGATGCGAAGGGACTCTAAACTAATATGTGCTTGACCTATCCTTCCGCCTGATCATCTCCTACAGCTTACACCATACCCATTTTGTTTCTGTGTGGCAAGCCTATTTTCCTAGTCTTTCTTCTCTGTATATATTATGCTGCACTGTAGATATTGTAGATAAAGGGACGTGGTGGCTCAGTGGGTTAGGACGCTGAGCTTGTCGATCAGCAGGTCGGCAGTTTGGCGGGTCGAATCCCGAGTGCCGCGTAGCAGAGTGAGCGCCTGTTACTCGTCCCAGCTTCTGCCAACCTAGCAGTTTGAAAGCACGTAAAAATGCAAGTAGAAAAATAGGGACCACTATGGTGGGAGGGTAACAGCGTTCTGTGCGCCTTTGGTGTCTAGTCATGCTGGCCACATGACCACGGAGACGTCCTTGGACAAGTGCTGGCTCTTCGGGTTTGAAATGGAGATGAGCACCGGCCCCTAGAGTCGGAAACAACTAGCACGCATGTGCGGGGAAACCTTTACCTTTTAGATCTTGTAGAACAGACAGCTCTTTTCAAGCACTATAATTAGCCACATGCTCTAACACCAACACATAACCTGGCCATGCTTCTGCCATTAAAGATCATCAAAATGTCTCTATCTCTGTGGATATTATTGAAATAATCTATTGATCAATAAATCAATCAATCAGAATGAAGCTTGGATGTCTTCTAGTCCAACTCCTGCTCAAGCAGAAGACCCTATACCCCTGGTGGCGAACCTATGGCACGCGTGCCACAGGTGGCACGCAGAGCCCTCTCTGTGGGCACGTGTGCCATCACCCCAGGCCTAGGCCTTCAGCTGGGTTTTTATAAAACCTTTTCGCTTTAGGCCTCCGCTGTCCTGGGCAAAAAAAAAAAAGTTCAATCGATCAATCAATCAATTTCAACTTCTCGCGGGGAAAAAAAAAGATCTCGCAAAGTTGGACTGGATTGATTGGACTTTTTAGTCCCACCAAGTCTGCCATTACCACCGCAGCCACACCTACCCATTGGGCCATGCCCACTTGACACCCAACGATACACAAGTGGGTTTTGGGTTGCAGTTTGGGCACTCGGTCTCTAAAAGGTTTGCCATCACTGCCCTATACCCTTTCAAATAGCCTTTTCTTTTTTTAAAAAAACCTCCAGGAATGGAGCGCCCACAACGGCTGAAGGCAAGCCGTTCCACTGGTTAATTGTTCTCACTGTTAGGAAGTTTCTCCTTAGTTCCAGGTTGCTTCTCTCCTTGATTAGTTTCCATCAATTTCCATTCGTTTCCATCTTGTCCTGCCTTCAGGTGCTTTGGAGAATACGTTGACCCCCCCCTCTTCTTTGTGGCAGCCCCTCAAATACCGGAATACTGCTATCATGTCACTCCTGGTCTTTCTTTTTTTTTTCCTAGACTGGCATTAAAGATTAAAGATAATTAAGAATAAAAATAATAGATAATCAAGATTAAAGATAATCAAGAACATTGCTGGCAGAGAGAGGCTCTAAATCAGGAAGACTTGCACAAAAATAAAGGTTGGACTTTGGGACTAATTATGGTGGCAATTTCAGCCTTAGGTAGAAATGGGGCAAAACCAATTTAGTCATTCCTGAACCCAATAGGAAATATTTAAAGAGTAATCAATTCAGCCATCCTAGTTATTACACTCTGGTTTCCATAAATGTTTTGACTTGTATTCCTCTGGATTGGTTTACATATCAAGAAGTTATCCCCACAATTGTACTGCAGAAATGTAACTGGAAGAGAACATGGACAGCACAAAGAAAATATCTAAATCAAGTGGCATTTCCGAGTGGCTCAACAGAGGTAGAGTTACTTCTTGTTTGATGGGCAGCCACGTACCTTTGACTAAATAGATAAACCAAGGCAGTGCAACTTGACAAGATGCATTAATGCTAATGCCTCCTTAAGTAACACCAGCTGCCTGCAATTAGTGCAGGTTCGCATCCCACCAGGCTCAAGGTTGACTCAGCCTTCCATCCTTCCGAGGTAGGTAAAATGAGGACCCAGATTGTTGGGGGCAATTAAGCTGACTTTGTAATAATGCCGCTTGGGGGGGTGTGAAAACCCTAATAAGCAGGCATATACATAGAATGAAGGCTACTGCTAAGCTTGTAAGCCGCCCTGAGTCTTCGGAGAAGGGCGGGATATAAATGGAATTAAAATAAAAAAATAAATAAAATTTTTTTCTGCATAAATTAAATCTTTCCATGGAACAAAAGTCCTCCTTTACATAATGGGGCCAATTACAGAGCATTATCGCCTCCACTTCTTTGTCTATATGTCCCTAATTACACACCTGAATGGCATTCTTTTTTAATGCTAGTGACTTCTGCCTACAGCCACAGATGTACAACGGCTCTCAAATATTAAATAAAGTACGAAGTTAAATGGCAATGTTAAAGCCATGATTTATTGGGCTGTGCAAACTAGGTTAGGTCCGATTCAATCTGAACCAATTTGGAAAATCAATCCCATTTAGTTCCGGCATTGCTTTGGATCAAACCACTGAATCAGCTATGCTTTAATTTGGACCAATTTTGGACTATTAAAAGGCATATGTCTGCATGCAGGAAGCATCCAAATCAGTCAGAATCGATGCAAATCAGTTCAGATACATTTGATTTGATTGACTGGGTTGAGTCAACCCTCAAAACAAGTTCCAATAGCTATAAATCGTATTTCCCAGGCAGCTTCTCCTCGAGACGGGCAGCTAGTTGTGCACCAGCAATCAGACCTTCTTAAAACAACACTTGTCCGTTACATCACTACCCTGAAACCACTCCCTTTTCCCCGCCCAGAAATCATAGGGATTGCCAACTCTGAATGCAAATCAAGTTGATTCATTTGCACTTTGATAGATCTTCTGCTACTCATGCAAGAGTAAAGCATGTCTATGTAAGAGAATGCAGTCCAAAATTTAATTTGGAGTGTGCAATAATAGAGAAAATTTAAAACAAATGTATAAAATTGGATTTTTTTAAAAGATTAATTTAAAATTCACACAAATGAATTTCTTTGTATTCACGTTGCATTCATGCAAAAGAGAAGAAGAAGAAGACTTGCAATTCCCCCCCAACACACACACACACACACAGAGACACAAACACACAAACAAGTATTTTGAAATCAAGAGATAAGGTATTACAGATTGGGTCAATTCTAAAATAAGGGATTATTACACTTGGAGATAAACCTGAAGGTACAAAATACACCCATATACTCGTTCTTCACAGATAACGTATTATATACCATGGTTCTTTTTTAACTCTTAATCTTTACTATCATCAGGGCTTTTTTTTTCTCATAGAACGCTCAGAACGGCATTCCGACACCTTTTTATGCACACACACACACACACACACAAAAGCAGCTTTTGCACAAGCTGTGCTCCCCTCTCTATTGGCTTTCAAAAGCCAATAGGAATTGCTGCTGAGCATGCCAAAAGACCCGGCTGGCAAATGTTGCACAGCCATGTTGTCTGCAGCGAGTTGGCAGGAACTTTGCACCCCTCCCTGCTGCCCAACTACACCATCTCAACTAGGTAAGTAAGAGAGGACAAGGAGTGGGAGGTGGGTTCTGCGGAGTCCATGCGCACTCCTTCCTTGTGCTCACCCATGTCAGCCAGGCTGGTGGCCTACCTGGTGCTGGACCTGCGCCGCCGCTGCCGCCTCATCCTGCACACCTACATGGCTGCCCTGCAGCACCTGGCCCTCAATGCCTGCTGCTGCCTCGGTCTGCCCGCTGACCACACCCTCACTCCGCCCTGTACTGGGGTCTGGCTCGGCAATGGCAAGCATCATTGTGCATTGTGGCTGGTGCTTTGGAAGCCGTGGTCCCCGCTCTACAAGGTGGGGCTGCGCAGGATGGAAGGAGATGGCGCTGGAGGGGCAACTGCGGGCACTGGACTCAGAGGTGGCTCATGTGGGGAATGGCAGGTGGCTGACCTTCAACGGGACAGGCCAGCTGGTGGCCTACCCAGTACTGGACCTGCACCACTGTCACCCTGCATGCCTACTTGGCCGCCGTGCAGCACCTGGCCTGCACCATTTCTACTGCCTGTCCTGTGCAGCCCCACTGTGTAGAGCCAGCCCTGCTGCACCCACAGCACCAGCTGCACCAGTTCCAGCCCACCGCCAACACCCCTTACGCCCGTGACCGCAGGAGTGCCGCCGCCCCTACCTCCTGTGCCCGCCAAGATGAGCGTTCCGGCACTTTTTTTTTTTTTAGAAAAAAAACACTGACTATCATCATCTTTATTCTAAGGAGGACCACTACTCTTTTAAGTAAGCGTTAACTAGGGAAGAAGAAGAAGCTAAATGAAGTCAGTCATACTTACACATCGAGTTCGCACATTAATAAATTGTACAGCTAACAAGGTTAGTCTATTGATGTAGGTTGGGTTAGGTTATTTTGTTGCTCTGTTATTTTACTTCTGTTTACATGTCTCTCATATCTTTCCTTTTTCATTATTGTAAGCCACCTGTATAGTAGCCTTACAGTGAGATAGGTAAAGGTAAATGTTCCCCCGCACATGCGTGCTAGTCGTTTCCGACTCTACGGGACGGTGCTCATCTCCATTTCAAAGCCGAAGAGCCAGCGCTTGTCCGAGGACGTCTCCGTGGTCATGTGGCCGGCATGACTAGACGCCAAAGGCACACGGAACGCTATTACCTTCCCACCATAGAGATCCCTATTTTTCTACTTGCATTTTTACGTCCTTTCGAACTGCTAGGTTGGCAGAAGCTGGGACGAGTAACAGGTGCTCACTCTGCTACGCGGCACTCGGGATTCGACCTGCCAAACTGCCAACCTTCTGATCGACAAGCTCAGTGTCCTAACCCACTGAGCCACCGCGTCCCTTAACAGTGAGATAGGTGACCTTTTTTTTTCTTTTGAGACCAAGCGTCAGAATTTATTTTTTAAAAAAATATGTGCCAATGTGTGCACAGAAAAAAAAAAGTGACAATAAAGGTTACCTTATCTTAAACAAACAAACAAATAAGATTCCTAGTAAAACAACAACAACAACCTTAGGTGTAATAACACAAGTGAGCAGATGTCAATATCTTTTGGAGAGAGTATTTTTTTTTTAATAAGACATTCAGTCCTCATGAAACAAAGGGACTTCGTTCTTCTTCTCTTTTTTTTTCTCCTTAAATGAAAGGGTTTAATCATCTTGTTTCCCAAAAGAAAAGCATAAGTTCGTTTGGCTTTGTGGGTGTTTTTAATCGTAAGCAGAAAACTCTACAAAAAGAAAGGAAGAGAAGCAGAGGTATTGCAATAATCTTTTTTTTTTTAACCCTTGGAGAAATCCAATTAGGGAAAAGGTGAAGCTGATCGTTGTTAGAATATAATTAATCTAAAGAAGTAGTTGCATTTAGAGGAAACAGAGAAAAAAAAGTTATTCCCAACAATGGTGCTTGAGAGACTTACTGGATTATAAGAAAAGGCAATTCATTTTTGAGCCTTTTGTTAAAATTTAATTACCACTTCTCAGAAAAAAATAATAACAATAATAGAAAACCTTGATGGAATTCTCTAAGGTAAACGTATCAATTTTTAATCCTGAATGCTAAAATATAACATTAGCTATAAGTCTTCATGGCCAATGATGAGTGGCTGACATCTCTTTTAAAAGAAATACTATTTTTAATTAACCTATTGATTTCTTTGAAGGAGTTTGCTGGAATCAATAAAAAAAAACAATCGCGCTGAGAAGCTGAGAGCGTTCCCCCCTCTTCAAAAGCGATATAAATAATATTTATATTTTAAATATTAAAATTGAAAAAGCAAACTCTATAGATGGAATTGAAAGGCAGCCATCTTTGGGGGAATCGATGCGAATTAAGTAGCTGCGGTGCTCAGAGTGACATCTTTTAGTAATACACAATCGTAGCTGTGATATGGCAATGAGGAGCACAAAGAGGAATTAACCATGATGTTGAATCTATCGTGTTCTCAAGAAGCCATGCACCACGGCTGAATATCACCCGTCCAAACAAGCATTGTGCTGGATTGCTTGCTGAAATGTGACTGCAAATTTGCTATAAATTGTGAGAAAAAGTGTTTGTGTGTGTGGGGGGGGGAATTCTTGTTTTAAAGCTGGAAGGGACCACAGACGTTTTCTAGTCCAACCACTTGCTCAAGACAGGAGACCTGGTACCGTCCCAAATAGGCAGGGGGTTGGACTAGATGACCTACAAGGTCCCTTCCAACTCTCTGTTGACATTCTATTATCCTTCTAAATGATTATCCAGTCTTTTCTTGAAAATCTCCAGCGATAGAGAACCTGCAACTCCAGAACACAGTTTCTTTGTCCTCGGCGGTAGCTAGTCCCCGACTTATGACCACAGCCGAGCCATTTCTATGGCTATGCGAGATGGCCGTTAGATGAATTTTACCCTATTTTTATGACCTTTCTTGCCACGGATGTTCAGTGAATCGCTGAAGGTGTTAAATTTGTACCCCGGGTCGTTTAGGTGACCCTGGCTTCCCCGTGGACTTTGATTGTCAGAAGGCCGCAAAAGGGGAAATCACGTGACTCTGGGATGGTGCAACCGTCGTAAAGGTGAGTCAATTGCCAAGCATCTGAATTGTGATCGCCTGACCGCGGGGAAGCTGCAACGGCCATTCAGTGTGAAAAACTAAGGCTCTTGTAACTTTGAACCGTCACGTAATGGGCTTGTAAGTTGAGGGCTACCTGCACGTGGTGATTAGGAGTCCAGGCCACATTACACCAGGTAGAAAGGCAAACAATGTAGGTGCTCACTCAGGACACAGAGAAGCCACGAGAGGCTCTTTGAAAATTTAAAATGAGACGGAATTGTCTCTCACCCCGCAAAACAAGATATGAGGGTGAAAATTCGCTCTTTGCCCTCTTGCCGGCTGGTTTCTGAATGTTTCGCTAGATAACCAACCCAGAAGCACGGAGAGTAAAACTTCATCCTCATCCTATACCCGAGCTACAGATATTTGCCACTTTTACAACCAAGCTATATAACATTTTCCACCTGCGTGGGGAAAAAAATAGCCTATTATTTTTGAAAGGGACAAACATGGACACAAATGTCAGGATTCCAGTTCTGTCAGATACTAAGCAATAGAATAGAATAGAATAGAATAGAATAGAATAGAATAGAATAGAATAGAATAGAATAGAGTAGAGTAGAGTAGAGTAGAGTAGAGTAGAGTAGAGTAGAGTAGAGTAGAGTAGAGTAGAGTAGAGTAGAGCATTGTAGAGTGTCTAGTAGAACAATAGAATAGAATAGAATAGAATAGAATAGAATAGAATAGAGTAGAGTAGAGTAGAGTAGAGTAGAGTAGAGTAGAGTAGAGTAGAGTGTCTAGTAGAGCAATAGAATAGAATCAGAATAAGAATAAGAATAAGAATACCTTTATTGTCACTGTGTAACTGACAACAAAATTAAGTCCTGTCCACAGTGCACACTAGACACAAGTAAAAACCACAAATAAGAACATAGATTATATACACACATCCTTCACATTCTATTCACCATTGCCCTGTCCCTAATATTGCACTTCAATGTTGCACTATACAGTGTATGTATGTATTGAGGACATGGACAAAGTTATGGGGCCAATAGTGTATTCTCTTATCTGTCTCATTCATTCATTCATTCATTCATTCATTCATTCATTCATTCATTCATACATACATTCAGATTCTATAACTGCCATCTGAGTCAATGACTGTGGATGGCTTACAATTTTAAAAAAACACAACAACAATACAATTAAAATACTGTAAACATTTTAAAGCAATAAAGGATAATAGGAGCATCCAAAAGAAATATACACAGCAGCCAAGAAAGTTGGCCAGTTAGCAACACAACCAGCAGATAGGGCCCTTGGCACATTCGGCACACGAGACGGGAGCATACCCAGGTTTTTAGGGCCTTATGAAAGCCTAACAAGGTTGAGGACATTCTAATCTCCAAAGGGAAGATGTTCCAATATTGATTTATTAAATTAAAAGGGGGTGGGGTGCGGGGGTGGCAGCATTCCTTTTAAAAGAAACATCTGCAGGTACACATGAAAAACCCACCTGGGCCAGAGTTTTATGATAAGCTCCATTAAACTATCATCTTTTGTGGCCAGGTTTGGTAGAGAGTAACAATGGCTCAGCTTCAAACACTCTTAAACAAGGAGAATCTTGATGCAGTTTTGAACTCTTTAGCTACCGAGGCATGAATAGGCTATTAGTTAATGGCATGGTGTAGAGAATAAAGACGGATGCAGGACTTGGGTTTGGCTAGTCTAAAGGAAAGAAGAAATAGGTGAGACATGATAGCAGTGTTCCAGTATTTGAGGGGGTGCCAAAAAGAGGGAGGGGGGGTCAACCTATTCTCCGAAGCACCAGAGGGCAGGAAGATAAACAGTGGTTGGAAACTGATCAAAGAGAGAAGCAACCTGGAATTAAGGAGAAAATTCCTAATAGTGAGGACAATTAACCAGTGGAACACAAGTTGCCTCCAGACGTTGTAGGCGCTCCAATCACTGGAGGTTTTTAAGAAGAGACTGAACAGTCACTTGGCTGAGATGGTATAGGTTCTCCTGCTTCAGTGGGGGGCTGGACTAGAAGACCTCAAGGGTCCCATTCTATTCTATTCTATTCTATTCTATTCTATTCTATTCTATTCTATTCTATTCTATTCTATTCTATTCTATTCTATTCTATTCTATTCTATTCTATTCTTAATCTGTTCTGTTGTATTCTTTTCTATTCATTCTTGTTCTATTCTATAGTCTTATTCTATTCTATTCTATTCTGTTCTGTTCTATTCTATTCTATTCTATTCTATTCTATTCTATTCTATTCTATTCTTATTCTGTTCTATTCTATTCTATTCTATTCTATTCTATACTATTCTATTCTTGTTCTATTTACTCTACTCTACTCTACTCTACTCTACTCTACTCTATTCTATTCTATTCTATTCTATTCTATTCTATTCTTATTCTGTTCTATTCTATTCTATTCTATTCTATTCTATACTATACTATTCTATTCTTGTTCTATTTACTCTACTCTACTCTACTCTACTCTACTCTACTCTACTCTATTCTATTCTATTCTATTCTATTCTATTCTATTCTATTCTTATTCTGTTCTATTCTATTCTATTCTATTCTATACTATTCTATTCTTGTTCTATTTACTCTACTCTACTCTACTCTACTCTACTCTACTCTACTCTACTCTATTCTATTCTATTCTATTCTATTCTATTCTATTCTATTCTTATTCTGTTCTATTCTATTCTATTCTATTCTATTCTATTCTATACTATTCTATTCTTGTTCTATTTACTCTACTCTACTCTACTCTACTCTACTCTACTCTACTCTACTCTACTCTACTCTACTCTACTCTACTCTATTCTATTCTATTCTATTCTATTCTATTCTATTCTATTCTATTCTATTCTATTCTATTCTATTCTACCTTGATGGAAATATACATTAACCAATACCTAGGCAGAAGGACCTGAAACTATTTTTAAGTCCAGAATAACAAAAAAATATTTCAGAATGGCTCAGGCTTCCTGATTCAACAGAGTATAGGAAGTGGGGAGAATGGTAGCATGATCAGACTTGTAATATTCTGTTATTGTAGCCAGTCAAAATAGTTTTAACTTTCTGGTGGAGTCGATTCCTACTCTGACCTTTCTACTGGAGTTGACACAGAAGACTAGAAGTAACTCTCTGCTTGTTTTTGTCAGCTCCTATGAGACACCTCAAGAATTTTGTTCAGCTTTCAAAGATCTGATGTTATCACTTGAAGCCTAAAAACATTTGGTTCGGGAGAACAAGTGAAAGAATTTTCTCCAATATGGTGAATTTCCCAGCTGGGAAAATACTTAAAAGTTACATCACTCACACTTTTACACGTGCTTTGAACACAGCAGCTTTCTAGCAATTGTAGTTACACCCTTATCCTGTTGCCAGTAACAACAACAGCAAATCAAGAGCTTTCCAAAGACAGATTGAGAATAATCTCAGTGACCAGAATAACAAGAGCACAGCTATGGGAATGATTGTTTTTATCATCCTACTGTTGAAGGAAAAGTCTTCGTCATGGTTCAGTCCAAGCCGGGAATAAACAACATGGCGACTGCTTTAGAAAGACGTTTGCAGTTTATGGAAGAGGAGAGGCAGACAGGAAGATGGCTCTGGAAGAAAAGAGAGTGAGCACATGTAGGGAGTGGGGTTTTATACCCTCTGGAGCGTTTTGTTTGGAGTTATTCCTGTGGCATGAACTTTGACCTGAGTCTGAGTGTGCTTTTCTGGTATTCTGATGGTGATGGGTTAATCCTGTTATGTCCCAAGGGTCACATCCTGCTTCCCTGGGGCTGTGGCTGACGACCCTTAGATTTTTGGTGTGAGGGATTGTGGATTCTAGGGATCTTTCTTCCTAATCCCAGTTTCCTGACTCCCGTCTTTCTGACAAGATTGTCACATCTGCAATTCTGCAGACTTGGTTTCTGCTTGGGACAGAGAGACTTGGGGGGGGTTGGTTTCTGCTTTTAAAATACTTTAGGGAAATATATTCTGCCTTTTAAATATTTCCAAGAATATTTCTTTCTCTGGGGGGGGGTAGATATGACTTCCCACACTACCAGTACTTGAAAGCAGTTCTATCATTTAATATCCACGTGGAGGTCAGTCTTCGATTGTCTCCGTGAGTATTTCCAATGCGATGAGAAATTATCCACCATTTAAAACATTCATAGCCCTGGGAGGATCTTACGTTGGGTCGCAACCCGTAAAAAGCAAGATGAAACAATAAAGCCGAGTAAAATAAATAATAGATCCCAAACATGCACTAATAAATGTTGTAGCGATTGTAATGAGGCAGTACTGGAGAACAAAAAGGTTTTGGTCAGACTGTGGATAGTGCTAACTTCTGAATCACCACAAACACCCTAGGACTGCCCCCGACCTTCGCTCATTTCGCCGGGACCTGAAAACTTGGCTCTTCGAGCTCTTTGGCCCAGACTGAGGGGTTTTTAAATTTTAATTGGGTTTTAGATTTATTTTTGGCGGCTTGAATTTAATTTAATTGTTTTAATTGATTTTAATTTTTGTATTTCACGGTTTTAACTGCCCTGTAAACCGCCCTGAGTCTTACGGGAATAGGGTGGTATACAAATTCAATAAATAAATAAATAAATAAATAAATAAATAAATAAATAAATAAATAAATAAATAAATAATCATACACTGCTACTAAAACAGGGATCCAAAACCTCTGGGCTCCATCCTTCTAGTGGTCTGTGAGTTGTTTTCAACCGGGCCACGGAAACTGGGTGAGCGCACATGTAGACTGCTCATGCAAATGGAGTTGTGCACATGCTTGCTGGCTGCCCACAGAGAACCATCCCCTGCCCCATCAGTCCATAAGGCCAGAAAGGTTGTGGAACTCTCTACTTCAAGTCAGATGACGTTGATACTAACCTGACCATCAGCGAAGGGCGCTCCAAATCTTGGACATTCTTCTAGGGCCAGGGCTAGGTGTGGTATCTAATGGGTGATCTAGACAACAGCTTTAATGCTCCCTTTTGCATTCTGTAGATTAACGAAGCATGCAGTGGTGGGATTCAGCCAGTTCACACCAGCTTGGCAGAACCAGTAGCTAATTTTCTGTTGCCCAGGCCCAGGATGGACTTCTGGAAGCGGCATCCACGCAGAGAACCGCTTGTTCACATATTTGAATACCACCACTAAAACCTTAAACTGTTCTGCTCAGCCCATACCAGGTGAATGAATTACAGACCAACAGTGTGCTGCAGCCACCAAAAAAAGGCAATGCAGTCCTAGGCTGTATCAACAGAGGGAAAACATGAAGATCACAAATAGTGATAGTACCACACTGTACTGCATGGGTGAAGCCACATTTGGATTATTGCATGCTGAGGTCCTAGAAAGAGTGCAGAGAAGAGCAACAAAGATGATTAGGGGGCTGAAGGCTAAAACATATGAAGAATGGTGGCAAGAATTGGGTTGTGGTAAGAACACACTCTCCCAATTCTTTTTGCTATGCCTCCCAAATCCCAAGAATAAAGCTCAGGAAAAAGAAATGCAGGAACAATGTTTCTCTGGTGAAAGCCCTGGCTATTGCAAAAAGTGGAATCAAGCCTGTTGATTCACAAAGAGAGCTCAAGAGAGGCAACAGACAGACTAAAGATAAAATTAAAGGTAAAATTAATTACATTTGTTTGACCGGATTAAAACCCAAGGAGGCCAGCATTTTAGACCCATTGCTAGCCTTTGCAAAACAAGCCAAACAAATCTAATAACAAAAGCACACAAAGCAAGCCTCCAATTTATGAAATGCTGTCAATTTGTCAGATGTCCCAGATCTGCATGTTATTGCTGGTTCTGCTTATCAATAAACCATCTTTCTTAAGCAGGCTCCTTTTTATTCCTGGCTTGGAACTGGACCTGATTTTTCTTCCAACAGGGTATATCTAATCTAGTGAAAAGAAAGACTAGAGGTGGCATGATAGCCGTGTTCCAATATCTAAGGGGTTGTCACAAAGAAAAGCGGGTCAACCTACTCATCAAAGCACCTCAAGGCAGGATAAGAAGCAATGGATGGAAACTAATCAAAGAGAGAACTAAGAAAAAAAACTTTCCTGGCAATAGACAAATTGTGTCCTTATCAAATTCACAAAATATTCTCTACCCTTCCCTCCCTGCAAATCATTTTACACAATGCCAAAAATATTTACTAATGCAACAGTTTGTTAGCAAGCAGGCAGATAGTTCAGAAAACTGTTTACAGATGAAGGACCGTTTGCAAATTAGATATCTTGTGATGTAAATGTTCCTAATGTAATTCAGAGATGCCCATATGACATGATTACGAATTGATGTGGCTTTGTAGGGTATCCATTACCTAGAATTTGTTTAGCTTTTAGTATTATTATTATTATTATTTTTGTTACAGAACAGAAAATCCATTCAATCTGTCTCAGAGATCTAGTATACCAGTTAAATGGTGGTATAGTCAAAAAGAAAGTAGCATTTTAAATTTCCACCAGGACATTTAGTTTGCCTCTGTAATTATAGCAGCAGGGCTTACACATTAAGCAGTAGTCAACCAAATAATTATTGCCAGATATGACTTTAATAGAGAAGTCATGCCATCAAATATTTGATAAGGAGTAGCACAGTTAGTCAAAATACATCTACGAAATTTCAGCACCTCATTGATTTTACTGTACACCTGTCATTGGATTTATAGAAGGGACTATTAAATAAGAGGAGAGAAACATGATTTATAAACATAGTCTTTTTTTTAAGGGAATGTATGCCTTTTGACACTAATAATTGGCAATCTACTGTATATGAGTCTACCGGTTTTAAAAACAAGCTTTTTTCGGGCCCACAAACTTCCTTGAGTTTCTTGAGCAAAACAACAAGGTTTCCCCCCCCCCCAGATTTATAGGTTACCATCCATTACCAGAGTTTCAATCTGCTGCAAGGTTTAAAAGAAACTGTCAGCTATTTATTATTTCTACCGTCACTAGACACACACAAGCCATTGTGAGCAGATGACCTTGGAGGAAAGAAAAGAAAGATTTGAAAGGCAAAATGGAGACAGGACACAGTCTTTCTAGGTTGACTAAAGGGAGAAGTTTGAAAGCTGCTGCATTTTTTTTAAGGCTTTCATTTTGAGCATCTTCATTAAGGTCATCCTGTAAAACCTTTTCCTTGCCTTCAGAACTTTTAGGTCTTCAAATTTTGCCTCGGAGAACTATTGTTAGAAGCCTCTGCTCCGTGTGTCCTTCTGATGTTATAGTCCCTAGAGAAAAAAAAAACTCCATCTTCCTACACAAAGGTAGTTTGTTTTTGTTTGTTTTTTTCAAAAAGGCAACTGGAATGCCTTGTTTTTTCACCTTGAAAACATTTTACTTCTTATCCAAGAAGCTTCTTCCATTCATTCGTTCATTTATTTATGCATGTTTGGGAATCCAGACTACATTCCACTACACCTTTCCTTTACTTATCTTATACGTTGGATTGCTGAAGTTGTTCCCTCTGAGCCACTGGATTCCCACCACATCACTCTAAGCAAACTCAAAATTAGAGTTAAGTTAATATTGGAAAATCACCATGGGCCCTGTCAAGAAGAGGCAGCCAGTGGGATATGAAGAAATTTACAGAAGGAATTCCCCAGGGATTCTTGAGTAAAAGATGTCTCCTATGCGTCTAACGGGGATGAATAAATCCCTTCATTCATTTGCCATTCTTAAGTTTTAATTTGGCAGCTGAAATAGTAAGAGTGAGACGGCGGAGGTTTTGTCTTTTTTTTTTTTTTTGAAAAGTAACAAGGCTCGGATGAGTGACAGCAAGTCCTGAAGGTGTCAAGACATCTGGGCCCACAGCTCAGATGTACTTGTGGACAGTTCCAGCTTCACGGGAAATAGCATCAATCAAGGACAGATGAAAAACCAAATTAGAACTACTTTTTTTTCAAACATGACCAACCAGCCAGCAAAAGTGGGTCATTGTCATGAGCTTCTAGCTGAGGTTCCCTGAAAAACAGCGGCAGGTGGCTGGTAATATCACATCTGGAGAACTGTGTGAACAGCTGGCAGATCTTCTAGCTTGAAGCTTTCAGTTATGCAATTTAGGGTTCTTTTTTTTTTCAAAAAAGCAAACTTTTTTTTTTGACAGATTTCACCTACAAGAGGGAATTTTGCTCCTTTGTACTTCATCTAGTGTTCTAGCCTGAATTTCCTGAGGAGTGGGAAGGACTGACCGAGGCTTTTTAAAGCATTGCTTTCGTTTTTATTTTATTTTTTAAGGCTGCTTCTCTAAGAAACTCCGTCTTCGTGGAAGTATTTTAATGAAAAACAAACAAGAAGGATAGGTGCGTGTGAAATTCCATCAGTTTAGCTAGAATATTTCTAAGAGGGGGAAAAGGAAGAGGGGAGAGAATCAAATCTTCACACAACCCCATTTGCTATGGGATCATAATTCTATGGACTGACTTAATTGTGCATCAGTTGATGCATATCAGCTTCTCAACTGAATTTGTCGCCTTTATTTAGCTTGCTTCTTCTTTAGATGACTTTAACCTTGATACCCCTCTCTGTTTGGAATGTGTATATTGGTCATAACAAATCCATGGCCTTCACACAACAAGGAAAAGGTCCCCAATATCCAAGGCATCTCTAAAACTAGCCAGTGATGAAAAAGACAGTTGAATGAAATGTTAGGCATGAAGAATCAGGACCACATGATAGGTTCCCTGGTTTATTGCTCATGTCTATACAATCTACAGTAGTCAGCTAATGGTCAGCATTCAATTGGTGCTACATAAGAGTCAAGGCAATTCAAGAGAGGCTGGACCTGAACCACTGGTGGGAACATAATGACTCTAGGCTGATTCCTCTCTCGACTCCACCCTCAGGCTCTGCCTTTCCTTCTCCTACAAAAGGAGGAGTCAACTAAAACATATGAAGAACGGCTGCAGGACTTGGGTTTGGCTAGTCTAAAGAAAAGAAGAAGCAGGGGTGACATCATAGCAGTATTCCAGTATTGGAGGGGCTGCCACAAAGAAGAGGGTGTCAAACTGTTCTCCAAAGCATCTGAAGGCAGGACAAGAGACAATGCTTGGAAACTGACCAAAGATAGGAGCCACCTGGAATTAAGGAGAAGCTTCCTGACAGTGAGGTCAATTAACCAGTGGAACAGCTTGCTACCAGAAATCGTGGGTGCTCCATCACTGGAGGTTTTTAAGAAGAGACTAGACAGTCACTTGTCTGACATGGTATAGGTTCTCCTGCTTGAGCAGGGGGCTGGACTAGAAGACCTCCAAGGTCCCTTCCAGCTCTATTCTATTCTATTCTATTCTATTCTATTCTATTCTATTCTATTCTATTCTATTCTATTCTATTCTATTCTATTCTATTCTATTCTATTTTATTCTATTCTATTCTATTCTATTCTATTCTATTCTTTCTAATTCTATTCTGTTCTATTCTACTCTTTATAATTCTGTTCTACTCTGTTCTATTCTATTCTATTCTATTCTATTCTTTCTAATTCTATTCTGTTCTATTCTACTCTTTGTAATTCTGTTCTACTCTGTTCTATTCTATTCTATTCTATTCTATTCTATTCTATTCTATTCTATTCTATTCTATTCTATTCTATTCTATTCTATTCCATTCCATTCCATTCTATTCCATATTCCATTCCACTGTACTCTACTCCACTCCACTCCACTCCACTCCACTCCACTCCTTTCCATCACATCCCTTCCATTCCCCACTCCATTCCATATATCCTATCCTGTCCTATTCTATTCTATTCTATTCTATTCTATTCTATTCTATTCTATTCTATTCTATTCTATTCTATTCTATTCTATTCTATTCTATTCTTTCTAATTCTGTTTACTCTGTTCTGTTCTATTCTATTCTATTTTCTATTCTGTTCTGTTCTGTTCATTTCATTTCATTTCATTAAATGATAAACATATCTTGGATGAAGGATCCCGACTTAGTTCAGCTGCCCATGAATCCTTACTGACATACTTTGTTTATTAGTTTATAATATAAAATACAAAAATACAAAAGAAAATAGGAAAATAAGACTTCCATCAGCGGTGTTCTGCTGAGAGGACCGGCAACGGCGCTATGTTGCACATGGCGTCTGGCCACAAGTGGCAGCAAGCAGTTGCAGAAGAAGTCAAGTAGCAGCGCAACAGGTGTCAGGATGTGGGAGGCCTGGCTGTGGTGCTCCTACTGGTAAGGTAAGCCAGTGTGGGGTGCGTGTGGCAGCTTCACCACCCCTACCCCTGCCCTAGCTTGATTTTTATGGGTGCACCTCGCCCCCAAACTAGGGCTTAGTTTTGGAGTAGGGATTATATTAGGCCCACCCACAAAAAATTGAGCTAGGGGTTACTATTGGACTGGGTCTAACTTTCTGGGAAACACAATAATATCTGCAAGAAAACCACCAAGCTCAGAGAACAGCCAGGACCCGATAAAGTATGTATGTAATTTGGGTGCTGATGTCCAGATGTCAATTTTCCTCATCTGCCTCTCCTTACAGACAGTTTTATCTAGAGAAGTTATTCAAGAACACATATTATTCAGTAGTGATATGAAGGGTTATTGTTAATCTCTCAAATTGCTGATGTAATTCAAAAGGATTTAATCTACTCGGAAATCACATGCAAGCACATATTGACTACTTCGTGCAAAATACAACCACCAGTTTTGTAATTCCACGAAGTGTCCAGAACATGTTATTATTTCATAAAAAGACTTGATGGATTCTGGGAACCCCATGCAGTTGAAAATACAATTGTAAGAAATTAAAATACCCAATAAATACTCCTTAGGAAATCTTACTGGAGATGCCTAGAGAGTTTTACAAAGATTAGTTTTAGCCAACATCTAATCCTCATGACTCAGCTAAGCCATAACATTAGCAAAAAAAGAAAAAAGAAAGCTCAACAACTCTAGTTTACTGTAGCTGCTGTAATTCAATCTTCACTGTTTCCTCACATGGCTAAATTGATGAAGACACATTTCATGGTAAATGAGGAGAGATCAAAAATTATTTTTCAAAATTGAGTATTGGCAATTTTGTTTCCAGTAGTGACTGCTATATAACTTTGAGATTTTGTAAGGTTGGTGAACAAGAATAGTCATTCCTCATTGTGATATATTTTATATGTATGTATGTATGTATATAGTATCCCACCTTGGAAATTCTATACAAATCCCACATTCTACAGTCATTAATTCCCTTTGTGTAGTGCTTTGTGTTTTGTTGTTTTTCCTAATTGCCATTTGGGTCTAATTTTTTAAAAGTTACAAGAAAATATTCTGCTGATTCATATGTAGCTTTCCACTCTGGTACTGCTCTCTAAATTACATTCTAATAAACAGAATTAGCCTCTCTCTCTCTGTTTGTGTGTGTTTGTGTGTGTGTGTGTGTGTGTATGTATGTATATAGAAATGACAATTAAATCAATTTAGTGTAATTTAAACTGTTAGCTTTCTGATCAGTTCAAAGTGTTATAAAATGGCTTTTATTCTAGTCGGTGGCAAGATTTAAATGCAGTTTCATGAGAATGGTTACACAGCTTAGAAAAGCAGCATAAGTGTTCCTAACTAAAAAAGAATGAAGAAAAAAAATGTAGACTAAAATATTATGAAATACTAGGATCTTTAAAGGAACTAGAATTACCAGAAATGATTTAGCTAAAACTGCAATCCTATGTTGCTGAATGTTAAACTATTGAGAATCCAAAATGCTGATTTAATAGCAGCTAAAACATTAATATAATGTTTGGGGGGGGCGGGGTTGGGAGTATCACAGTTCACTGAAAAGGTTAAGTATTAGAGACCAAGTATCATAATCTAACAATTAACATCTACTTTGCAGGGGATACATTGTGGCATTTCTATCTTAATTTGCATCATGAAATGTAACTGAGCGTCAGATTAACAAACACATGAACTGTGTGCAGCATTGGTTAAGGAAATGCATTATTCAGGCATCACCCATCTGCAATCTATGTTTATGTTCCAAACAGATGAATCAGCCTTGTGTGATCAGCACTCACAAAACTGTCCAAAGCCAGGATCCTTGACAAGTGTCTTCAGAAAGGAAAGGTCAGTCAGGCTTGTCACCAGAAAGCGTTGTAGGATGATAAATGATGGCATCAAAACTCTGTTCAATTCTGGAGTTCAGATGTATTCTTATTTATTTATTTATTTTGCTAAAAAAAATTGCCGCAAGGAAAGAAACATTAGGAAATATTATTTCCTAATGCTATTTATTTGAGGGTAATATGATTTGAGGGACCGTCTCGACCTATTCTCCAAAGCACCTTGAGGGCAGGACAAAAAGTAATAGGTGGAATCATGGAGAGAAGCAACCTGGAACTAAGGAGAAACTTCCTAACGGTGAAGACAATTAACCAGTGGATCAACTTTGCCTTCCAAAATCTTGGGTGCTCCATCACTGGAGGTTTTTAAGAAGAGGCTAGACAGTCACATGTCTGAGATGGTATAGGTTCTCCTGCTTGAGCAGTGGGCTGGACTAGAAGACCTCCAAAATCCCTTCCAACTCCTACTCCTATTCTATTCTATTCTATTCTATTCTATTCTATTCTATTCTATTCTATTCTATTCTATTCTGTTCTGTTCTGTTCTGTTCTGTTCTGTTCTGTTCTGTTCTGTTCTGTTCTATTCTATTCTATTCTTCTATTCTATTCTGTTCTGTTCTATTCTATTCTATTCTATTCTGTTCTGTTCTGTTCTGTTCTGTTCTGTTCTGTTCTATTCTATTCTATTCTATTCTATTCTATTCTATTCTATTCTATTCTATTCTATTCTATTCTATTCTATTCTGTTCATTTTCTCTGTCATTATATCAACCAATTACTGTAGATAAGCAATTCCTATAGTTGATTCTGGTTACAAACAGATTCATTGCTTGTTGCTGTTTTATGATTCAACACTGAACAATCTTGATTCTGTTGCATTTACCAGCAAGTGGATATGAATTTGAGCATAATGTGATTGCAAATACAACATGCAATATAATTTCCCACTTTTAAAGTTTGTTTTTCCCCTTTTGCTGAGAACAAGCCTGGGTGAAGCCTAACAAGCCTAACAGTGAAGACAATTAACCAGTGGATCAACTTTGCCTTCTGAAATCGTGGGTGCTCCATCACTGGAGGTTTTTAAGAAGAGACTGGACAGACACTTGTCTGAGATGGTATAGGTTCTCCTGCTTGAGCAGTGGGCTGGACTAGAAGACCTCCAAGGACTCCATTCCAGCCAGTTCCAGCCTGTTACCAAGGTTGTGGCACCAGGAAGAAGAATTGTTAGCAACTGCTTGACTCAGGAGTTCTCATAACACCTCCATGACAGCAGATTGGTTCCTAATGGATTGGGGTGTTGGGATGGGCTTTGAACATTGGGGAATTTAGCTTAACAGTTTGTGCGGGAGCCTCAGATTGTGCTCACCTCCTTGCAATCACTTTCTCGCAGTAAAAGTTCCTCTTGGAATAATGTTCGTTTCGAGAGTCATGCTTTCCCAAGTAGACACAATAGCTGAGGCGGGACCTTACGCTGTTATTCGGTATTCTGTATTAGGATAAAGGAAGTTCACCTTTTCTCCATGTGGTTCTCTTTTGACCAGTGTGATCTCCAGATCTGGTGGATTTCAAGCCCCCATGCTTCAAAATATTGTTCGCCGTTGAGAACTCCAGGGGCTAGCGTTGGATCGTTCAACTTGGCAAATCTCGCTTCTTAAATTTTGAGGTCCTTTTTAAGCAGGAGAAAAAGCGAAGTCACTTTCGGACTTGGTTCTGAGCAATGCCGTAACCTGGCAGAGTTAGAATAAGCAAAGAGAGAGTTGAAATTTATCTTCTGCTTGAGACAACAGTTAAAATTAAAACACCGCAGGTGTGTGTGGGGGGGGGGTCTTGGTTTTTTTTAAAAACTCTCTGTTAGAATACATCCAAGGCAAAGTAGCCCATTATCTGTCAAGTTCCATTAGCTCCAAAATCTCTTCTCCCGGCCCTCAAACACGCAGGCAGAATTTGGGCTTCTGCGAAGCATCGCCTTGGTTTCACGTTTTCATGACTCCCTTTGGAGAACAGTGGAAAGCTATCGCGGCAAGTGCCTTCCCACACAAAAGCTGGAACTGCAAACAAGAAGCACAACCCACGCCTTACGCCAACATTTGGTGCAGATCAGCACGGACAAATCAACCGTTCGCCACCCCCCACCCACCCCCAAAAGACAGAGCTAAAATCACGTTTTTAATTGTTCCGCTAGTACAACTCGAGCACAATCCAATCTAAACAGCCCCTCTCCGCCCCCCTACTCGTTCTATTCCTAGGTGAGGCAGAAGCAGACACAGCAGTTGTGCTAAGCTGCGGAGCCGTGTGACCTATGGCAGAGTTTGATGGATCAGCAGTTTTTTGGTTTCCCCCCCCCCTCAAATCCTGGAGTACCTCAGGTTAAACACACACACACACACACACACACACACAAAACAACCCTGTCCATTGCACAAAACGAAATAGCAGCTCTGTCCTCAGGCATTCTACTCCAAAGGACTAAACTGGAAGCGATATTAATTATGAGAATGCAGTAATGGGCACACTGCTCTGTGTGCAGCAGGCCGCCCTACGGAATGCAAAGTAGGGTTTGAACAGTAAGGTTAGGGATGCTAATGTTCTTTTACTGGGTCTCCACAAAACAACAACAACAACAACAACAACAAAAAACCTGCCCGCTGATAGCGGCATGCTAAATGAAGCTTTTCCTGTTCTGAAATGCCACTAGCTGCTTTTTCTCATGCGGGATCAGTACGGAAAAGGCGAGCAGAAGAAGAAGAAAAAAAAAACAAAATAACTGACTTTGCTAAGCTGGCTGTGGCTGCTGTCGCTCTGACTGAACGCAACCTGCTGGAATTTGCACAACCTGCATTAGAGAGCATCAGCCTTTAAGAGACAACATGGGGTGGGTGGGTGAGGAGAGAACAAAAATTGGAAGAGAGCTGAGACCAAAACAAATAAAAATAAATAAATAAAAATAAAATGATGGATGGGTGGATCAGGTTATTAAAAGAGCCGGGCTCTAGTTGAAAATGCAATTTGGGGCTCGTAAAGTCCCAGGGTACTGAGAGAACAACACACACACACACACACACACACACACACACACACAAAAGATCTATTGGAAGGATAATAAGGAAAACCAATTCAAGATTATATGTGGATATGGGCAGAGAGAAATATGAATATACATTTGAAAACTTCAGACGATGGCAGCCCTTAAGTTAAAGCAGTCCTGAAGTTTTGTGTAAGGGCCAGTTCTGCTCTTTGTGAGTGTCTGTGGATGCCATACTGTCTCCTTTGAGTTCACCTCTGCCCAGGACTTTTTTTGTCATAGAACGCTCAGAACGGAGTTCCGGCACCTTTTTTTGGTTGGAGCTTTGTAAGGTAGGCAAGGTGGGTTGTATGACATGTGTGAGTTCCAGCACCTTTTTCTTTTACAAAAAAAGCTGTGTTGCTTTTACTGATACAGTTATAAATATAAATATGTTGCATTTCCTTTCATGCAATCTTGGTTCTCACTGAAACACGGGTGGCAAAAACCCCAAACCCGTAACATTTCATTACCATGCCTGTTTTATTGACCAATGGATTGGTAAGATTAGGTCTACCCAAGTTATTTATCTGCCCGTTTCAATGTTTTCAAAAAAAAAAACCAAAACCAACATACTGTCTTCCTTCAAGGACTTGTGGGTCACATAATATATCACTAAACAAAATGTATGCAGAGATGAGATGGTAATTATGAGTTTTGTCATGCACTGGAAAACCGCTGCATTGAAATTCCTCCTCCACCTAAGAGCGTTTTGCAAAATAAGTTTATTTTTATTTATTTTTTTGGAGAAAAAAAAGCTTCTCGTGGTAGAACACACAGCCTTGCCTTTCAATCCATCTCATAACTTAAGGAAGAAAAATACTCTTCCGCATATCTTTGCAGAAATGCTCATAGTTGAAACACACTCTGCCAAAGTAAGATGGACTCGAAAACCTTACCTGCATAGTTGGGTTATCTAGGTCAACTCTCTACCTGTGCTGGCAATAACTATATGTTATTTTTGTAAGAATTGAAAAGACCCCAGCGGAGCAGAGAAGAAAAACTTTACTAGTCAAGGGAAGCTTCAACTGGTTGCAGCCCACTTTACCACTCTTAATAAACAGACCCTACCAAAGCAAAGGGACGCGATGGCTCAGTGGGTTAGGATGCTGAGCTTGTCAATCAGAAGGTCGGCAGTTTGGCGGGTCGAATCCTGAGTGCCGCGTAGCAGAGTGAGCGCCTGTTACTCATCCCAGCTTCTGCCAACCTAGCAGTTTGAAAGCACGTAAAAATGCAAGTAGAAAAATAGGGACCACTCCGGTGGGAAGGTAACAGTGTTCCGTGCGCCTTTGGCGTCTAGTCATGCCGGCCACATGACCACGGAGACGTCCTTGGACAAGCGCTGGCTCTTGGGCTTTGAAACAGAGATGAGCACCGGCCCCTAGAGTCAGAAACGACTAGCATGCATGTGCGGGGGAACCTTTACCAAAGCAAACTGACTCACTCAAAAATGCCAAGTCAGAATTAGCACACGGGATAATTAAGCGACATTTCTAAAACTCCCCAGGCCAAGCGCGGAATTGTCTCACAACATATTTTTTCTCAGATGAGAATCATTTGACTAAGATAAACAAAATATTTTTAAAATATTTTTTTTTTAAAAAAAGGGGGATGTGTTTCCACTTAGGGCAGGGCAATAAGCAAAAAAATAATAAATAGCACGCTGACTATGTTTGTTCTCCTCCCTCATCCAGGACTGGTTGCAGTGAGTTTTGACAGAAGGGAAAAGATCCCATCTGGTTTAAAGAAGATTATCTGACTGTGTAAATGAGGTAAATTTATGCAAATGGCATTAATTGTCTAAATTTGGGTTTAATGGGCAACTAGTTTTAATGGAACGTCTTCTCCCAATAGATTGATAAACAGAATCTTTACCGTATACAGATATTGTGTGTGTATGTGTGTATTTGTATGTGTATGTATATGTATGTATGTATGTTTCTATATGAATTTAGAAATTTATATATGTGTGTGTGTGCATGCGTGTGTGTGTAACATACTTAAATTTCCAAATTCCTTTTTCATCCCAGTCAGTTGTATTGGTCAATTTCTCTTCCAATCCTGTGCTTTTTTTTTTTTTAAAAAAGTTTGTCTTTCATTTTGCAAAACAACACACACACAAAAAAATAAATCTGGCAGATGTCTTCCATGGCTGAACATACCGTTTCTTTTTCTTCACAGAAAAAAAAAATAAAATAAAAAATAAATCCTCGTGGTGTGATCATTCTGGAGGATTTTGACTCATCATCTCACAGTTTATCCTCCTCATAATATTGAGATAACCAGAAGCACAGCACATCTTTTGACAAGACAGAAGGCCCTCCAGCTTTCAATTTCCAGTAGCTCCAGATAAAAGCATTTTTTTTTTTTGGGAATCCAGGATTACGGAAGACCTTTAGCATCATATCTAGGAGAGTTGCATTGGCGGAAGAAATAATAATGTCGTGCAATCGAGGGAATAGGAAAGGCAGACGAGAGAAAAGGAGATACAGAGCTTACAAATCCAGACCGGGAAGAGATTCCTATGATACTCTTCTGCCAAAGAAGCAAAGATCTTGATAGGCATCAGGTTGAGTGCTATATAAACACATTCAGAAGGAAGATGCCTAAAGCTAATGGATTGGAGGAAGAACGGTTTCACAAAACAAGATGTCCGTGAAGAGTGACATCAGCTGAAGCATTCGTGAGCTTGCAAAGAAGAGTTGGTGGGGTGGAATGTGGTCTGGATTCCCAGGAGGGAGGGGCTGCACTCCAGAGGATCAAGAGACATTGCAGTCCCACAGGTGCTTTTTTTTTCAGGAGGCATCTGAACTTTCTGGTTTTTCTTTGAAGACGTTTCACTTCTCATCCCAGAAGCTACTTCACCTCTGACTGGATGGTGGGGAAGGGAAGGAGTTATACTCCTTGCAGACAGCTGGTCATTTGCCTTCTTTTAGAGAGCCGCTGAGGCCATTTGCAGGTTGACCTGTGTCCTCGGGGTCACCTGAGTGCTGCAAATGGGTGTGGAGCCATCTTGGCTGCAGGATGTTTTCTGCCGTGGGTCCTGTCACTGTTGAAGGCGGGCGCAGGGTGTTGGGGACTTGTCTGGGTTGTCTGAATCTCAAACTGAAGTGCTAATAGTTCCTGGAGCCTGCAATGTTTTCTGGAAATCCGTTCGTCCTCCCACGCCATTCGAAGGGCGTTCATCCCAAAACGCATAGCTAAACGTCTATGGAGATTCTCAGTCCTCCAGGCATGGTTGTCCCAAAGGCGCTTTTTTTCAGGAGGCCACTGAGCATTTTGGTTTTTCGTTGAAGATGTTTCGCTTCTCATCCAAGAAGCTTCTTCAGCTCTGACTAGATGGTTGCCTCCTGGAAAAAAAAATACCTTGGGACAACCAAGACCTAGATGACTGAAAATCTCCATGGACGAGAGACATTGCAGTTTAGAGAAAGAGGGCTAAGACAACTCCCCTCTAAGACTTCCCAGAGTATACGTTTAATAGTGCGAGCATTTTGCTTTAGTTCAGCAAGATGTCTGTCTATAAGTGGGAAAAAAACAATAAAGGAAATTGCGTAGAGAATCTCAACGTGTCTCCCTTGCTTTTTGGAGCCTGACAAGTCAAACAACATTTTAGCCTCGTGGACTCGCCGCGGAATTGCAGAACCATCGAATCGAATTCATATCCCGTTGTGAAGCGGAGTGACATTTGTGTGATTGCCATTATGTCTCTGATATTCTTGCAATGCAAGGTTTACGCTGGAGTGCCCAGCCACAGTCGTGTAAAGATACAACAATTTAGACACGATTCCAAAAGATGTGAACGGGACAGCAAGCTTTGCTCTTGCTCTACAATCATCCTAGGATGCCCACAAAAGACACAACAGCTTTCAAAAGTGCCAGAAGAGTTTTATATTGTGCTCAGCAAACAGCGACGTGAACTAACTGAAATCTAATCTAAAATATTGCCTGGAGTTTCTTTTTTGAAAGACGATTTTATTTATTTCTTTTGCTACTGAGAAGGATTATTTGCTACCGGGAAGATTGGTTTACGCTTTACTTGTTATTGAATTAATATGGATGATTCCGAGTCATCTCCTTTTCCAGGTCCTTCAGTGGAAATTCAGATCTTTTTTTCAGCAGCTTCTAACATTTTTTTTCGCCCCATATACTTGGGAAGAGTTTCGATGAGATTCAAGAGACCAAAACCTGCCAAAATTCAGATCGATAGAGACAAAGAGTCCCTATCGTATAGTCCCTTTGAAAAGGCAAAAAGACACAGCTTAGCCAAAATGTCGTTTGTTTTTAGTCTAAATTGAAACACTAACAGCAACTCGTACTGAGAAAAATAATAATAATAACAGGATTATTAAAGCAGTCCAGACTTGCTGGTGGAAACCCCAGTGTTAATTTCGACTCCCAGGCGGTCTTGAGCATTTCTGCTTCATGCAGGTTGCCATTTTTTTCTCACACAATGAGATCCTCTGCAGTACACTAAGGAACATGCTGCCGTTTACTCAGGGGAAACTGGGTTGAACAACGAGGACCCTTGTCAATCTGAATTGTGTGTTTCCAGGACAAGTGAGAGTCTGTAACTGGGAGAAAGGCAGACTAGATAAAAGTAGTCCTTGACATAGCAACACTTTTTTTTAACCAGTTAGATTTTTGGCTGATACAATGGCATTATTTCAGTCCAGCGCCAGTTGTCTAATTTCATTTCAAATCACAGGTGTGTATTTTTTGAGTTGAGTTGAGCTCAACGTCTTGTAAGGTCATATTATATATGGGAGAAGAACGAAGCTGAAGTCACCAGCCAGAGGACGACGGATGAGATTTCGTCGAAACGTTGCCCTGATACATCCAATTCTACATGGGGAAAACCCGAATGACCAAAGATCTACATACAAACACCCGCGAAAACCTCAGAAAACATATATATATATATATATATATATTCTTGGCAACAGTTTGAAGGGTAGAATAGAATAATAACTTTATCGCCACTTTAAATGTATACTAATCAGCATACAGTAAAATGAGATGTCATTGCATACAGCTCTCAAAGGTTAACCTCCTCCAATATGCCCTGCCTAAACGTAACAAAAATAAATAAATAAATAAAATAATTTATGCATACACCCCCATACACACACATGTGGCCCAGAGGGAAAACAAACAACAACCACAATCTAGTTCGGATGTATACATGTGCATGGTGATAAAAACAAATATTACAAATAATTAATCGTGATATTAATTATCATTTGCACCTCAGTACAGTGTCTGGCTTGGTAAGGCAACCAAACAGGAGAGGAACAAACTTCAATTGATCGTTAGGACTGCAGAAAAAAAAAATCACCACCAGCCTGCCTTCCATTGAGGACCGGTATACTGCACAACCCAGGAAGAGGGCTTAGAAAATATCCACACACCCCTCACAAGCTGGACATAATCTATTCCAACTGCTTCCTTCAGGATGCCCCTATAGAGTAAAGAGGTAAAGGTTCCCCCGCGCATGCGTGCTAGTCGTTTCTGACTCTAGGGGCCGGTGCTCATCTCCGTTTCAAAGCCGAAGAGCCAGCACTTGTCCGAGGACGTCTCTGTGGTCATGTGGCCGGCATGACTAGACGCCAAAGGCACACGGAACGCTGTTACCTTCCCACCTATTTTTCTACTTGCATTTTTAGGTGCTTTCGAACTGCTAGGTTGGCAGAAGCTGGGATGAGTAACAGGCGCTCACTCTGTTATGCGGCACTCGGGATTCGACCCGCCAAACTGCCGACCTTCTGATCGACAAGCTCAGCATCCTAACCCACTGAGCCACCTATAGAGTAGTGAATGGCAAAACAACCAGACATAAAGGTAGTTTCCCCCCCCAACTTCCATCGCTCTGCCGAACACTTAATCCCCACATCACTGTCTCACTTCTCATCTTATGTCATCCTCTCATCTTTCCTACTATCTTCTCCTATTCGTTTCTTATGACTTATCAGTTATTGTTTGTAATTTATTATTAACTATGATACAGTAACTGTGATTTATGGTCTATGATCTATTACTTGCTGTATATATGTACGCTGTGAGCTTATGCATCAGAGACAAATTTCTTGTGTGTCCAGTCACACTTGGCCAATAAAGAATTCTATTCTATTCTATTCTATTCTATTCTATTCTATTCTATTCTATTCTATTCTATTCTATTCTATTCTATTCCATATTCTATTCTATTCTATTCCATTCCATATTCTATTCCATATTCTATTCTATTCTATTCTATTCTATTCTATTCTATTCTATTCTATTCTATTCTATTCTATTCTATTCTATTCTATTCTATTCTATTCTATTCTATTCTATTCCATTCCATTCCATTCCATATTCTATTCTATTCTATTCTATTCCATTCCATATTCTATTCCATATTCTATTCTATTCTATTCTATTCTATTCCATTCCATATTCTATTCCATATTCTATTCTATTCTATTCTATTCTATTCTATTCTATTCTATTCTATTCTATTCTATTCTATTCTATTCTATTCTATTCTATTCTATTCTATTCTATCCTATCTATTCTATTCTATTCTATTCTATTCTTTTCTATTCTATTCTATTCCATTCCATTCCATTCCATTCCATTCCATTCCATATTTTCTATTCTATTCTATTCTATTCTATTCTATTCTATTCTATTCTATTATTCTATTCTATTCTATTCTATTCTATTCTATTCTATTCTATTCTATTCCATTCCATTCCATTCCATTCCATATTCTATTCTATTCTATTCTATTCTATTCTATTCTATTCTATTCTATTCTATTCTATTCTATTCTATTCTATTCTATTCCATTCCATATTCTATTCCATATTCTATTCTATTCTATTCTATTCCATTCCATATTCTATTCCATATTCTATTCTATTCTATTCTATTCTATTCTATTCTATTCTATTCTATTCTATTCTATTCTATTCTATTCTATTCTATTCTATTCTATTCTATTCCATTCCATTCCATTCCATTCCATTCCATTCCATTCCATTCCATATTTTCTATTCTATTCTATTCTATTCTATTCTATTCTATTCTGTTCTGTTCTGTTCTGTTCTGTTCTGTTCTGTTCTGTTCTGTTCTGTCCTGTCCTGTCCTGTCCTGTTCCATTCTCTATTCTCTATTCTCTATTGTATTCTATTTTATTTTCTATGCTAATCTTCTATCTTGGCTTCCCTGCAGAAGCCCAAGTCAGTTTATGTACTATTTATTTCTGCATATGTTGTCCTCACAATGAGTCTGTATGATCAGCTGAAGATCACCTAGTGAATTTTGAGTTTGAGATTAGACTAACCCTTGGTTTTCTCAGCCATATTCAAACTCAACCACCTTAACCACAGCATGACATTGACTCTCAATTTTCTTGAGATAGCCTATTCAAGAGCTAAGCCTGACTGATCTCCCTTAGTGTCCCACGCATGTTACACAGGGTGTATCCCATATTTACCATCTTGGATCATAAGGAGAACCTCTAACACCCTTTCCAGAGATCCTGTTATAAAAGGTGAATTCGTTGGCTTACAAGACAAAGAATCGGGATCTTTGTAAGGCTGCAACCCAGAAGATTTTTTTTCCCCCAAGCAAGAATCTGGTCAACTAAAGTCCAACACTCAATTGCCATTGAGATAAGGCTCAGTGGAATTCATAAACGATTTGACTTGGTGCAGTTGTGGAAACACAACGACTCTAAACGGATGGGGTGTTTCACTCTGCTCCTTAGTTCTGCGTCCTCTTCTCCTCTACACAAAGATCATCTTCAGTGGTGACCACTTTTGTCTGAGGAAAATCGTTCCCAGAAATACTTCTAAAAAGTCTAGATTGCAGTCCTTTGGGAACCACTAAAGGCCCTCTTTTCCAAGATCCTTCAGAAACAGTTTCATATTTTCAGAGGTCTGTACATTTTATGCCTGCCATTGATTTTTATTGGTGATGTCGTTATTATGCATGACCACTTTTTTTTTTACAAAAAAAAACTCTGTTGCTGGTTTTAGCTATGGCTTTATTGCCACTGTTTATTTTATATTTTTAGCTTTGTTGTGCGTTACCCAGAAAACCTGATTACACAGCAGCATAACACAAAAAGTAATAAAACGAGGTAATAAAAAAAAAGAAAACACAGATAAAATTTTAGCATTTTAGCCCCCGGTGCCTGTTTTCCATGCAATTCGCTCTTCCCTCGTATCTTTGGACAAATAAAGCTTTCAACAAACTTGATGCCACTTTTGCACGGGTTTTTACTAGGGCCAAATGGCCAATTGGATCAAAACATGCCATTCTTTTTTTTCTTCTGTTAAAAACAAACTACAGGTAATTCCACATAATAATTCTAATAATCTCTTCATCTTCTTATTGTCAGATCAAGTTATCTTTTCTTTTGTCACATTATCATTCTTTACCGCATCAACCTTTTACATTCATTCATGATGTTAAAAAAACATCTAAAAAGATCAGTGTCTTCTGAATGTACTGTGAGAAATAGGGTGGCTTTTTCCCCAAAAAAATATTTTCCTGAAAGAGGAAGGAAGGAAGGAAGGAAGGAAGGAAGGAAGGAAGGAAGGAAGGAAGGAAGGAAGGGAAGGAAAAAACGGAATGAGGGAGGAAACAAATGAGGGAGGGAGGGACCAAATGGACAAAAATAAATGAAATAATTAAAAATAGGTAAAAGTGGGGAAAGAATTGGATATATATATATATATATATATATATATATATATATATATATGTGTGTGTGTGTGTGTGTGTGTGTGTGTGTGTGTGTGTGTAAATTTTAAATTGCTAACAAAGAATTAAGGGAGACTGATATGCATTTCAAACTTATTAGTTTTCATCAGTCAGCCATACCCTTCTGAGATTCGAACCTGGGCTGACTGCACATTAGGCAGTTGTTTTCGCCTCTAGGCCACCGGCTCTCTCTCGCTTTGTTAGCTGAGAAGCAAGGGGAGATATGTGTCAAATGCTTGTTAACTATTTAGATTTATATATATAACTTGGATGGTTGTCTTATGAGGTGTAGCTAGGGATTAAAGCATGTAATTGAGGCATTGATCTAGGTATGAAAGGAGCCATATTTGCCTTAGTAAAGTCCACTTCCTTCCTAGGTCAGCTGCCAATAAGAAGATACAAAGATCCATCACCTTACAAGACAACCTCAGAAGCAAGCCGGCTTCTCCTTCATAGAGTCGTAAAACCTGCTATGCTTCAACTGTTCATGAGATTGCATCAGGCTTTACTACTTTAATTATTTTGTACTTTACTCCCTTTAACACTGATTATATCTACCAAAGCAATTACTCAGAACGAGAATTAAATAAGAGCTCCGATCTGGCTTCTCCACTAAACCGCAATGGCTTAAAATGGAGGTAGTAATCCAAAGTGCAGAAGGAGCCGGTAAGGGTGCGGAAATAAGGAAAAGTGAAGAGGCAAAGGGTTTTGATTATTGTTTGGAGGTTTTAGAGGAGACAAGGAGGAACAGCCTTTCTGCGGATTCTGTTTCCATTTGGTGCTGTGACACTTTTACAAAAGGGCTTCCCAGAAAAGAAAAAGAAGAAGATCCATCGAATCCATGTAAGAAGAATTCATGTAAGAAGTAAAAGCAAAATGAAAACTGCAGATGATCAATCTTCCTAGTCATGTGCCTAAATGACTTGAGAGATACTATGAGAAAGATTCATTTGAGTCAAGATGAAATCCTGATGACATTCCAGAGAATATGGAAGAAATTTCCTGCAGCCAAAGGATAAATGAGATAGATAGACAGACAGATATATGATAGATAGATAATACATATATATGATAGATAATAGATAGATGATATAGATAATAGATAGAGATAGACAGATAGATAGAGATAGACAGATAGATAGATAGATAGATAGATAGATAGATAGATAGATATGGATGGACGGACAGACGAATGGACGGACGGACGGACAGATTAGATAGATAGATAGATAGATAGATAGATAGATAGATAGATAGATAGATAGATAGATATGGATGGACAGACTAATGGACGGACGGACAGATTAGATAGATAGATAGATAGATAGATAGATAGATAGATAGATAGATAGAGATGGATGGATGGACAGATGGACAGACAGACAAACGGACAGATGGACAGACGGACAGATTAGATAGATAGATAGATAGATAGATAGATAGATAGATAGATAGATAGATAGATAGATTTGATAGACAAATGATAGATATAGATAGATTAGATAGACAAATGATAGACAGATTTATTAGATAGACACTAGATAGATGATAGATAAAAGATAGATAGATAGATAGATAGATAGATAGATAGATGATAGATATCCAAAGACGCATACACTCAAATGCGCCCATTCATTTACCATGTAATTATTCCAAGCCACTAAGCATCAGATTTTACACAGAGAGATACTTGTTAACTATTTTGTGCACAGAGGCCAGATCATTTTTATTTATAGATTTAATGTCTGGCATGTGAATCTTAAAATAATATAGCCAACTACTAAAAGACTTTCACATTCAATACTTTTCTTAAACTGATCATCCTTCTGTATGGAGGTATGGAGTCTGCTCATAACAATTCTGAAGTCATCTTTTGATGGCCATGTTCGATCCACTGCAGTCTAGTGCTTCTTTAATATTTCAGGGGTGTTATCAAGTGTTCCAGCCTGGATAATATCAGTATTGAAGAGAAGACAAATAGTCTGGCAGAGGGAGGTTTGAGGAATGGAATTAGTGTATAAGATGGACTTTGGAAGGACAGATAATTTTTCTATAGTTTGTGTATTATTGATACAGTTGGATTAAAGGCCACTAGGATGAAGATATCTTCCCCCAATTTTTTTTTTAAAAATTGCAGTTTGCAACTGCAGAAATCTCTACGAGGAAGTTTATCCAATCACTTTGGACCCCAAATCGTTTGCACAGCTTGTCCAGAAAACAAACTGTAAGCTAAAGTTTGATTTATTATTAATTCGGTACATTTCCATCCTGTTCACCGACTCCAAAGGTAAACCAAGATGAAATGCAAACTTTTCATTAAACACAAAAGCCAGTAAAGCAATATACTTTTTTTTTAAAGGCGCATATCTGTTCAAACCACCTTCAGCAAAATAAGCTTGAAAGTCAAAAGTCATTTTGGAATAAAACATATCTTTGCCTGCCAGATGAAGAATTATTTAAAACTGTAGACTGTTCGAAAGTCTAAAAAGCTGTAACTGAAAAGCAGTAACCGTTAAAAGATGTTTCCAGTTCTTACAGTACAGATAGGCTGAGTTCTCACGACGTGCAGCTAAAGGTTTAGTAACTAGTAAAGAAGTCAATTCTTACATGCTAGGCTGGGTCGGATTAAAAAAAAATGATTAGCCTTTTTATTATTTGGATGTTGCACACCTCAGTTTAATTCTGACTGGCTCAAGGTTGACTCAGCCTTCCATCCTTCCTCACTTGGTAAAATGAGGACCCAGATTGTTGGGTGTGTGTGTGTGTGTGTGTGTGTGTGTGTGTGTGTGATATGCTAACTCTATAAACCGCTTAGAGAGGGGTGTAAAGCACTGTGAAGCGGTATATAAGTCTAAGTGCCATTGCTATTTTATATACAGATCTTCCATTCAGAGGACTTTGGATGAAATTTCTGCCAACCAGCAACAGAAACATTTGCAGGAACTGGGGATGTCTAGAAGGACTAGGGTGTGTGTGTGTGTGTGTGTGTTTGTGTGTGTTTGTGTTTGTGTGTGTGTGTGTGTGTGTGTGTGTGAGAGAGAGAGAGAGAGAGAGAGAGAGATGATAGCAGTTTTCCAACATTTGAGGGGCTGTCACAAAGAAGACGGGAGTCAACCTATTCTCCAAAGCACATGAAGGCAGGACAAGAAGCAACGGATGGAAACTCATCAAGAAAATTAAGGAGAAATTTCCTAACAGTGAGAACAATCAACCAATGGAACAGAAGTTGTCTTTGGAAGTTGTTGGTCACTGGAGGTTTTTAAGAAGAGACTGGACAGTCACTTGTCTGAAATGGTATAAGGTCTCCTACTCTATGTTCCATGTTCAAATAAGATATGACTTCACCTCCAATAAAGAAAACTCTGTCCAAACTGGACAACCTGACTTTCTTTGGGTCAGTGTATGTCCTTTGTGCAACTGTTAATTGACACAGTTGATGTCGCTTGTTGTTATTTGTTTGTTTGTTCAGGTTCTACGGCTCCCCATCTCAGACGATGACCTCACCTCGTTCCTACAATTGCACCAATGGCCTCGATTATCCAAGTGATATAAATTAACACAAATGAAACAACTAACATCAGCTACATGCTTTGCAGTTAATGAATGTTTCAAGGCAAGGGAGACAACTCTCACCCCCCACCCCACCATCCCAATTAAAGCTTGCAAAATTGAAGGTTTTGCTTGATGAAGGAAATAAGAAAGGTTACAGACCAAGCTGCCCGGCACATTCAAACTTTGAAGTAGGCTTCTCCAAACGATTTAAAACTCCAATGTCACAATTTAAAAGAGAATCTTTTTTTTTACACATATAAAATAATGTGCCACCGGCATACGACATGAGAAAAACTTTCTAGAATGTATAAAGGAACCGCGGATCTGTGGTGAAAAGGTGGAAAACATGAAGGTCATTTTATTATGCCCGGTGGAATTTTTCTGAAGAAAAAATAAAATAAAATGAACTTGTGATTTATGAGTTTGATTATTAGAAAAAGTGTAAAATATGGCAAAAGAGGAATCGTGATGTACCCTTAGAGAGAGAAGGTAAAATATACATGTATTTATAGCTGCTATTAAAAAATATATCAGAAACTGCTTCTTTACATTTTTATCTTTTCCCTTTGCTTTCTTTTCTCTCTTATTTATTGAATCACCATTTTTCTTCATTTTTCTTGCTTTAAACTTGTATGGTTTTTACCCTAAACAAATCTTCAATACAAATATTATTATTAATAAGAAGAATTTTAAACTCCAGGGAGTGTTACACACACACACACACACCAAAAAAAATTCTAATAATTTAACTATCAGGGCTTCAGGTTTTGTGGGTTTTATAGATCGTAACTAGGTTTTCAAATTAAAACTAGAAATTGACTGATATTGAACCTTGGTGGAGCAGTGGGGTAATGCCTCCTTAAGTAACACCAGCTGCCTGCAATTAGTGCAGGTTCGAGTCCCACCAGGCTCAAGGTTGACTCAGCCTTCCATCCTTCCCAGGTAGGTAAAATGAGGACCCAGATTGTTGGGGGCAATTAAGCTGACTTTGTAATAATGCCGCTTGGGGTGTGTGTGTGAAAGCCCTAACAAGCAGGCATATACATAGAATGAAGGCTACTGCTAAGTTTGTAAGCCGCCCTGAGTCTTCGGAGAAGGGTGGGATATAAATGGAATTAAAATAAAATAAATAAAAAATCTAATGCTATTGTTGTAAAGGAGTGTCATTCTCTTTGCAATTGGTCTCCATCCTTCCGCACTTGGTAACATGAGGACCTGTGATGGTGCAATCACAGCTTCCGGAGGCAAACTGTTCGACGGGTTAATTGTTCTCACTTCAGGAAATTTCTTCTTACCTCTAGGCTGTTTCTCTCTTTAGTGATCTTCCACCCATTGATTCTTCTCCTGCCCTCAGATGCTTTCGTGAATGAGTCAATCCCCTCCTGTCAAGTACTGGAATACAGGTTGTTGTTTTTTTTTTATCCCATTTATATCCCGCCCTTCTCCGAAGACTCAGGGCGGCTTACAATCTAAGAAGCACAAATCAATGTGCTTAGCGATAGCCTTCATTCTATGTATATGCCTGCTTATTAGGGCTTTTGCCCCCCCAGCGGCATTTTTACAAAGTCAGCTTATTGCCCCCAACAATCTGGGTCCTCATTTTACCTACCTCGGAAGGATGGAAGGCTCAGTCAACCTTGAGCCTGGTGGGACTCGGACCTGCACTAATTGCAGGCAGCTGGTGTTACTTAAGTTGGCATTATTACCATGTTATCATGTCCCCCCCCAATCCTTCTCTTTGATAGCTGAAAGGGTTTCTACTCATTATCTCACAGACGCATGTCAAAGAGAAGGTGATAGTACTACCAACGTCAGCCAACCTCACCAGGAGTTCAATGTGTATTTAAGAAAAATAATGGAATAAGATGAGTTTGTGGTGTCCCAAGACAACACCCTTTCTCATTGACATGGGCACATATTGACACAATCAAGGGACAACCACAAAACATTAAAACAACAGCAAGCATTAAAACAACAGCAAACATTAGCCAGATAATAGATCAAATGAACCCCATACCCAAGTCATAACAATGCTATACAGTATATTTTTCAAGATGGTGGCCACAGAGATAGGTCTATTCTAAAAAGTAGGATCTTTTAATGACTTGCTTTTTTTCAATTTTTTTTGTCAATCTTGGAAGTTGCAAAGCTCACCCATTGTTGTTTGTGTTCTCTTCCACAAGATACATCCTTCCTTTTGTGTAGCCTACTATATTATTGGATGATTGAGAATCTGTCCATAGACAATGAAATTAAAATTAAATCTCCCTATTGCTCTTGAATAAGTTTCATTGAACTTAATGGAAGTTTTGCAGGATACGGTTCTGTCAGCTTATTAGTGAATCTTTGGATGTTCAAAGTTATATCCCAGTAATATTGCCAGAATTTACTTCTGTGTTATAAATTAATCTTCTCCAGTTTTAAAATCTTCACTGATGTTGGCTGCAATCGATTTTACTGTGATGCATATGGAAGAAATCAAGTTAAAATAGGCTGATTTAGCCTGTTGCACCCCTGGGTGCATGCACTAGCAATTGATGGATTATAGATTAGAAAGAAATATTTCCCAACCAAAGGATCATATGGCCTTACAAGAATTATGTTTATCTAACTCACACTTGTCAGCCATGTCAAAGAATCTACTGTATCTTTATATATCTAGAGCACGGGTGTCAAACATGCCACATCACGTGGCGTGTCGCGATGTATTGCGACTCTTTTTGCATTGCCAGCAATGGGGTGGGCGTGGCTTCAATATGATGAAACCAGCCCATGGGCCGGCAGTTTGACACCGTTGATCTAGACTCTAGAGTCTTCCATGTACTATCACACATATTGTGGGAACTGTGTTCTAACTGAAAGCATGAAACTCACAAGGACAAAAAAAACACAACCCCAACAATCTGAGACATCTTTTGAGGGCCTAATTTATCTTGCTCACAAAACTACGCATATCCTGAAGACTGCAATAAAGCCAACCCAGAAGAAATGTCAATCTCCAAAATTCTTCTTGCTGACAAGGAGCCCACAGGTTCAAATTCAAAGTGCAGATGCTACCAGTAGGGAAGGAATAGAGATTGGAAAGTACACATGTCGTATCCGTACATCTGTGATGTTTTACGTACAATTTTATTTGAAGCAAGAGAATCGGTTGGCCTACACCCTCTAGCAAGATCCTGAACTCTGTAATAGTTACACAGAGACACAAGTTCCTACAGTCATTGGTGGGATTCAGCCAGTTTGCACCAGTTCGACAGAACCGGTAGCTAATTTTTGTTGTTGTTGCCCAGGCCCAGAATGGACTTCCGGAAGTGGCATCCACACAGAGAACTGGTTGTTCACGTATTTGAATCCCACCACTGCCTACAGTTCACTAGCACATCAAGAAAAATGGTTCTACCCCACTGTTGTGCTTATTTATTTATTTTTGTTTATAAGGTCTTGTTCAGTGGTGGGACATTTTTTAAAAAAAAGGTTTCCAAAGTAATGGCCTGATGAATTCCACTCAACCACCCACGAAATATGGCTATTATTTATTTATTTAATCAAATTCATATAGCCACCCATCTCACGGCCAACATACAACAGTTGGTAAAAAAAATGTGTGCATAAAAACAGTGATAGGTGATAATGATGCCACTTTTAGAACATGCAGTGGAAAGCTTACAAAAAATCATACTGCATGATTCTGATTTCCCCAAATCTACCAACAATGAAGAGACACTAAATCTCACCCCAAATTCTAAACCAGAGATACCCAACCTTTTGGGCACCAGGGACCAGTGCCATAGAGAAAGGTTTTTCTGCAGACCAGAGGGGGTGTGGTTTTGAATACTGCCTGCATCCTGGGAATGGAGCTTTGCTTGTTTGTGTGGCCCGCTTGTTGGCATGCTGCGGACCGGTGAAGTTCATGGACCAAGGGTTGGGGACCCCAGGTCTAAACAACAAATTGGGATGCTTTTTTAAAATTTTTCGGTGGTACTACTGTAGAATGACATCCTTTAAAAAAAAATCCACCTTCGCATATATATTCAAACTGTGTAAGGGATGCACACTCAATGGATCCAACTGAAGGAGATGCAAGGATGCTTTCAAAGATTTGATGGTCTCCATACCTCAAAGAAGGCTAAGCAGTTTGGTTACTGAAGTATTTTTTATGGAGGCTGTTTACATGCAAAGGATCAGGACCATGTTAAGTTGGGAGTTCAGAGATTTAATGCTCAAGCCTATACACAAGAATCTAGTGAACTTAAGTTCCATACTAAATTGACGCCAGATAAGGATCAAGAGAATTCAAGAGGGATTGAACTAGGGCCATTGGTGGCAATGTAATGATTCTAAGCTGATGATGCACTTAACTCTGCCCCCCCCGATCTGTCTGCTCTCCTCCTACATTGGCTTCTCCAGTACCACGAAACCGTCCTACTATTTTAAAAGGTAAAGGTAAAGGTTCCCCCGCACATGCGTGCTAGTCGTTTCCGACTCTAGGGGCCGGTGCTCATCTCCATTTCAAAGCCGAAGAGCCGGCGCTTGTCCGAGGACGTCTCCGTGGTTGTGTGGCCGGCATGACTAGGCGCCAAAGGCGCACGGAACGCTGTTAACTTCCCAACGGAGTGGTCCCTATTTTTCTACTTGCATTTTTTACGTGCTTTCGAACTGCTAGGTTGGCAGAAGCCGGGACGAGTAACAGGCGCTCACTCTGTTACGCGGCACTCGGGATTCGACCCATCAAACTGCCGACCTTCTGATTGACAAGCTCAGTGTCCTAACCCACTGAGCCACACCGCATCCCTACTATTTTACACTGCTGTAATTGCATGAGAAGGGATTCAAAATATCCGATAGGCACATAAAACCTGCTGTTGAAAGTCCATGTTCCTTCCTTCATTATCCCGGTGCCAATTATCACTTGGCAAATGAAATGTTGGGCTAAGATAAGAGGAGAGCGCACGTTCGGTACAAAATATCTCCTTTCAAACTTAGAACAAAGCAATCCCCATGCAAGACACTCTGTTAAGGTGGTTAGCAAACATTGCTAATCTGGGGACATTTAGTTCCAGCCTTGAAACAATGCTCTAAGGGCACACGTTGGTTTTGGTACCAGGACACTTGAAGCAGCTTGTGTGGAAGGCAGAACAGCCTGGCTTTTGTTTTTTTCCGCATGTTTTTTTTTTTCTATACTGAATGTTCAAAACGGCCGTAATCAAGAACACATCGTTCATTCCTTCTCCCAAGGTTAGAACAGAAGAAGAAAGATTATTCTGCCCTTGAAACAAATCTCTTCAAATACAAGAGGTTTCTTGGAATCTAGGAACACGTACACTGGCTGCTTCAAAATATTCTGAAGCTGAAGTTCGTAATGTACGCAAAATGCGTGTTTCTCGTATGCTGACAATCACCATAATTGGACACCAATGTGTGATAATCCATAAAATGTGGGTGTTTACATCAGCAGCATTACAGTGATCTTAATAGCTGCAGTAGCGAAAGTGGATCAAATAAAAGACAAGATCAATGCTCTAGCATCAGTTTGGGAGTCAATTCTCATAAGAAACATCGAGACGAACATTATTGTAAGACTGCAATAGTTCACTTATTGTTTTGGGGAAATGGTTATTAGCATCCTGACAACACTTTATAACCAGTTTGGAAACTATCTTAATATAATTTACAATAGGAAAAAAAACTAATATATATCTTACCAAGGACAAAGGGATCTTTAAGATTCTCTTATCACTATAAACCTGTATTACTCTTATGTGCCCAACTTGGTGAACTATCTAGAAAAGCTTCATTGGTTGGTATATATCTCAGTGGCCAACTAACTGGCATGGGTGACTGCCTATCACACACATTAGACCTAGACTTTGAGCCTTGAAATCCACCAAGCAATTCAAAATGTTGAACTCAACCAACAAAATTTTGCATGACTTGTACTGAATATCTAAAGATCACCTCCTCCAAATAGAATTGATCCATGCAGTTTGGAGAAGAGCTGTTTCTTAATCCACTTGCACACGAGGCCAAGAAGGTGAGGTGAAAACGTAGCCTTTATTTGCAAATAGGACCACCGAGAGACTCAATTTGGAAATCAGATTGCCCCACCCCCAGTGAAATAGCTTCCCAAAAACCAGCCCAAGCAAAAACTGAGTTGTTTTTTTCCCTAACCAATGTTCCATGCACTTCTACAGGAATTTATTACCATTTTACAACATTTTAGCATTTTTTTTTCTATCTAGGACAATTTGTATTCTGTGAGTAATTCCCCATAGAATTAAATTGGGAATAGATTTTGCTGTTTTAAGCCATCCTGAGTCTGATTGAATTTGGGCAGGGTACAAATGCAGTAATATAAATAAATAAATAAATTGCATGGATTTAATTTATGTATGTATGTACAGTATGTATGTATGTATGTACTATATGTATGTATGTATGTATGTATGTATGTATGTATGTATCTATCTATCTATCTATCTATCTATCTATCTATCTATCTATCTATCTATCTATCTATTTAATGTAAATGCCACCCATCATGCTACTGAGGCAACTTAGTAGATAATACATGGAAAATATCAATTCACTACTCACGAAAAAGTAGCAAAGATGAAACAAAATAATATCTTTAAAGGAAAACCTTTCAAAACCTGGATTTATGAATCAAATGTCCCCAATCGAACAGATTACAGCAAATTCTCAGTGTTAATAGACCATCGTGTGACAGATGCTGGACACAACCGTCAACGTTTGCATTCAAAATAACCCCCAACAGTAGACCTTCATTGCATATAAAGCAGTCCCGATAAGCCTAATAAATAATAACATAATCTACCTTATTTGCAGTGGTTGTCTCAAAATGACACTGGCATACAAACTACATTTGAGTCGATCGACAATATTTGTGTAATGGTATCTTGACCCAGATAAATCCAAAAATAATAATTCATATTTAGCAGACGTTTGGAAATGAACATCCTTTTACCCCCCATAAATGATCCATTAAATCAATGCTCTCTTACATGTTGCTTAATAACAGCTTGTTTGTTTGTTTTAAAAAGCTGAATGTTTGGATTTGCTAAAACATGAGGACAAAAATGATTTCCAGACCGTAGATAACAGTAGGAGCAGCTATCAATCCAATTTGTATTCCATTATCTGAAAGACCAGGAGATGTAGTAGCTGAATAACAGAATAGCAGAGTTAGAAGGGACCTTGGAGGTCATCTAGTCCAACCTCCTGCTCAAACAGGAGACCCTATACCATTCTGGACAAATGGTTGTCCAGTGTCTTCTTAAAAACCTCCAGTGCTGGAGCACTCACCACTTCTGAAGTCAACCCACTCCACTGGTTAATTGTTCTCACTGTCAGGAAATTTCTCCTTAGTTCTAGGTTGCTTCTCTCTTTGGTTAGTTTCCATCCATTGCTTCTTGTCCTGCCTTCAGGTGCTTTGGAGAATAGCTTGACCCCCTCTTCTTTGCGTCAGCCCCTCAAATATTGGAAGACTGCCATCATGTCATTCCTAGTCCTATTTTTTTTTCTCACTAGACTGGCCATACTCAATTCCTGCAACCGTTCTTGATACGTTTTAGTCTCCAGTCTTCTGATCATCATTGTTGCTCTTCTCTGCACTCTTTCTACCATGTCAATCACTTATTGGTATATGAGAAGCGAACATTTTCCTTCTCCATGAGTGTTGATTCTAAACTCAGAAGTTGTTTTTTTTTTAATGTAGTCAACTTGGTTCTCGCATCTATTCTGCATCTCCTAATATCAATAAAGAAGCAAAGAGCATTTCATGTGTCCCTTCCAGTACAACATCACCCAAAAATGGAATTTCAAAGTAAATACGGAGATGTGGAGAAAATAAACAGTCGGTAAGACGTTCCTCCAGAGCAGAGAGGTTGAATTCTTTTATGCAGGCTTTGCACTTCTTCACAATGTTGTATTGTCCTAAAAGCATAGCCAAATAAACCCTCAGCTTCCCGTTGCTCATTTCCTCTCTTCTGTTTGGAAAGCTAAATGCACTTGTATTTCTAAGCAGCGGCGTAATTGCTTAGAGTAAAATACAACTTGGCAATAATTTACATCCTAAGATTGCAAACACTTACGTGAAGCCATAAACTTTCTGGCTTGGTCAGCTAATGCAAGCAACCCCGTTGCTCCGATCTGCATAGGAAATTGCCCTTTGAAATCGTAACATATTTGCTTGAAGTAGGCTAAAAGGAGCCACGTGTATATTCACGTGATTGGTATTTCCAAAAACCCCACTGACAGCAGCACCATTTTGAAGGTGGACCTTGAGAATGAAAAATCACAAGTGTGTGTGTGTGTGTGCTGAAGCTCCTTTTCCACTCACGTTCTTGGGGAGGTGGAAGGAAAAGCCAACGTGCCTCCAAGGTGCAGACTAAATTCCAGAAATTCACCTAGCTGAAGGCAACTGCTATTAGAATCTGGCCCATTCTTTATGGCCCATCGAAGACAAGGACTGGACAACAAATGGGTTTAGATCCTGAGAACAGTGGATAAGGAAGGTTTTTGAGGATTTTCGTATTGACCTTTGAAAGACTTTTGAAAACTCTTTAGCTTCACAACATATGGACAAACTTAACCACGCTTTCAGCCGGGAAACCATGACCTAGCCGAGTCCAAAAATGCTAGGGAATTCCTGGAAGCTTGGCATTCAGACAAATCAGCCATCAACAGGCACATAGAGATAAACAACATCTGGATACTGTGCAAAAGAGAAAAATCAACCAGCCAAAATGGGAACAGAAAGACCAAAACGCCTTTCCAACAGCAATCAAGATCCAGAGGAGCAGAGCTTCACGCCAAGGTTAACATTAAACCAACAATCAAGAAGTATGCAATCCCCCAATCAAGGAACTGCCAAACAAGCTAACATTATTTTTTTTAATTGAAAAGTTTTACAGTACATTTTTGAATACAAAACCCCTCCCCTCCCCCTCCCCTCTCCTCAAACCTCCCCAACTCTCCCCTCCCCCCTCCCCAACTTCCCAGAGCTAAATACAGGGTATAAAAATACAAACAAACATAATCTAAAATATGCAAACAGCAATAAAATATTAAATTCTATCACACCTTAACTCTTAATAAAATAACTACAAGCTAATTATACATCATATAAATCCACTACTTATTAAATGCTAAGTGAAACTTTTTAGTCCCATATTTATTCTGGATATAATCAATTCATCTTCTCCACTCCACAATGTATCTCTGTTGTGATTGGTCTTTCAAATACGCTGAAAACTTTGCCATTTCCACCAAGTTGGAAACTTTTTAAAGTCCATTCTTCTATAGTCGGCAGTTCTTCCTTCTTCCAATATTGCGCTACTAAAAGTCTCGCTGCCGTAATTAAATTCAACATCAACTGTTTTTATTGGGTATTATCACAGATACTACCGTTGTGGACACCAAACAAGCTAACATTAAACAGCCTAACCAAAGAGGCTCCAAGACCACCAAATCTTTGCCATTTCCGCCAAGTTGGAAACTTTTAAAGTCCATTCTTCTATAGTCGGCAGTTCTTCCTTCTTCCAATATTGCGCTACTAAAAGTCTCGCTGCCGTAATTAAATTCAACATCAACTGTTTTTATTGGGTATTATCACAGATACTACCGTTGTGGACACCAAACAAGCTAACATTAAACAGCCTAACCAAAGAGGCTCCAAGACCACCAATATAATGTACACTGGCAGCAAACTCCACTCCTTACTAGCACTGATAATGTTACCTAGTTGGGTAATGAACTGTCTGCAAGAAAACAACCCAGCTCAGAGAGCACCAAGGACCCCTCAAAGATCTGAATGTTTGGATCAACAGCCTGCTTCAGTATTTGGCTTCGAGCAAGAACAATTCTCTGATCATTCAGCACCAATCCTGGTTCACCTCCTTTTACCTATTAGGACTGCACCGCCCACAAGAAAATGGCACCTCTTTAAGAGCTCCAGAATGGGACAGGATTAATTATCCAGAACAACACATACCGGTGCTTGGCTAGGTAGGCCAAACAAGAGTGTAGGTGCATTTCACAGCCATGATATATTTGTAACTGTGACAAAAGAATCACACTGATCTATCACAAAGCAGTCCATTCACAGCTTGATCTGTCAATTATTGCAGTATAAAAGGTGTTTTTTTTTAATTGACAGGCAAGCGACTTTAATACAACGTGGTGTAAACCCTGTGCAAGGATACTCCCTGCTGATGTCTCAAGAAAAGAAAACAATCTTCTTTTTTTTTTTTGAAGAATCTATCATGTCTATCTGACCTTGATGACCAAAAAAAAATATATAGTAGTCTGGAGCTCAGCTCAGGGAAGGTGTTATTTTTAGATTATATTAGATTATCTCTAGATTATACTTATAATTATCTCTATTAGAACTAGAGAGCCCCATGGTGAGCTAGGCAAGATATTAATAATAATTATATTACTACTGCTCTGATCTCACATCAGTTTTTAAAAAAATATTTATTTATTTTATTTATTTATTTATTTAATTCCATTTATATCCCGCCCTTCTCCGAAGACTCAGGGCGGCTTACAAGCTTAGCAGTAGCCTTCATTCTATGTATATGCCTGCTTATTAGGGCTTTCACACACACCCCAAGCGGCATTATTACAAAGTCAGCTTAAGTGCCCCCAACAATCTGGGTCCTCATTTTACCTACCTCGGAATGATGGAAGGCTGAGTCAACCTTGAGCCTGGTGGGACTCGAACCTGCACTAATTGCAGGCAGCTGGGGTTACTTAAGGAGGCATTAGCCCACTGCTCCGCCAAGGCTCATACCAAATTAGCAAAACCCAAAATAATAATAATACAAATCTGGTCTGTTAGGGACGCTGCTGCTGATGATGTTGGAAGGGACCTTGGAGGTCATCTAGTCCAACCCCCTGCTCAGGCAGGAAACCCTATACCATTTCAGAAAATGGCTGTCCAGTCTCTTCTTAAAAACTTCCAGTGTTGGAGCATTCACCAGTTCTGGAGGCAGGTTGTTCCACTGGTTAATTGTTTGAACAGTCAGGAAGTTTCTCCTTAGTTCTAGGTTGCTTCTCTCTTTGATTAGTTTCCATGCATTGCTTCTTATCCTGCCTTCAGACGCTTTGGAGAATAGCTTGACTCCCTCTTCTTTGGGGCAGCCCCTGAGATATTGGAACACTGCTATCATGTCCCCCCTGGTCCTTCTCTTCACTACCGTTCCTTATATGTTTTAGCCTCCAGTTCCCCAGTCATCTTTGTTGCTCTTCTCTGTACTCTTTGTAGAGTCTCAACATCTTTTTTTTTTTACATCGTGGTGTCCAAAGATGGATGCAGTATTCCTTACCAAGGCATGGTATTAAGTGGTATTAAAACTTCACGTGAACTCGATTCTATCCCTCTGTTATCCCTAGGGCGAATCAAGTGCACTAAGACTGCAAACATATTTCTAATGGAAATCAGAGATTCTTCATTTTTATAACTGGAAATCAAGCCCTTTTAATCATAAGAGACATTTAGGTTCACATTCTGCGTCGTTGGGAACTGACCACGTGGCTGCCCTCAACTTGGGGGACCCAAACTCCTGTTAGACATTTTAGTAACAAAAATATCTTGCTTACAGAAATTAGTTATATTAATTAATTATAATTTTCCAGGTTATTAAGAACAAGCCAGCAGGTTACCGACAAGTATGCTAACAATAGACAGAGCAGAGTAGGAGTTTAACTAAATTTAAGCAAGAATTGTTCCCATACACAACATGCAGTGTGGCAAATATAAACCCCCTCCCAGTGTCTGGTTTTTAAGGGTCCATGAATGTCCTTAAATACTGTTAATAGAAAATGTATATTGTTGTTATTTTGCTTTTGGCTTCTTTCTTTAACTTTTTAGGTATCTTAACCTGTGTTAAATTTGTCTCATTTCGCTTTTCGTTTCATCAATACACGCACACATCATATAACCAATATTTCACACACATGGTCATAGAGCCAATACTCTGATGTTAGTTAAAGAGATTCTATTAAGCGTTCGATTGGAAAAAAAAAAAACCTCAAATAATTTTATGCTTGTAACATTGGCATCCTAAATTGTAATTAATATTGATAGAACGCTTTAACGTTCTTTCTGTTTTCCGTACTTTAATCTAAATAATGGAACATTCATAATTCCTAGTTGTATCATGTAAAGATCGCATTATTGATATAATACAATCTATATAACAATATAATAAAAAAGGAAAAAGAGCCAAGCCAACAAATGATGATGACAAAATATCTGGGCAGGGCAGTGATATTATTATTATTATTATTAATAATAATAATAATAATAATAATAATAATAATAATAATAATAATAATAATAATAATAATAATAATAATTTAATTTCTATACCGGCCTTCTCCCGAAGGACTCAGGGCGGTGTACAGGGCAATAAAATGTAATAAAAATACAATACACAAAAGTTAAAATGAGAATTAAGTAGAATAGCCCAATGTCCACCTAGTTCCTCATCCTTTAAAACTCTGCACAGCTATTTCCAGCTAAGGGTACCTATTTTTTAAAAATGCATACATTATGAGAAGATGTATCTAAGATTGAATGTATTTGAAGAAATGGTTTGCAATATATTTGTATGTTTGTATGTATGTATAGATGGAGAGAGAGAGAGAGAGAGGAGAGAGAGAGAGAGAGAAGAGAGAGAGAGAGAGAGAGAGAGAGAGAGAGGAGAGAGAGAGAGAGAGACAGAGAGACAGAGAGACAGAGAGACAGAGAGACAGAGAGACAGAGAGAGATACAGGACTTTTTTTCTCATAGAACACTCAGAACGGAGTTCCGGCACCTTTTTTGGGATGGAACCTTGTAGGGTAGGCAAGGCGGGTTGTATGACATGTGTGAGTTCCGGCACCTTTTTCTTTTACAAAAAAAGCACTGGATAGATAGATAGATAGATAGATAGATAGATAGATAGATAGATAGATAGATAGATAGATAGATAGATAAGATAGATAGATAGATAGATAGATAGATAGATAGATAGATAGATAGATAGATAGATAGATAGATAGATGATAGATAGATAGATAGATAGATAGATAGATAGATGATAGATAGACAGATAGATAGATAGATAGATAGATAGATAGATAGATAGATACATACATAGATAGATAGATAGATAAGATAGATAGATAGATAGATAGATAGATAGATAGATAGATAGATAGATAGATAGATAGATAGATAGACAGACACACAGACAGTCAGATAGATAGAGATAGAGAGAGATAGAGATAGAGATAGAGATAAAGATAGAGATACATAGAGATAGAAATAGAGATACTTACTCAGTGAAGGATAAACAAGCATCACTTTCCTATGCAATCTTTCCTTACTGTAAACATATAAGAAAAATGAGGGGTCCTTGGTGCTCTCTGAGCTTGGTTGTTTACCCGCAGATGTTTCATTACCCAACCAGGTAACATCATCCGTGCTAACTAAGTGTACTAGTACCAGTAGACTGATGATGCTACCTAGTTGGGTAATGAAACTTCTGCAAAAAAACCATCGAGCTCAGAAAGCACCAAGGGCCCCACATCTGCCTGTCTGTCCACAAGCAACGGCCTAATCAAGGAACCGCCAAAAACACTCCCACCAACATTAAAAGGGTAAACTACCTGTATATGAATAGACAGCAAACCCAACTCCCTTCTAGCACTGATGATGTTCCCTAGTTGGGTAATAAAACGTCTGCAAGAAAACAACCCAGCTCAGAGAGCACCCAGGACCCCACAGTTCAACCCTGAGCTATAAATATTTTCTTCTTTGTTGCTTTCGATGATATTCACCTAACACGCCAAATTGCTGCTTTCTAGTATGGTGTTTTGGGTTTTTTGGTTTCATTTTGCATCCCAGCTATTTCAAAGCCTTTTGACTCCGCAGCCTTATCGAAGCCTCGTTGCCCTCCTTGCTCCTTCCTTCCATTCATGTTCTTGCAGCCAGCTTTCTCCCTGGCAGCGAACCAGGAGAAGAAATTAGATGGGGCAAGGATATTTCTCCGGTGAGTTGGGCAAGCGGTGGAGAAACGGCAGAAAACTCAAGGAAGGAAGCAGAGGAGCCAGCCATCTGCAAGACGCCTGGAGGAGCGTGCTTTGACCTTGACTGCAATGAATGGAGAGGATCAATCCACCCGCAATGTAAATAATAAATGCTAATAACGTTCCATAAATACCAACGGTCCCCTGATTTGCATGTTGGGTGGGAGGGAGGGAGGAATACAAGCCCAAGAGTAATGAAGGAAGAAAAAAAGAACGAGTAAATAAGAATAAGGAATAGGACTTAAGCCGAAGAACTCTTTGCAATGATGCATTTGAATGCTGGGCTCTAACGCAGCGATTCCAGCCTCAGGACCCCTCAGGTGTTGCTTTGCCTCCCAGGATTTTAAGCAAAGTCCAACAGCTTGGAAATTCTGGAAAGCCAAGTCTCCGCGTGCAGGAAGAGAGCTAGGTTGGAGAAAACTCTTCCTGCACTCCTTTTTTTGTTGAGGAAGGAGACCGCCTGTCCTCTCCTATATCTGGCGCTCACAGAAAGTGCCAGCAGATGCCTCCAAGGATCAGAATCTCTGGTTCCAAAGAGCTGTGAGTTACCGAGGGTTACTCCTTGCCTTCAAGAGGAAGGGTGCTGCTGAAGTGTGATAAGAATATCCCATATTAATTGCACTTTCACAATTGCACTTCCATGGAGTCTTTCTGGATATAATAAACTGATTTATCATTAAAGGTAAAGGTAAAGTTTCCCCAGCACATGCGTGCTAGTCGTTTCCGACTCTAGGGGCCGGTGCTCATCTCTGTTTCAAAGCCGAAGAGCCAGCGCTTGTCCGAGGACGTCTCCGTGGTCATGTGGCTGGCATGACTAGACACCAAAGGCACACAGAACGCTGTTACCTTCCCACCGCAGTGGTCCCTATCTTTCTACTTGCATTTTTACGTGCTTTTGAACTGCTAGGTTGGCAGAAGCTGGGACGAGTAACAGTCGCTCACTCTGTTACGCGGCACTCGGGATTCGACCCGCCAAACTGCCGACCTTGTGATCGACAAGCTCAGCGTCCTAAGCCACTGAGCCACCGCGTCCCTTGATTTATCATTGCCTTCTTGCAAAAAAAATTTTCTCCAGCACTATCTTCCTTCCTTCCTTCCTTCCTTCCTTCCTTCCTTCCTTCCTTCCTTCCTTCCTTCCTTCCCCTTTTGTCCCTTCCTTCCCTCCTTCCACTTTTCCTTCCTTCTTTTCTTCCTCTCTTTCACTTTCTTTCTTTTCCTTCCTTCCTCACTTTCACTTTCTTTTCCTTCCTTCTTTCCTCACTTTCACTTTCCTTCTTTCCTTCCTCTCCCCTTCCTTCCTTCCTCACTTTCCCTTTCCCTTCCTTCCTTCCTCTCTCTTTCACTTTGTTGTCTTTCCTTCCTTCCTTCCTTCCTTCCTTCCTTCCTTCCTTCCTTCCTTCCTTCCTTCCTTCCTTCCTTCCCCTTTTGTCCCTTCCTTCCCTCCTTCCACTTTTCCTTCCTTCTTTTCTTCCTCTCTTTCACTTTCACTTTCTTTCCCTTCCTTCCTCACTTTCACTTTCTTTTCCTTCCTTCTTTCCTCACTTTCACTTTCCTTCTTTCCTTCCTCTCCCCTTCCTTCCTTCCTCACTTTTCCTTTCCCTTCCTTCCTTCCTCTCTCTTTCACTTTCTTGTCCTTCCTTCCTTCCTTCCTTCCTTCCTTCCTTCCTTCCATCCTCAGACAAGGTATGCTAGGTGCTATCAACTATTTCCTTTATTATTAAATAGACTTCAAAGAAGCAATACTTATTCCCATAAATGTAAAAAAGATCATTTTAAAAGAAAAATAAATAAATAAGAAAGATTGGTCTTTGTGCAGTATTGCCACAATTCCAATTTTCAGAGAATCCCTTCTTTCTCATCCATAGAGAAAGAGAGAAAGGATATATATATATACATATACATATTAATCACTTTTGAAAGTTGAAGGATAATGGAGAATAAAAAGTTCAATTTAATGGATTATCCCGGGGAAAGGGGTATCCATTACATCTGAATGTGTGTAATCTTTCATGTGTGTAACTGTGCAATTGACATTTTTACAACATTTGCATCCATTTTGCATCCCTTCAGAAATGACCTAAAAGGCATAAAAATGTAAATTAAGCAATTAAACAAAGAATGTAAATTACATCAATTGTCTGGGATGCCTGAATAAGAATGGACTTCTCCATTATTTGGGAGTGAAGAGTCCAAAAGAAGATTTATTTATTTATTTTCCGTTGCATCTGAAATCTGCTAAATGGTGTCTCAGATACTGTGATTTTTCTGGTACCTTTTAATATTACTTGACGCCCTTTGGGGCAAAATGCAAGATAGATGTGCAATTATTTTATTATAATTACTGCTGAGTATCAAACCACCAGAGCAGGAAAAAGGTTGCATCAAAAAGGTGATAGGAAAGTAATAGACTAATTAATAATAAAGTCAGTAATTAGGTCAGTGCTGGAGTGCAAACCTGGGAACTCTCATTTGAGAGATAGAATGCCTCAATCTTATAATAACTTGCATTTTTTGTAACTAACTATGGATAGCAGAAGATTTCAGAAACAGCTCGGTGAAGATTTTACTATAGAAATCCTTTTACACTTCCAGCTATCTGAATTTGAATGATCCGCCTCAAATAAAATATTAGAACATATAGAACTTCAGAAAACATATATATACATATACCGTGTGTATATATATATATATATATATATATATATATATATATATGTATGTATGTATGTATGTATGTATGTATGTATGTATGTATGTATGTTAAATGCTTGTTAACTATTTAGTTTACCTTGCTAGGCCCCAAACATGGGACAAATCTTTATTTCCTGTTTCGGCCTAACCGAAGGCCATCCACAGGCAGTAGTCACAACAGTGACAGCTCATATTTATGTAAATTTTAGATTGCTAACAAAGAATTAAAGATTTGTCCCATGTTTGGGGCCTAGCAAGGTAATCTAAATAGTTAACAAGCATTTAACACACATCTCCCTTGCTTCTCAGCTAACAAAGTGAGATAGAGCTTGTGGCCTAGAGGTGAAAACAACTGCCTAATGTGCAATCAGCCCAGGTTCGAATCTCAGAAGGGTATGGCTGACTGATGAAAACAAATAAGTTTGAAATGCATATCAGTCTCCCTTTAATTCTTTGTTAGCAATCTAAAATTTACACACACACACACACACAGAGATCTTTGGTCATTTGGGTTTTTCCCCACGTAGAACTGGAGGTATCAGGGCAACGTTTCGACGAAATCTCATCCGTCATCCTCAGGCTGGTGGCTTCAGCTTCGTTCTTCTGGGAGAAGTGTCTATATATATACACACACACAGTATATGTGTGTGTGTGTGTTGTCTCAGTCCATTTGTTTTACTTAACAATACATATTAAATTCCTAATCTCTACCCATTGATTACATTGATTAACCATTCTCACTGTCAGGAAATTTCTCCTTATTTCTAGGTTGAATCTCTCCTTGATCAGTTTCCATCCATTGTTCCATCTGGCCTTCACTCTTTCCAGAGTATCAACATCTTTTTTGTGTGTGTTTTTATGTTATCACTATTATTAGTGTTGTGTTAGGGTGCTAGGATTTTTACCTTTCATAAAGCTGTTTGTCAACGCTGCTAACATCGGGTGTTCTTGCTTTGACAACACGTGGAGATGCAGCCTTTTTCTTATACTTGTGTGTTACTCTTAGAGTTAGAATTAGATGATACTGGGCGAGGAGGAGGAAGAATGTGCATGGGAATTAGTTAGACATAACAATACTGTAATAGTGTGTGAACCCAGGTTTTTTGAAATAAGAGATGATAAGAAATGGCGGGTTGGAGAACTGGAAGGGAAAGCGTGCATTTAAAACTAATTGGGGAATGTGATTTATGACTGTTAACTGGAGGAGGGAATTGTGCTTTGACACTATGTGCTCAGGGGTGGGGAATTCAGATTTTGGCTTTGACCGTGTACATGCCGATGCCATGCTACTCGAATAAAGATTCTTTAAGGCAAACAATGCCTCAAAGTTCTTTGAAGAGTTTCCCCTGTCGGAACCAGAACACTGTTATTGCATGGTTTTCTACACTTTTCTTGAAAATAAAATTCATCACTATGAAAAATAACAACAATAATAATAATAATAAACCCTCACAAAACCACAGCACAGTACGGTTTTTACAAAAGAGAAAAGGAGAAAAAAAAAACACCAAGAATGATTTCTTAGAAAGGGCATTCCACAACGTTCATGGGGCGCGGTCTGCAAAGTAAATAAATAAATAAATTCTCCCTTTCAACCTGGAGTGGTGATTTTTATTTTTTATTTTCTTTCTTTTCTCAAACGTGCAGCCAGTATGTGAAAGAAAGAATGGCAAAAAAAAAAAAAAACACACAGCAACTGCACCAGAAATGCAGAGACTGGGGCTCCAAAAGAAAATAAGGTATAGAAAAGGGAGCAGGCAGAACAATCACAATTGTGCAAAACATTTGTGTATTATGGAACAGCTCAAAATAACATGAGCTGTCGATTGCGCTTCCCTGAAGTCAGAGAAACAAATATTTATTTATTTATTTATTTATTTATTTATTTATTTATTTATTTATTTATTTATTTATTTATTTATTTATTTATTTATTTATTGGATTTATATACCGCCCCTCTCCCAAAGGACTCGGGGCAGTGTACAGGGCAATTAAAACACTATAAACAACACATAATAGACAAAATTGAAATAAATTAAACCAAGTAGCCCTATACAATAAAACACATTCTAAAATTTAATATTTAAAATCTAAAACCCCAATCCCTCAGTCCAGGACGGCAAGTTCAAATAACCAAGTCTTCAGGTCGCGGCGAAAAGAGCGAAGGTCAGGAGCCATCCAGAGCTCAACAGGCAATTGATTCCAAAGGTCTGACGCGCCCACAGAGAATGCCCTCCCCCTGGGGGCCGCCAGTCGACATTCCCTGACTGACAGCACCCTGAGGAGGCCCTCTCTGTGGGAGCGCACAGGATGATGGGAAGTTAACACCGGCAAAAGGTACTCCAGTAAATAATCCGGGCCCATGCCATTTAGGGCTTTATAGGTCAAGTAGAAAAATAGGGACCACTATGGTGGGAAGGTAACAGCGTTCCGTGCGCCTTTGGCATCTAGTCATGCCGGCCACATGACCACGGAGACGTCCTCGGACAAGCGCTAGCTCTTCGGCTTTGAAACGGAGATGAGCACCGGCCCCTAGAGTCGGAAACGACTAGCATGCATGTGCGGGGGAACCTTTACCTTTACCTTTACCTTTAGGTCATCACCAGCACCTTGAAATGCTGAAAGAAGAAATGGAAACAGATCGACTACGAAAGCCCCAAATTCTAATGCTGGAAAGATGGAATGAGGACTTTCTTGAGCGGTGACATAGCTATGTCCATGTAGCTTCTTAGCAACACTGATTTCCCAATGTTTCTTTCCAACATAATTTTAATTTCAGATCCAATCGCCTGGATATCGTGACCGTCCATATGCTGTCTTGGTCTGACTTTGCTTAGCTGTTCTTAGCCAAGAAAAAGCCAAGAGTTGTCACCTAAGCAAATCAGAATGGGAAGGAACGAGATCTGCTTTTAGGTTTGCCACTCAGGAGTAACCAGAAGACAAACTTTTTTTTTAATTTTTTGTCTGACTATCCCAAAGATGCTTTTTTCAGGAGCCAAGTTGACTTTCTTGTTTTTCTTTGAAGACGTTTCGCTTCTCGTCCAAGAAGCTTCTTCAGCTCTGACTGGATGGTGGGGGATGGAAGGATTTTGTGTAATTTCTCACACTGGGTCTTTAATCTAGGTTTAAGATTCTTTTTTTCTAGAAACACCCCCCCCCAACAATGAAAATTTGAAGAAAAAACTGTTCCTTTGAACTGTTTTTTTCCCCTCCCAAGTTCCTCTTCCAAATAGATTTAAATTTATTGGTTAGGAATAATGAAACAAAACCAAGTTCCCACCAACTGTTGGTCAAAATGAATCAGCCTGCACAAAAACGGTTCCCACCTCAAGTATAAAGATCTAGACATTTAGGCTGTGGTAGATTTTAAAGTTTTCAGTCCCTTGAATAACCACTTGTATTGGATGGAGCATCTGAGCAAATACAATGGCTTCCAAGTCTTCTAAGACATCTAACCTAAAGAAGTTAAAGGTAAAGGTAAAGGTTCCCCCGCACATGCGTGCTAGTCGTTTCCAACTCTAGGGTCTAGTGGTCATGTGGCCGGCATGACTAGATGCCAAAGGTGCACGGAGCGCTGTTACCTTCCCACCGTAGCGGTCCCTATTTTTCTACTTGCATTTTTATGTGCGTTCGAACTGCTAGGTTGGCAGAAGCTGGGACAAGTAACAGGCGCTCACGTGACACTTGGGATTCGACCCGCCAAACTGCCGACCTTCTGATTGACAGGCTCAGCGTCCTAACCCACTGAGCCACCGCATCCCTTATCTAAAGAAGTTGGCTTTCTTCAAAATAGTTCCAAGAAGTCATGCATAGAAGGCAATCTTCAGACATTTGTTTTTAAAAAAAGTCTCTCTTGTGAAATACTGTAGATTCACAGCTGATCCCGCATTCCCGCTTTCCAACTCATAATTTTAATGAGTTTTCAAAAGGATGCAGCCAATGGGTATAATAGGGTCCTTCTTCCTATCCAAGTTTCAAATAACAATATCTGCAAAAAATGACAAGACTTTGTTTATACTATCGTACTCCGCTCCACAACGTGATTTGACAAAGAAAGATTTGGCATAGAATCCTTTGAAATAAATGAGTATTTAAATGGATCAGAGTTAGAAGAAAAGAAAAAAAAATGTGAGTCTGGTAACTAAATGGAAAATCTAATGAAAAGTCATTCTTTGAGGATGCTGGAGAAGAACTGCAAACTGCAATCAAGTATCTCCATGCAAAGAAAAGTAACCTCCAAGTGTCTGTGTATATATATATAAATAATTTTCTCCATTGGAGATCAAATGTTGACATCAGAAAAGACCTTCTCTTGAAGGAACATACCATAGATATCCTTCTTGACAGATTGAAAGCTGAAGAGCTATTTTTTGCTCTCCAAGGTGGTTTCCTAAGGTAAAAGTAAAGGTTCCCCCACACATGCGTGCTAGTCGTGTCCAACTCTAGGGGCCGGTGCTCATCTCCGTTTCAAAGCCGAAGAGCCAGAACTTGTCCAAGGACATCTCCGTGGTCATGTGGCCGGCATGACTAGACGCCAAAGGCACACAGAACGCTGTTACCTTCCCACCGTAGTGGTTCCTATTTTTCTACTTGCATTTTTACGTGCTTTCGAACTGCTAGGTTGGCAGAAGGTGGGACGAGTAACAGGCGCTCACTCTGCTACGAGGCACTCGAGATTCGACCCGCCAAACTGCCGACCTTCTGATCGACAAGCTCAGCGTCCTAACCCACTGAGCCACCGCGTCCCTTTTAGGAGAATTCCTAGACTGTGCTAAAAATGATCCCATCCACAACACAGGCTCCAAACACTCAAGTAAATCATCATCATCATCATCATCATTATCCTCAACATCATCTCCAAATGATTTCAATGCCAGGTTGATGAACAGGTAAAACACAACAAAATCTCTGTGGTTAAAAAGAAAAAGAAAAAAAAAAGAAAAAAAGAAATGAAGCCCACAAAATAACACCAGAACCCCCAAACAGCTGATAAAAAAATCAAACCATAATGTAAATTCCAAAAGGCCACTATGAAGCGTTCATGCACCATTGAGCAAAATATGAAAATGGAGCTACATTATTACTAAGCAACATAAATAGCAAACATTGGAGGGGGGGGGAAATCCTGTGATTCACCTGTATTTTGCTATTAAACACCCGGAAGACAGGCTGCTTAGAGAAGCCAGTTTCTCCTATTTACTCTTGCAAGTTATGAGAAAATACAATTAAATCAATCAGAATAGAGCTGGAAGGGACCTTGGAGGTCATCTAGTCCAACTCCCTGCTCAGGCAGGAGCCCATATACCATTCCAGACAAGTGGCTGTCCAGTCTCTTCTTAAAAACCTCCAGTGTTGGAGTGCCCATGATTTCTGGAGGCAAGCTGTTCCACTGTCCTCACTGTTAGGAAGTTTCTCCTTAATGTCAAGTTGCTTCTCTCCTTGATTAGTTTCCATCCGTTGTTTCTTGTCTTTGCCTTCTGGTGCTTTGGAAAATAAATTGTCCACTTCTTCTTTGTTGCAGTCCCTCAAATATTTGTGTACTACTATCATGTCATCCCTAGTCCTTCTTTTCTCTAGACTGGTCATACCCAATTCCTACAATCGTTCTTTATATGTTTGTTTTTTTTTGTCTCCGGGTACTTAATCATCTTAGTTGTTCTTCTTTGCACTTTTTCCAAACTCAACATTTTTTTTTTGTAATGTGGTAACCAAAACTGCAAAGAATTGAGGCCTTTGAACTCTGGTGCTGGAGAAGACTCCTGCGAGTCCCTTGGACTGCAAGGCGATCAAACCGGTCAGTCCTGGAGGAGATCAACCCTGACTGCTCTTTAGAAGGCCAGATCCTGAAGCTAAAACTCAAATACTTTGGCCACCTATTGAGGAGGAAGGACTCACTGGAGAAGAGCCTAATGCTGGGAAAGGCTGAGGGCAAGAGAAGAAGGGGACGACAGAGAATGAGGTGGCTGGATGGAGTCACTGAAGCAGGAGGCGTGAGCTTAAATGGACTCCAGAAGATGGTGGAGGACAGGAAGGCCTGGAGGAACGTTGTCCATGGGGTCACGATGGGTCAGACATGACTTCGCAGCTAACAACAACAAACCAAAACTGAATGCAATATTCCAGATGTGCCCTTACTAAGGTTTTATAAAGCGGTACTAATACTTTATGTGATTTTGATTCTATGCCTTTGTTTACACAGGTTTACTCTAACCTCTAATCAGTTCTTTTTCCTTCTTTGTCCAAGTAGGTGACCAATGCCTAGTGGTCATTTAATCCTCATTAACAGCTTTCCTTTGCTGAGGCTTCAGATGGGCAACTCTGCATATGGAGGAAGAAATACATGTTTTGGGGCTTATAAAACCTGCTCTATGAAAAGGGCCCCTTAGTGCAATGAATTCCAGAGACTTCCTCACCACGTAGGCTCACTATGGCACCTGGAGGAAGGGCTCCTTGTCCATTAGTAGAACATAAAGACCATACAGAGTAAGAGAGTCAGAAAGGACCTCAGAGGTCTTCCAGTCCAGCCCCCTGCTCAAGAAAGAGACCCTATACCATTTCAGGCAAGTGGCTGTCCATTTGTCTCTTCTTAAAATCCTCCAGTGATGGAGCACCAACAACTTCTGGAGGCAAGGCGTTCCACTGGTTGATTGTCTTCACTGTTAGGAAGTTTCTCCTTGATTCCAGGTTGCTTCTCTCCTTGATTAGTTTCCACCCGTTGCTTCTTGCCCTTTTTCTGTCAAACCTCCCTTTTCTTTTGATGTCCTCCTGCTTCGATAATCCACCTTGCAAATTCCAAATTAACTGGCAATGCAAAGATTTCAGAAAACAGTTGGTGCTGTGAGCGGGATGCCGATAAAAAGAGCACCATAATGGAAAAGGGAGGAAAGTATGTTGTTGTTGTTAGTTGTGAAGTCGTGTCTGACCCATCACGACCCCATGGACAACGTTCCTCCAGGCCTTCCTGTCCTCTACCATCTTCTGGAGTCCGTTTAGGCTCACGCTTCCTGCTTCAGTGACTCCATCCAGCCACCTCATTCTCTGTCGTCCCCTTCTTCTCTTGCCCTCAACCTTTCCCAGCATTAGGCTCTTCTCCAGTGAGTCCTTCCATCTCATTAGGTGGCCAAAAGTTTTGGCCACCTAATGAGGAAAGTATTCTCAGAGCCAAAAAATTAGGAAACCTACAACATGGCTCATCAACCAGTGTAGACCCCCATGGAAAAGGTTGGAACTGGAATTTTTCCTAGCTGGTCTGAAGGAGCTCTTGTTCCACCTGAATCCGGACAGCCTTCACACGGTGGGAACAGTAATCGGGCCTCTACTTAGAGTCATAAGGAAACTGAGTACAGAATTGTCCAAGGGAGCATGGGAAGTGACTATCATATTACGATGGTTTTCTTTTTCATCAAGCATGGACTATGGTTTCCTTAGAAGAACAAAATTAAGAAATAGGATGTCAAACATTTTTGGACAGGGTACAAAGTCTAGCTCCAATTTCATATTTAGTGACTGATCAAAGCTCTTCTAAATGTAGGAGTTGACCAGGCTGAGCCCAAGGGAAGGGTCAGATGTGTCCCTTTGTACCCCCCCTCCAAAAAAAAAGATCTACCGGTAAGTTCATTCCACCTTGAATTCCATTGACTGTTATCTACCACCAATTTGCTTTGATTGTTAGTAGTCAGTTCAGATTCTTCTAGAGCAGGGGTAGGCAACCTCGGCTCTTTTATGACTCATGGACTTCAACTCCCAGAATTCCTGAGTCAGCTATGCTGACTCAGGAATTCTGGGAGTTGAAGTCCATGAGTCATAAAAGAGTCGAGGTTGCCTACCCCTGTTCTAGAGAGTTGTTAGCTTGCGATAAACCCATATTTTTTTGAACTGCCTGCCTTCCTGATTTTCCTGCACTTGACATTAATGTTCTTTCCCAACTAGGGTAAAGAAACGGAAAGGCACAACAAAATATTAGATGAAAGAGTGGCCTTGGTCACATGACCAGTGATGCTATGCTTGGGGGGAAAGCCCTAGTAGGTACTTACAATCAGAAACTGGCTTATTTCTTCCTCCCATCTCTGCCCTGCTTGGCGTTCTCCATATGTAGAAAAAGAAACACAAATTAGGTCACGATTCAATTGTGGTTTCTTTGGAGGGATTTCCACACAGAGGCTCTGAGCCTCAACAGCAACCTAAGGTGGCCCACACGTTCATGAATAAATCCCTATCTTAAATGTTAAATTAAGTACACATTTGCTAGAACAATGACATCTGAAAGCTTCCACTGCTTTTAAAACAATAGGTTAACTAGGGTGCCGCTTCTATTCGAGACATTTTTTATTCTGGCGGGCTAAGATGAAGAAGGAACAAAACATCGTCTTTAATATTTTCGAACAATACAGTACACAATAGCTATTGTTTCCTTCAGCATTTAAAGGTAAACATGTTACAACGGCAGCTATTTGTTTCACTTAACTTTACAGGAAGAAATCGAAATATTTGGAGTTGAGAATGTTGATTTTCAGTGGTCGCTTTCCTCATTAGGAATTATTTACTATATGAATGTGGTTCAAAATCCTGGAGAAGTGGAGGATGCACAGCTTTCAAAAAACTTAAGATAGCATCTTTCTATTATGCTCACCAAGCAATTAAGTTTTCAGTAATTATTCTCTGTACAGTTCTCAAGTCAGGGAATTTGACGGAGAACAACATAACGATGAAAATTTTTAACTGTTCTTTTCATCTAGGGCTAATGCTTACAATTTACTTACGCAGATTTACTTTATTATTTTTTTTTATTTAAAGTTTTGGTTGTTGGGTGGGGAGAATTAAATACAAATTTTGATCATTTTTCTGCCAGTTCTGTGATATTCGAAACAGCAACCAGAGTAATGTTATAGGTTGTCTCTGATTTTTGTTTTTTTAAAAATATTCTCTGTATTGACATTATAAAGTTTTGGGTTTTTATTGCCAGATCAAAATGTCCTCTACAATTAGAACATAAAAACAACTAAGTGCTTAATGTGTTTTAGGAGAAATGAAATGTAACTAGTCATGGCTCAAGGCAATGCTTCAATGCATAGAGTAGAAGAATAAGTAGAGCAGTGGAAGAATGAAGTCCTTTTAATTACGGACCTTCAGTCCAGGGATGAGGTCACGGTCCTAGCCACGGCTAAAAAGTTCTACTGGTTGTAGTTTATTTTATTTATTTATTATATTTGTAGTTTATTCTAAGAGGGACGCGGTGGCTTAGTGGGTTAGGACGCTGAGCTTGTCGATCAGAAGGTCGGCAGTTTGGCGGGACGAATCCCGAGTGCCGCGTAGCAGAGTGAGCGCCTGTTACTCGTCCCAGCTTCTGCCAACCTAGCAGTTCGAAAGCACGTCAAAATGCAAGTAGAAAAATAGGGACCACTCTGGTGGGAAGGTAACAGTGTTCCGTGCGCCTTTGGCGTCTAGTCATGCCAGCCACATGACCATGGAGACATCCTTGAACAAGCGCTGGCTCTTTGGCTTTGAAACGGAGATGAGCACCGGCCCCTAGAGTTGGAAACGACTAGCACGCACATGCGGGGGAACCTTTACCTTTACCTTTACCTTTAGTTTATTCTATTTCTTTGTTAAATTTATTGGCTGCCCATCTTATCACAGAGTAGCTCTGTTGCATTGGTTCAAGCATTCAACACAATTTATGCACAAGAGCTCAAAGGATGGGCTATCTTCCAGAGGTCTCTGCTTACTCAGTTTAAAAAAAAAAGAGTAATTAAGAAGACATTATCAAATGTTAAGCTCTAAAATGTTGGACCTGATGCCACAGAGACATCTGTGTTTCTTTTAAAGTTATGGATTTATAAACCTTTGCTACTTCGGATTACCAATGTGTCTTCTGATTTTTGAGCTGGCTCTCTATAGAATAGGAAGACCGATGGATATCTTATGCGATCAGGATTTTAAAGATGGGTTTAAAAATTAGGCTTGGATGATTGCCTATATACAAGATTTGTTTTTGTTTTTCCTTCTCTCTCTCTCTCTCTCTCTCTCTCTCTCTCTCTCTCTCTCTCTCTCTCTCTCTCTCTTTCTCTCTCTCTCTCCCTCCCTCCCTCCCTCCCTCTCTCATATGCTAAAGAAACATTTAAATTAATCAAAATACAAGGCACGCATGGTAGGTTTCTCTGACAGTTCCAATAGCCAGAAAAGACTTCAAAGCATGGGAAATTGTTTCCAACTCTTTGATCAAAATCACTTTCAAGAGGCAACTCCTGGTGTGTTGCTTCAAAGGGGTACTTCCAGGGCCCTTTGTCAAGGCAAAACATCTTCAAAACTTTGCACAGCCCTAATCATTTCCACTTAACCTTTCTACAGAATACAACCCAACAGAACAGAAGCAGAACCAACAGTCTGAAATGAGCAAAAGAGGTTGTAGGGGGGGTAAAAAAGCAGAGGTCAAGAAAAAAACAAACAAGCAAACTTAAGCTGATCTAGAAAAAGAAACAAATGGGAACTGACCATAAGGGTGACACGATAGCAGTCTTCCAGTATCTGAGGGGCTGCCACCAAGAAGAGGGGGTCAAATTATTCTCCATGGCACCAGAGGGCAGGACAAGAGACAATGGATGGAAACTAATCAAGGAGAGAACCAGCTTAGAACTAAGGAGAAAGTTCCTGACATTGAGGACAATTAATCAATGGAACAGAAGTTGCCTCCAGAAATCATGGGCTCTCCATCACTGGAGGTTTTTAAGAAGAGACTAGACAGTCACTTGTCTGAAATAGGTTCTCCTGCTTAAGCAGGGGGCTGGACTAGAAGACCTCCAAGGTCCCTTCCAGCTCTATTCTGTTCTGTTCTGTTCCTACAGAAGATCTATTCTATTCTATTCTATTCTGAATTCTATTCTATTCTATTCTATTCTATTCTGTTCTGTTCTGTTGTTCTAAATTCTATTCTCTTCTGAATTCTGTTCTGTTCTGTTCTATTCTGAATTCTATTCTATTCTATTCTATTCTAATTCTATTCTGAATTCTATTCTATTCTGTTCTGTTCTGAATTCTATTCTATTCTGAATTTTGTTCTGAATTCTATTCTATTCTATTCTATTCTATTCTATTCTATTCTATTCTATTCTATTCTATTCTATTCTATACTATTCTATTCTATTCTATTCTATTCTATTCTGAATTCTATTCTATTCTGAATTCTATTCTATTCTGTTCTGAATTCTATTCTATTCTGTTCTGAATTCTATTCTATTCTGAATACAGTTCTATTCTATTCTGTTCTGAATTCTGTTCTGAATTCTATTCTATTCTGTTCTGTTCTGTTCTGAATTCTATTCTATTCTGAATTCTGTTCTGTTCTGAATTCTATTCTGAATTCTATTCTATTCTATTCTGTTCTGTTCTGAATTCTATTCTATTCTGAATTCTGTTCTGTTCTGAATTCTATTCTATTCTGAATTCTATTCTATTCTATTCTATTCTATTCTATTCTATTCTGAATTCTATTCTATTCTACTCTATTCTATATTCTATTCTATTCCTACAAAAGATCTTTCCTCTTCATATACACATTCCATTTACAGACCCAACATTTGGCAGGAGGAAGACCTCCCACCTGACCAATAGATTGAGTTCCAAGTACATCATTCATCCCCAAACGTTTTTAATCCTATAATTATCAAATCAGGCTTTCTAACTCACATATCTGCACAGAAAGAGAACGAAACACAGCTGAAGCACATGTCCAAAACATGTCTGAAGCAATACCGATGACAAAACTTTGACAGATCAATTTAGGCATCAGATTTTTAGATTGTTTAATGGGTTCAAGTTGCCTTAACATGCAATTCTGTCTGTGCACTTAGAAAGAAAACCTATTAGACTTTCCTCTATGTAAGTAAGCAAGAGGGCTAGACTCTAAATCAAGGATAAATTATTTGCTGAATAGATAGATAGGTAGATAATTAATTGATTAGCCTTATGGCCATTATCATGCTGAATACGTAAAACCCTATGAATGGTAGGATATGCTGAAAAGGTACTTGTATGAGCCGGTTCCAGACTGATACAAATCAAGAAACTCTAATAAATATCCAGCTGCAATTTTCTTTTAGCAGCAAGAGAGTCACATCTTTACTAGTTCTTGGGAAATCTCTGAGAAAGAGAATCCAGAAGACCCCGTTATATTATTTATGGAGATATACTGGTTCCAACGTGAAAATTGTTCACATATTTGAATTATTACATTCCTTTCCTTTCAGTTCAGCAAGCTTTGCCAGAGAGCATCTAGGCAAGCTACACAGTTTGGGCTGCTATCAAGGACCCTGACAAAATTGATGTAACATGTGGTTGTATTTGTTACAAGAAGGTGGCTTTAGGTGGAACCATAAAAGGAAGAAGAAGAAAAAAAGAAAAGATGGCAATCCAATTTCGTGGCACAGGGGATGTTCCTACATCTGTGAATGACAAAAGTGCAAAGGGGAGGGGATACGTCATGTTGTCCATGTCCCTTCTGTGCTCCTTGGGTCATTTATAAAAGCTCTGTGCTCAACAACACTGTTGTTGTATGGATAGTCCCGGGGAAATTCTCTTCCCTTTGAGATTTGGTCAGTCGGACAGAATGTAGAAGAGATCAAAGCCAGGGATAGGCAACCTCGGCTCTTTTACGACTCATGGACTTCAACTCCCAGAATTCTGGGAAATTGAAGTCTGTGAGTCATAAAAGAGCCGAGGTTGCCTAACCCTGGACAATCACGATTCAAACCAAGTAACATTGGAGATCTATAGCTGTCATCTTCCAGGGAGGAGAAGACACGAGTCAAACCAAGTAACAATGGAGATCCATAGCTGTCATCTTCCAGGGAGGAGAAGACACGAGTCAAACCAAGTAACAATGGAGATCCATAGCTGTCATCTTCCAGGGAGGAGAAGACACTTAGATGGACAAACCCAGCAGACTTATACACCTCTGCAGTCCACAGGGACAAAAATGTGCAGAAGTAGAGAAGCTTAATCTTACTTTAAAAGCTAGCTGTTATATCATTTTTTTTAAAAAAAACAAAACACCCTAAGTGTTGAGAAAGCTATTTCATTAACATAGCGGAATACTTTTTTGTTTTTCCTACAACAATTCATCTTCCACAAGAAAGCAGTCTGAAAAGCTACCCAAGAATCTAGCAAGGCTTTTTGCGCGCCTTTGAGGACAACTAGTTGCGATGTTGCTTTGCTCGTTGCAAAGAAGCCCTCCGATAAGGGCACATTATTTTATCTCTAATGTTATTCGTGCGAAGAGAAAGCAACTTTTGATTATGTTAGGCAACTACTTTCTAAGGAAATACTTCAGCAGCGTCAACAGGGGTCCTTGCTGCTCTCCGAGTCTGGTGGTTTTCTTGCAGACATTTCATTGTCAAACTAGGTAACTTCATCAGTGCAAGAAAACCACCAAGCTCGGAAAGCATTGAGGACCCCACAGTTCAACTCTGAGCTATAAACATTCTCTGCCCTCAGCAACATCAATAGGAACATACAAATTCATAAGCAAATGCAACTTTGCCATGCTATATTGGTGAAGACCAGTGAAGGAAATTTGGTAACATTTCATGTAAAGTCTTTTTTTTCCCCTTGCATCACTAATATTGCTAATGTTTTAATCCTAAAGTCCACAAATAATTTATTAAGAAAACAGCTGATGAAATTATGGGCAACCATAATAACTGGCAAAAGAAAGAGGATTCTAGCTTGTAACTTTAAACTAGAAAACAACGATTTGATTATTTTCTAGGATTAAAACTGCTTTGTTGACTCTGTCCATCCATATCCTCAATACATCCCAAGGACCTTATAAGAGGCACTTTATCTTTGAATAGGAAACCTATATTTTTTTTTCCATCATGGTGCTTTTTTTTAGACACTTTCTCAAAAGGAGAAAATACAGTCTCCACAGGTTAACACGTTATGTTCCCAATAGATTTTCGGCTACTTTTCTCTGAGGGCATTTCATAAAAAGTAGGAAAAGTTATCTTTAATCAGTTTAGTGGCATACAGAGTGCTTAACACAGTCCGCTGAGCTAATGAGATGTCTAGTGGTTTTTCAAATGTGGTATTATAAGTCATGATGTGACAGGGATTATAACAAACTGCATGGAATTTGACAGGTTTTTTTTTTTTTTTTCCCCCATCCACCAGTCTATAGTACTATGTTCTGAAACATTTGGGAGTAATTTATGGTTGATAAAGTCCCTACTCAAACTCATGTCTCTAGTTGCTACAAATATATTGCTGTACTGTATGTAAAGTGAAAGCCAGTTTTGGTAGCGGTTAAAAGCAATGGGTTAGAGAGGGCAGACTAAAAACTCAAGTCCAGCCTTGCCAAGAAACCAGATTATTATTATTATTATTATTATTATTATTATTATTATTATTATTATTATTATTATTATTATTATTATTATTATTATTATTATTATTATTCAACCTTGGGCCAGGACACTTTTTCCCAGTCCTGAAAAGAAGACAATGGCACTATTTCTAAAATGGTTGCCCAGAAAACGGTAAGGACTCATCCTAGGCGGTTGCCAGGAGTTAAGACTGAATCAAAGGCACTTCAAAAGAAAGAAACACTGTGTGAAGTGAACAGATTGTACAAGCCACTGTTGAAAGATAGAAGAAAAAAAAAACATCAGGTCCAGTTCCAAGCCAGGAGTAAGACGCCAGAAATAAAATGGAGGCTGCTTAGGAAAGAAGATTCTTGTTTATTGATTAGCAGAATCAGCAGCAGCTTCATAGAGCCTTGGTGGAGCAGTGGGTTAATGCCTCCTTAAGTAACACCAGCTGCCTGCAATTAGTGCAGGTTCGAGTCCCACCAGGCTCAAGGTTGACTCAGCCTTCCATCCTTCCGAGGTAGGTAAAATGAGGACCCAGATTGTTGGGGGCAATTAAGCTGACTTTGTAATAATGCCGCTTAGGGGGTGTGTGAAAGCCCTAATAAGCAGGCATATACATAGAATGAAGGCTACTGCTAAGCTTGTAAGCCGCCCTGAGTCTTCGGAGAAGGGCGGGATATAAATGGAATTAAAATAAAAAATATAAATGGAATTAAAAATGCAGTTCTGACCAAACAGAGTTGAGTGTGGGTGGGTTTTTATACCTTCTGATTGAGGTGCTCCAGGGAGCTGTGCAATGTAGCGGACTTTTGTGTCTTTTACTAGTCTAATGGTGGCGGGTTAATCCTATTATGTCCTAAAGGTCATGTCCTGTTCTTAGAATTTGGATGGGGGGAATGTAAATTCTTAATCCCATCAGGTGTGGGGACTGAAGGCATTTTGTTCGTGAACAGATTGACCCAGTCTTTCTCGGTATCCATCTCTGAAGACTTGAGGCTTCTGCTTGAGGCTGTGGAGAAAGAGTGGGGCTGCTTTATGCCCTTAAGATTTCTCCTTCAGGGGGGAACTATTCTATTCTGCCTTTTGTAATATTCCCCAAAATGTTTCATTCTTTGAGGGGGGGGCCTGTTGCTGACTCCCTACACCAGGGATCCCCAACCCCTGGTCCGTGGACTGGTAACCGGGCCGCGGCATGCCAGCAACCAGTCTGCACAAAGAAGCAATATTTGGAACTGCTCAGAGTCATTCTGGAATCAGCATCAAATAAATAAGCCATTTTCCCTTCTAAACAAGCCGTTTACACGTTGCCCTACAAATTTAAAACATAGTTTCTTATCTGTTCTTTGCCCTTACCGTCTGAGTTTCTTTCCTGATTTTAATCAGTTATTCAGCACATTTACAGAATCAGCTTCTTACCTCAGGAACAATGAAGACGTCCAGAGGTCAAAATCCAATTCAAAATAAATTCAAACAACCCAATTTTTTTACCACCATAGAACAATTGTTGAGGAAGACGAAGCTCAAAGCTGTCTTTCCCTTTTTTTTCAGTATTACCATATTAATTTAGGACCAATAGGTTTAGCCAAAGCGACTTTCCGCAATGAGCAAAATGTTGAGGTTCAAGAATAAATCTGGAATTGTAAAACGTAGCCTGCTTCAGCAAGTTATCACATTTCTAAACCTCAACCTGCCTTTCAAAACTGCACATATTTCAGCAAGCTGGAACACAACAGGAAATGAGATTTAAAGATTTGCTTGAAAAATAATCTCCAGCATAGTAATCCCAATGTAATATAATTTTAATTATCAAGATATAATCTTACTGTATCATTTTATATGACTGTCATTAAAGGAAAGTTTTTTTTAAAAAAAACAACAGATAAAGCTCTTTGATAAATCTGCAGCTGCTTTCAAATTGCGTATGGGGTGCACACCATGGAGGCTGAGTATTGCATAGTATTTTTTTTCCTAAAATATTGTCTTTTGTTTTTTTTTTAAAGAACCCTGTTTTCCAAAGCTTTTGCAACGCTGCTTCCCCTCAGCTTAAATGCACCAGGAACAAAACCACACAGGATGGATTTCTGCAATCGGCTGCCAAAATTATTGCTCACATTAGCATAAACACATCACCACGCTGGTCGGAATGTGACATCTGTTGCATTTCATCTTTTCATGTTCCAATAGGCTCCGTTCAGAAATACACATCCTTTAAGTGAGTGCTTACCGACAAGAGTCAACATCAATTTAGGTAGGATGCAGGGAAAATTGCTGGCAATTTCAAATCAGTCTTCAAAATTTTACTTAAAACATAGTGCCTATGAACCGACAGATTGGTTTCATCATGCTGGGCTACGCGTGACTGATAAGCCATAAGATATGAAACACTGAGAATTACTAGTTGAAATCATACAGTTCTGGAAGCAGGATTCTTTATGGGGGGGAAAGGGGAAACTAACACAAAAGATGTAGGTTTGTCAGCAAGGGGGAGGAGTCTGAACCATGCCTTAAGGCAGGGGTGTCGAACTCAATTTCATTGAGGGCCGCATCAGCATTGCAGTTGCCCTCAGGGGGCCGGGTGGGTGTGGCCAGGGTGGGCGTGGCCTACTGGGCAGGCGTGGCTAGATTGCGTATGGCCTACTGGGTGGGCATGGCCAACTCTACATCGTTCGCATCAAGGGTGCCTATGGGGGCCTGGGCAGGAGTGGGACAGATCTGAGGGTCTCTGGCAGAAGGAGGGTCTCTGGGCCAGGGCCAAGGCAGTGGGGGCTGTTCCCTCACTGTTTCCAGGATGGCTTCGTGGGCCACATGAAGCCACTTCACGGGCCGGATCCGGCCCCCGGGCCTTGTGTTTGACATGTCTGCCTTAAGGGGTTACAGTATTTCTGAAGCCGGATCAGAGAGGGAAATTTTGAAGCCTACAATTAATGAGAATCCATGTTTGAAGATCCATGTTGAATAACAGAATAACAAGAGTTGGAAGGGACCTTGGAGGTCTTCTAGTCCAACCCCTTGCTCAAGCAGAAAACCCTATACAATTTCAGACAAATGACTGTCCAAACTCTTCTTAAAAAGCCTCCACTGATGGAGCATCCACAACTTCTGAAGGCAAGGCATTCCAATGGTTAATTGTTCTCACTATGAGGAAATCTCTCTTTGTTTCCTGGGTTGGTTCTCTCCTTGATTAGTTTCCATCCTTTGCTTCTTGTCTTGCCTTCTGGTGCTTTGGAGAACGCTGAAATTCAGTATAATGCAAACACAAGCAACCAAAATAATCTAACCAGTGTCTTCAACTTCAAAAGAGCTGATTTGAACAAACTCAGAAAGAACCTAGGAAAGATTCCACGGACAAAAATCCTAAAGGGGAAAACAACTCAAGAAGCACGGGAAACTCTGAAAACTAATATCATAAAAGCCCAGTCCAGCACAGTACCACTGACAAAGAAAAACAAGAAATTCATATGGTGCCAGAAGTGGTGCCATAGAAAATCCCACCAAATGTGAAGGTGCCGAAAGAGTACAGACGAGACATCCATAACAAGCGGCGGGAAATGCTGATTTCTGGTGTGGTGTTGGTTCATAATAATAATAATAATAATAATAATAATAATAATAATAATAATAATAATAATAATAATAATAATAATTATTATTATTATTATTATTATTATTATTATTATTATTATTATTATTATTATTATTATTATTATTATTATTATTATAATTTTATTTATATACCACCCTTCTCCCGGAGGACTCAGGGCGGTGAACAGGGCAAATATATAAAAATACAAAAATACAAAAGTTAAAAACAATGCTCACCTGCACACCACTAGATGCACCCAAGAATTTCAAAGCACTTCCATTGGGATGTTTTTGATCACACACACCCCATACCCCAGTTTTGGCACTGAGTGACTCTTCCTAAGGAATTTCAAACCTTGTACGACGTTATGACAAGTGCCTCAATTTGAATGGCAATTATGTCAAAAGGTCATGTAATGTTGTAGTTTTCTAACATGTATAATAAAGGTTCTGTATCTGCGAGTGTCTCTCATTGATAACCAAATGGAGGTTTATTTCCAAATTGCCCTAGTATTATGGGAAATTATTTGGTTTAATGCAGGGGTGTCAAACTGCCGGCCCATGGGCCGGTTTCATCATACCGAAGCTGCACCCACCCCATCGCCGGCAATGCAAAAAGAGTCATGATACGTCGCAACACAGCACGTGACGTGGCGAGTTTGAGACCTGTGCTCTAATGTCTAACCATATCCTCTCTCTCTCTCTCTGCGCTGGAGAAAAAGTGCTGCCACCTTTTCTTCCAGGACAAAAGAAAAACTGCAACAGAGGGAAGCAAGAAAAGTCATCATAAACATTTTAAGCAGTTAAATCAATCTCCTTAGAAGATCATATAGGAGCTGTGACTAGAGGGGCCTTCGCTCAGGTTCGTCTGGTGCGCCAGCTGCGGCCCTATCTGGACCTGGATGCCTTGCGTACAGTCACCCATGCACTTGTGACCTCTCGTCTTGACTACTGCAATGCTCTTTACATGGGGCTGCCCTTGAGAACCACTCGGAAGCTTCAGCTGGTGCAGAGTGCAGCTGCACGAGTGCTTTTGGGGGTCTCCCGATACTCCCAAATTACACCTCTGCTCCGTGAGCTGCACTGGCTTCCGGGTGAAATTCAAGGTGCTAGTGATGACATACAAAGCCCTACATGGCGTGGGTCCGGATTACCTACGGGAGCACCTACTGCCAGCATCAACATCCCTCCGTCCTGTGCGCTCCCACAGAGAGGGCCTCCTCAGGGTGCCACTGGTCAGAGAATGTTGGCTGGTGACCCCCAGGGGGAGAGCCTTCTCGGTGGGTGCACCAATCCTTTGGAACCGCTTACCAGCTGAAATCCGGATGGCCCCTGACCTTCGCTCCTTCCGGCGTGATCTAAAAACTTATCTATTCCAACAAGCCGGCCTGGCCTGATGGATTTGGGTTTTACAATTTTCTTACTCTGTTGCTTTATTGTATTTTTCTTACTTTATTGCTCTGTACACCGCCCTGAGTCCTCCGGGAGAAGGGCGGTATATAAAACAAATAAATAAATAAATAAATGGTCTATTTAGACATAGAGGGAAAAATTATCTGGTGATGAATGGAGGAGCCCTTGCATTCAAGGAAGATGTCTTTAGCCCTGCAAATATGCTCAGGGCTTCATCAAGTTGAAGACCACTGACCAAGTTCTAAAGACAGCCCTTGGCTTACAATGGTTTGTTTAGGGTCCGTTGGAAGTTACAACCACAGTGAAGAAAATGACAGCTCTTCAGCCTCGTGACCATTGTAGCATCCCTGTTGGTCGCGTGTCCCAAATTCAGGTGCTTGGAAACTGGGATGTATTGTATGATGGTTGCCGTGTCCAGCGGCCGTGTGGTAGCCCTTTTGTGACCTTCTGACAAGCAAAGTCAACGGGGAAGCCAGATTCGCTTAGCCCTGCTGCTGACTTTAACAACTTGGCGTGATTTACTTAACGACGGTGGCACGGAAGGTCCTAAAATGGGGCAAAACGCACTGCAAGGCTGCCTTGCTTGGCAATAGGGGGCTCGATTGTGGTTATACGTCGAGGACCCCTTGCAGTGTATGGATCCCCGCGGTGGTCTTATCCCAAACCAGAAGCGGCACTTTGCTCGCAGATCTTGAGAAATTGGCACAGCTCACCTCACATTCTCTTCCATCAGTCATGCCAAAAATGTTGCTAAGGAATGGACAGTGAAAATGCAACTATGCCATTGAAGGAGATGCAGACCGGGTGCTTTCTGACTACATTAAGCCTTTGTTAACCGTAGGACAAAGCAGAGAGACAGGGGAAATAAAACCACAAGTGAACAAATGTTCATATTAGACACCCAGGAAAAGGCCTTCGAAATGCAATCATTATAAAGCGCCTTCAGCCTAACCTACAGGATCAGCACTGAAATTTCATATGAATAATCCCTTGCCCCACTGAAGCCAAAGCCTTCATTTTCAATATTATTAAATGAAGGGGGGAAAAATTACCATACCAATTCAGTGCAGGTTCCTCTCAGCAAGATTCAAACAAAAATCTCATTTCTGTCTAACAAAACTAGTCACCCATCTGGAAAGGGCATTAATTCTCCATTCCTACCATGAAGGGGGGGAAAAAAGCAGAGGGAACATATAAAAAAAATAACCATATATACACACGTTATGTTGCATCCATTAGCTGGTGCTATTGCTGGAAGGATTCAATGACCAGCAGTTGGAATAATTTCCTGTTGTACAAATGGCAATTCATAGACAGACAGATAGATAGATAGATAGATAGATAGATAGATAGATAGATAGATAGATAGATAGATAGATAGATAGAGATAGAGATTATAGATATAGATATGATTGAAAAACAAAAAGAAGAAAAGAAGAGAAAAAAGATGCTCATATTATTGTATAATAATATGTTGTATAAACTGAGGCATAGAATCAAGAACACACTAATACACACAAGTATCAGTACCGCTTTATAAAGCCCTAGTAAGACCACACCTGGAATACTGCAGCCAATTTTTATCACCCTATCACAAAGAAGATGTTGAGACTTTGGAAAAAAAATCTATTCTATTCTATTTTAGTAACCAGAAGTCTACCACCCAAGAGCTGAATTGAATAATCCATTCAGATTGAAGGTAGTCAATCTGAAACTGTCTAATGAATACCGTGCTTTGTTCGAAATGTTCCGTCTGAAGGGATGATTCCGTTCTTATGCCACCTTTAAGGAACTCCTGAAATCGAATATTTTTTTTATTGAAAAGTTTTATAAAAGTTACAATATTATCCCATCCCCAAACCCCCCGAAACCCCCCTTCCCCTCCCCCACTTCCCAAAGCTGGTTACAGGGTTATAAATATATAATAATCATAATCTACCTAACATTAATCAACTATATAAATAACCAAATACATAATACACTTTAAGCCGCCTATAACATAATTACAAACTCTCTAATAATCTTATATATATATATATATATATATATATATATATATATATATATATATATATATATATATATATATACACACATATATATATATACACACACACACACACACACACACACACATATATATATATATATATATATATATATATATATATATATATACATATATATATATATACACACACATATATATATATATATATACACATACATATATATATATATATATATATATATATATATATATATATATATATATATATATATATATATATATATATATATATATATTCATAAGCTAAATGGAACTTTTTAGTCCCATATTTTTTCTGAATATAATCTATCCATCTTCTCCAGACCGAAATGTATCTTGTGAATAATCCTTCAAGTAAGCAGAAATCTTAGCCATTTCTGCTAAATTTGACACTTTAAGCGTCCACTCCTCTATAGTAGGCACACAGTCCTTCTATGAAATCGAATATTCATGCAGCCTTCACATTAACCCAGTTGACATCAACCAATGTGTCTGAAGACGGGACATAATTGCATTCTGTAAATACAATGAAACATGGCAAAGATTTGACCCAAGACACTCCAGTCTCCTTGTACTTGCCACATCTTACACGACTACATGCAAATTCTATTGTGCTTGCAGCCACCAAACAGGGATGCAGAAATAAAATTGGGTCATTTTCTTCAGCGGCTCTTTTGCTGCAAAGAGAGCTAGCCCACTGCAGCAAACAGATTCTCTTTGCTGCCTAGGTTAAAGGCAGTAGAATAGTGCGTGAAGTGCTTGTGTGTGTGTGTGTGTGTGTGTGTGTGTGTGTGTGTGTGTGTGTGTGTGTGTGTGTTTAGGACAGGGAATAATAAATCTCGTGTGTTGTTTTTTTTACTCTATGCAAAGAGAAGGAAAATATTGAAGCTGCCGAATGCAAGGTCACTTGGAGACTTTAACAATCCACCCCAAGATAAATCAACCTCAATTGTTTTCATTAAGACCCCTGAGAGCGGTCATAGAAAACAACCACCCTGCATGCGTTTAAATCACCTCCAAAATGAAATAATGAGAAATAACCTTTGCTGTGCCCATAAAGAGACCACAGCAGACTACAAGGAAGCCGGCCTGTCTTTGTTCAGGCACTCTTCTTCCTTTATGAGTCCTAAGGAGGATCCAATCTAACTAATTTAATGGTTTGCAATTCTGCAGTGTTACAGCCCCTCTAACTGGTAATAGCCAGCAATCAAACCTCAGCTTTTAATGAGCCAGACTTCTGGAGTTTCTAGCAAAGGAAGGGGACTCCCAAACGGTTGTGTGTATATAAAAACAAACATTCACGCTGCCATGATGTCAGAAGGAAAAAAAAAAACATGATTATGTTCCCCTGCATGCTGTTAGGATACAAAGAAATGGCAAGGCTTATAGGACTCTTGAAAGCATTTATGTCTGGCACTGCAAGACCTGGATGCTTTTCGCTAGAAGCCCAAATTTTAATTAAAAATAGAAGCTGGGTTTTGATTCGAGAACCTTTCCGATTTGTGGTTTGAATGTTTGCACAGTTATTCATTTTTTTTTATTAACTTCTGTAGCAGGGGTGTCCAATTTGGGCAACTTTTTAGGACCTGTTGACTGGGGGATTCTGGGCATTGAAGTCCACAATTCATAAAGTTGCCAAGGTTGGTCACCCCTCCTAGCCTATAGCCACTCATCTCAAAGAAGTGATTCTGGAGAGCAAATAAATCATAAAATGCATAGTATATATAGTCAATCCCAGGTAACTACCAACATTTGAAGTATATTTGAATGTTTAATAAGCAGCTAAGAACCAAACTAAACATTTGTATGCTTTGCCAATGTCAACTCATCAGCCAAATTGCAGATCTGCATGCAGAATCAATATCAAACTGTTTCATATTTACATGCGGGGCTGGTACCAATTTTGCATTTAACTCAATTCATTCCAGAGGACACTGAACTAAACCAGAAACATACAAGAGGCAGGAACTGAACAACATCATTTATGACCAGTCCTTGCACCTATAACCCTTACAACATCCCTGCAGTCATGTGATCAAAATTCAGGCATTTGGCAAGTATTTGTGATGGTGGCAGCATCCCAGGATCTGCATGCAAAGTCAATGGGGGAACATCAGATACACCGATTCACTTAGCAATTGCAATGATTCACTTAATGACAGGGGGGGTGAGAGGTATAAAGGGGGGGGGTGTCTGCCTTGCTAACCACAGAAGTTCTTGCCCAGTTGCAATTGTGGGTTGAGGGATTCCTGCATAAATAGTTAACAAAACTAACAAGCAATACAAAACAAGTAATATCTGTCAAGGCTGCTAGCATCGGATGTTTTGGCATTGACAACTGATGGAAATGTAGCCATCTTTTCCCTTTCACTTTTAGAGTTAGATGATGCTGGGGGGGGATGTGAAGGTCAGCTAGACATAACACTAAACCTAGCATGAGAAACAAGGTTATTGTAACCAGAGCTGATAAGGAATTGGCGGGCTGGAGAACTAGACAGGAAGCCCCCCCCTTCAAGCTAATTGGGGAATGTGATTTATGACTGTTAATTGAAGGAGGGAATTGTGCTTTGACACTATGTGCTCAGGGGAGGGGAATTCAGTTTTTTGGCTTCAAATATGTAAGTGCCGATATTACGTTACTCAAAATAAAGATTCTTTAAGGTAAACAATGCCTCAGAGTTCTTTTGAAGAGTTTCATCTGTTGGAACCATGACAATATCTAAGACTGTAATAAAGTTTTTATTTGATATACGGCATTAATAAAATTGTCAAGTTTATCACTATAGCTAGACATGCAGCAACATACTGCATTATCTTTTTATTTATTTATTTATTTTTTAAAAAAAAACTTTTTAAAAAGCATGAGATAACAGACTCATACCCTGGACCCATTCCTTAAAATCAGAAGATTAACTCTCTTCCCAGTGATTTAGGATGATCCTGTTAGCCCAGATTTGACCAAGCTTTGCCTCTTCTGGAGAGAATAATTTCTGCATTTTCTTAATGTCATTCAACATCATGTTCTTAAATAGTAACAGTGTTTATTCCCCAAATATTTCTTCCCATATTACTTTAACATATGTATCAGTTTGAAACAAAAGCTAAAGAGGACAATAATAAATCACATGAGTCGAAAAGCTTTTTTTGATATAATGTAAGAAATTGTGATGACATATCTAACAAACCCTGATATAATGTAGGAGGAAATATGACAGTTATAGGAAGAAACAGAAGAGAAGCAATATTTGTTGCACCAGCAAAACCATGCTTCAAAACTTGACACTCAGCTGGAGAACTGTTCTGTGTCCAGTAATTCAGAGTAAGTGACTTGAATTCACTCAAACTTAATTATATCAAAAATAAACTGAATGTCAAGGTTCCGAATGACGAAGCCAACCAAGCAAATACCTTCAAGACATTCCTATCTCTTAATGTAAAACTTTATTGAGTACATCACTTCAGCATGTATGAAAGCAAAACCAGCTCTGGCAAAACCCTTCCCAAATCACTATAGTAAAAGCATTAAATTCTCCCTCCTCCCTTTGAGTCAGGTCATATATATATATATTTTAATCCCATTTATATCCCACCCTTCTTTGAAGACTCAGAGCGGCTTACAATCTAAGAAGCACAAATCAATGTGCTTAGCAATAGCCTTCATTCTATGTATAAGCCTGCTTATTAGGGCTTTCGGGGGCCCCCAAGCGGCATTATTACAAAGTCAGCTTAATAGCCCCCAACAATCGGGGTCCTCATTTTACCTACCTCAGAAGGATGGAAGGCTGAGTCAACCTTGAGCCTAGTAGGACTCGAACCTGCACTAATTGCAGGCAGCTGGTGTTACTTAAGGAGGCATTAGCCTACTGCTCCACCAAGGATTGCCCAATCAAGTAGAAAAACATTGTTATGAGAAAGTGTCTCTGGGTCTAGCCAGATACCTGGTGTAACATCCTTGAGTCTCATGGTCTGGCTTCTTAATCTGCATTCCAAACCTCTTCCCTCCCCCCAGGTTTGTTGGCAACCTGAGAAGAGATATTTGTCGCACCAGCAAAACCGTGTTTCAAAACTTGACACTGAGCTGGAGAACTGTTCTGGGTCCAAGATTCTGATATGATGCCCTACAAGCAATAAAGTTGTTTTTTTTTAGAAGTCCAAATGGTTTTGTTTCTTAAGTATAGTTGCTAGAAAGGGCTTAGCAGAAATCTAATGTCCCTTTCTCAGGACTCCAATTGGTCCAAAATCTACTCCAGCACCTGATATACTTTATGGGTAGCCAAAATCGCTTTTGAATTTGCTGTGTGATTTGGATCTGAAAGAAGCCTCTGTCAACATGAAGAAATTGTCCATCCAATATTCAAATTGACCCAGATATATTTGATTAAATCCAAGATGATGAATTTATTTGGTTAGTCACTTCAAGGGGGGCAGGGTGGACTGGAAGACCTCCAAGGTCCTTCTGTTACGCTGTCATTCTGTAAAGGGCAATTTCCCCTTCAGATGGAATCGTTCCCTAGCCCTTAAATACAATTATGGTGTCAATGCTGCTAACATCGGATGTTTTTGCATTGACAACAGATGGAAATGTAGCTATCTTTTTCCTTTCGCTTTTAGAGTTAGATGATGTTGGAAGGGAGGGATGTGAATGAGAATCCAGCTAGACATAACAACACTGAACTTAGCGTGAGAATCAAGGTTATTGAGCCCAGATCTGATAAAGAATTGGTGGGCTGGAGAGCTGGAGAGGAGGGCCGCGTTTCAAGCTAATTGAGGAATGTGATTTATGACTGTTAATTGGAGGAGGGAATTGTGCTTTGATACTATGTGCCCAGAGAAGGGGAATTCAGTTTTTGGCTTTGATTATGTTAGTGCCCATGTTATGCTACTAGAATAAAAATCCTTTAAGGTAAACAATACCTTAAAGTGCTTTTCAAGAGCTTCATCTGTCAGAACCGTGACATTTGGTGGTCAAAGCAGGGAAATTTAAAGCTTCCCATTAGAAATGATAACACAGAATTGGTAATGTTTAGGCACCCAGTGTCACATGTGAAATGGGCACCGATTAAATAAATACCATGTGGTACATCTTGATCAAGGGTTGGTTAAATAATCAGCCAAGCCACTTTTCAGGATATTCCATTCCCTCCTCTTCTTCTCTCACAGTGTCCTGAGGACATCTCGTTCCCATTAGTCTCTTTTGAATTATTCATAATTATGCCTTAAACCACCGCTGCATCTTCATATAAAATGATAATGTTTCCTTGGAACTGTACCTCAGCTCCTGACGACTTCACGACTTCAAAATTCCTTGTAATTTTCCTGGCAACACTACACATATGGTTTGATGGACTTTGGCTGATGTCAAAGGTCTAATCATGGTTAGATCTGAGTTAGTGCTTGGTTGGAAAAAATCGCAAGAAATCTCAAAGTGGATTGAGAAGTCAAAACAAAGACTCTAGTAAACTACAGGAACTTTCTGTCTATAAAGAAAACTGTATGGACAATTTTGGGAGCCAGTACAGAGGGTGTATCACCTCTACTCTGCAAGCACAATCTGTTTTGTTTTATGACTGGATAGAATAGAATAACAGAGTTAGAAGGGACCTTGGAGGTCTTCTATCTAGTCCGACCCACTGGTCAGGCAGGAAACCCTATACCATTTTAGACAAATGGTTGTCCAATCTCTTCTTAAAATCTTCCACTGTCGGAGCACTCACTGCTTCTGGAGGCAGGTTGTTTCCGACTCTAGGGGCCGGTGCTCATCTCCATTTCAAAGCTGAAGAGCCAGAGCTTGTCCGAGGACGCCTCCGTGGTCATGTGGCCGGCATGACTAGACACCAAAGGCGCATGAAGCGCTGTTACCTTCCCACCGTAGTGGTCCCTATTTTTCTACTTGCATTTTTACGTGCTTTCGAACTGCTAGGTTGGCAGAAGCTGGGACGAGTAACAGGCGCTCACTCTGTTACGTGGCACTCGGGATTCGACCCGCCAAACTGCTGGCCTTCTGATCGACAAGCTCAGCATCCTAACCCACTGAGCCACCGCATCCTTCTTATACATATAAACTGCAAATAGGAGTTGAACAACAACCATGGCAATAGAATGCTAAGATAGTGCCAACAGTAACAGGCACCTTGGGTGCAATCCCAAAACATCTGGAACGCCACTTGAACACCATCAGCATTGACAAAATCGCCATCAGTAAATTGCAAGAGGCAGTTTTATGTGGAAGAGCTTACATCATGCAACATCTGTCTACACCAGGTCCTTGGGAAGGACTCGATAGGTGGATAAAAATTCTAGATCCAGTCTAAATAGAAACAAAAGTTGAAGCATGGATCTCTCTCTCTCTCTCTGAGTATACAGTTTAAAATGTTTCAAGAGAACTGGGGGGGAATCAACATAACACAACTTTAAACATCTGGATTTTTGGTTAACTTGGAGATGAGAGATCTTGTTGGATGCCCAACTTAAGCACATGATTACCACAACATTGTCCTCTGGGTTGGTTGCTTCTCTGCAGATCCTTTTGTTACTGGGCTAGCAAGAGAGGGAAACAGCCAAGCTCAGGAAATACCAAGAACCCAACAACTTTATTTCATCACCTAGAACTCAGGAGAAATTTCCTGACATTTCGAACAATTAATCAGTGGAACAACTTGCCTCCAGAAGTGGTGAATGCTCCAAAACTGGATTTTTTTTAAAAAAAGACCATTCGTCTGAAATGGTATAGGGTTTCCTGCCTGAGCAGGAGGTTGGACTAGATGACTTCCAAGGTCCCTTCCAACTACTACTACTACTACTACTACTACTAGTAGTAGTAGTAGTAGTAGTATCATCATCATCATCATCATTGAATACACAAAAATTGTAGATCTGTTCATTCCAGTCCAAGCTGCTTAATTCTGCAAATGGGCTATATCATTCTTAATGTACACATAATCCATCACCAGCAAAAATGAATAAATCTTGAATAGATTAACGTTCCCAGGACCACTTCTCAAGGGCCTATAATTTATGGAAGTTTTCTGCAATGTTGGAAGTCCTTGAAATCATTAAAAGTGGAAAATTCCCCAAGCCCAGCTAGAACATTAGGTGAGTTTTGCAAAGAATTTAAAGAAGCCTTAATATCAGAATTTTAATGTTTAAGTAAGACAGGGACCTGGAAACAGTCTAAGAAAAATTCCAACTCTAATCCTTAAAAGAGGGTAAAAATGCTCTTCTAGGCCTATCTCACTACTTTATGGTCTATAAAATGAATACTAAATTATTAGCCAACCACTTGAAGTGATTATAAGTAAAATTATCCTTATACAGTAGACCAAATCTGATTTTATTCAAAATTGAAATAGAACTACCCCATCAGGAAACCATTAAATATTATACAAATTAGCAAATTAATAAGCTTTCACCAGCTATATGTTCCATAAATAAAATGCTTTTGATTGTCTGTCACTAGAATTCTTAATGCAAATATTAAAAGAAATGCAAATGTAGGGCTGGCATTTGCAAAATGACCCAGCATATGTATGAAGCAAGTAAAGCTTAGATAAGTCTTCACAATTATGATTCTATTATGATTTTAAGACATAATAAGCAGAGCTGCATCTTATTGTTTCTGTTATTCAACCTAGCTATAGAAGCACTGGGAATAGTAAGGGAAAGTGTTGTTTTAAGGTGTGGTGAATTCAGTAAAACGTTGTCCAAAATAATTTCTGTGCAGAATTCTAATATTGATTTTAATTCAGCTCTGATTTGCTTTCCATTGACTTCAGTCTCTGGTCAAGATTCAAGACATTATTAAAGGAGGGCACCAATAAATTAGTTGGCATTTTTCAGTAACAGTGAAGAGAGTATGACTAAGTCAGCAAGACTTAAAATTTGTTGTTGTTCATTCCAGTCCAGTTTTACAGAAAGCCAGATTGGTGTAATGGTTAAGGCATCAGAGTAGAAAACAGAAGACCCTGAATTCAAATCCCATCTTAGCCATTAAAGTCAACTGGGTGACTTTGAGCCACTGACCAGGAACCAGTGAGTTCTAGTCCCACCTTAGGCACAAAAGCCAGCTATCAAGGTTCTGACTGACCAACCCAACCGAGCAAGCAATTTTTAGACAATCCCATCTGTTAATGCAAAACTTTATTGAGTACATCATTTCAGCACAGATAAAAGCAAAACCAGCTCTGGTTATTTCCCACACAAGACACTATAGTTAAAGTATAGAATTCTCCCTCCCCCAGTTAGTTCAGGTCACATTGTCCAATTGAGCGTCAAAATATTGTTATGAGAAAGTGTCTCTGCAGGTTGGCAAATACCTGCTGAAACGTCCTTGGCTCACACGGGCTGACGTCTTGTTTGTCTGAAGCCTGCATTCCATTCCCCCCTCTCCTCCCCCCTAGAGCGTTGGCAAATGGGGAAGCAACAATAGTGGCAACATCATATGCGCGCTTCAAGCTTGACACCAATGGGATGACTTTAGGTGAATCACCAGGAGACGGTGAGTTCTAGTCCTGCCTTAGGTGTGAAAGCAAGCTGGGTGATTTGGGCCAGTTGCTCTCTCTCAGCCCACCCCACCACACAGGGTTGATGAGGTGGGAAAAATAGGAGGAGGAAGTTGTGTTAAATACATTTGCTGCCTTGAGTCATTTATAAAAAATAATAAAGATGGAATATAAACAGATATATTAAAATACTTCTCTGGTTAAAGAAAATGTATCTACCTAAAATACAAAGTATTTAAAACCTGTGTTTTGGGCTTGTCCTTCCAAGAAAGCAGCAACAATGGTATCTAGAGATAATATTTGTATTTCAGCTATTCTGCTACGCTTTTCAAAGTTCAGCAATTTCTTTTGAATTCCTTTGCTACTTTGCCCTGTCACTCTGAGATGCCAAGCCATTGTGAGGATTCACACTGAAAGGGTGCAGAAAGAAAGAGGGCCAATGGTTCAGATCTTAGTGGCTCTCAGGTTATTCAGCAGGGAAGTAAATAAACTTGGTTAAAAAAGCAAGCCAATTCTCATCCCAGAATCTGGATCGTCAAGGCTAGAGAGCATACTTAGTTCAGTTTCATTTCAATGATATTCTTAAATGCAATAGAATAGAATAGAACAAGGAACAGAACAAGGAGTAGAGTAGAGTAGAGTAGAGTAGAGTAGAGTAGAGTAGAGTAGAGTGAAATGGAATGGAATGGAATATGGAATGGAATATGGAATAGAATGGAATGAAACAGAATAGAATAGAATAGAATAGAATAGAATAGAATAGAATAGAATAGAATAGAATAGAATAGAATAGAATAGAATAGAATAGAATAGAATAGAATAGAATAGAATAGAATAGAATAGAATGGAATGGAATGGAATGGAATGCAATGCAATGGAATGCAATGGAATGCAATGGAATGCAATGGAATGCAATGGAATATGGAATGGAATGGAATGGAATGGAATGGAATGGAATGGAATAGAATGGAATGGAATGGAATGGAATGGAATAGAGTAGAGTAGAGTAGAGTAGAGTAGAGTAGAGTAGAGTAGAGTAGAGTAGAATAGAATAGAATGGTATGGAATGGTATGGAATGGTATGGAATGGAATAGAATGGAATGAAACAGAACAGAATAGAATACTGCAGAATAGAATAGAATAGAATAGAATAGAATAGAATAGAATAGAATAGAATAGAATAGAATAGAATAGAATAGAATAGAATAGAATAGAATAGAATAGAATAGAATAGAATAGAATAGAATGGAATGGAATGGAATGGAATGGAATGGAATGGAATGGAATAGAATGGAATGGAATGGAATGGAATGGAATAGAGTAGAGTAGAGTAGAGTAGAGTAGAGTAGAGTAGAGTAGAGTAGAGTAGAGTAGAATAGAATAGAATGGTATGGAATGGTATGGAATGGTATGGAATGGAATAGAATGGAATGAAACAGAACAGAATAGAATACTGCAGAATAGAATAGAATAGAATAGAATAGAATAGAATAGAATAGAATAGAATAGAATAGAATAGAATAGAATAGAATAGAATAGGAATAGGAATAGGAATAGGAATGGAACGGAACGGAACAGGAATAGAATAGAATAGAATAGAATAGAATAGAATAGAATAGAATAGAATAGAATAGAATAGAATAGAATAGAATAGAATAGAATAGAATAGAATAATAATAGAATGGAATAGAATGGAATAGAATAGAATAGAATAGAATAGAATAGAATAGAATAGAATAGAATAGAATAGAATAGAATAGAATAGAATAGAATAGAATAGAATAGAATAGAATAGAATAGAATAGAATAACAGAGTTGGAAGGGACCTTGGAGTTCATCTAGTCCAACCCCCACCCAAGCAAGAGACCCTACACCATTTCTGACAGATGGCAGTCCAGTCTCTTCTTGAAAGAGAATTATACATTCTCTTACTAAATCATTTGCATTATTATTATTATTATTATTATTATTATTATTATTATTATTATTATTATTATTTACTATTTTTTGAATGAGGGTTGAAAAGAAGTAACCTTCCTTTGGACTACCCAACCAGCAACTACAAAACCCCACTAAGGTCCACTTTGGTGTAATCCTGGTTCCTGTACACATATGTATTGTGATTATCATTGTTTGGGGCCCTGTCAAAAGATCCACTTTTGGCTGGAAAAGATGACTGAAAAACAAATAGAATTTAAACCAGAATTATTTTTGTAAGGAATGATAGGAGCTAACTATGAAAAGGAGAGCAGATATCTAACATTACCTGTATTAACAGCAGCGAGAATTGTATTTGCCCAACAATGGAAAAAATGAAGAAGAAGAAGTACTAATTAAGAAAATTCTAGAGTGTGCAGAAATGGATAGATTGACTTTAGAGATTAAAGAGAAAGAACAATCAGTCTATTTATAGAACATGGACTAAATTTTATCCATGGCTAGAAAAACGAATCAGAGAGAAAGGAATGTGAAATGTAATTTTGATTATATATTAGCAAGAAGAATGCTATGGATTGAAGAATTAACATTGCTTATGGTAATTAACTATAATCACTATTGCTATTAATTATTATACTTATCCCTGTTATCTACATATATCTACCCAGACAATATGCTGTTTGCCCAATATTGGAAAGGTTACTGGAGGAAACCCCAATACCAACCCCAACCTTGACCCCAACCTCCTTTGGACCTTAACCCCAACCCTAATCCACCCATCCTATTCCCAACCCTATAAAAACCAATACAAGTTAAAAAAAAGATCTGGAAATATATCTGGATACAGTAGGAATGGAGAGAATTTCAATTCATCAGTTGTAGTTGTATTACTTGGAAAAAAACACATTGATTTTAGGACAATATCTTTAATATCCTAATTGTTGGGGAAGCTCCAATAACCTAGACTGTATATGTATATATTGTTATTATTTTGTTGTTGGGGTGCACTAGCAAAGGTCAACTTCCTATTTTTCTATAACTTTCTATAAAATGACAGAAAATTACAGCAAGTCTCAAAATGTTCCTTCTATTTCTTAAACAAACATCATTTTTTTCCCCATTTCTGGAAACTCAGTCTATTTTGGCATGTCTGCATTATATGAGTCAGCAGGGCTGCTTTTCCTGTAGGCCACGAATTTTGTGAGTTCTCACCATGCTGATGAATTCTTGCAAGACAACCAACCTAAAGATAATAGTTCAGCTTTGTGTACCGACAAAGTCAACATGGCACCAAACGTATTGAAGGAAAACATTCTTCAGCAGTTAATTGCCTAAGTAAATAAACTGTTTTGTTTGTGTTTGATTCATAATAACTTTATATGCCACCCAGCTCCGAGAGACTTCCAGAAGCATTATCAATTTAAGTAAGATTTTATGCCAACTGCAATAACATCCGGGGAAAAGAAGAGCAAATGGTAGCTACTCCCAACTATAATAATGCAGGAAAGTCTTCAGAAAATCAGCCGAGAAGATGCAGAAAAAAATGTATTGCATTCAATGACACCAGCATGGAACACAAGGGATGTTTCTAACTGAAATCCGCTAATCAATTCTTAATCAGCAATGAAATGACCGGACTTTGTAATAATGCCGCTTGGGGTGTGTGTGAAAGCCCTAACAAGCAGGCATATACATAGAATGAAGGCTACTGCTAAGCTTGTAAGCCGCCCTGAGTCTTCGGAGAAGGGCGGGATATAAATGGAATTAAAATTAAAAAAAAATAATCTATGGAACTGAATGATGCTTCCTTCAGAACATAGTTGTTGTTGTTGTTGTTGTTTTGAGGGGGAAACCCTTCAGTTTTTTATTACTTGCTGCATAATAAAGACAAAGATCTAAATGCTCTCTTTTTACACCCGTGTTTCAAATCCCGTCCTTTGAGTTTCTCGGCCGATACAAAGATGTGGATCTCTGCTGCCGTTCTCCATCCTATCCCATTTCTCCTCCAAGCTGTAAAACTGGAAACACTTGAGCTAAAACACACCAAAACTGTTGCTGCTGGAAAGGGTGGCTGTGCCTGAAAAGCGCTTATAGCAAAAAGTCCTGCTGTTCATTTCCATCCAAGGTCACCTATGCCCACTAAACTGCACTTGCAAAGGTCAACGCTGAGTGTGGTTTTCTGCACGAGGGTGCAGGATTAGGTCTCATGGAAAGGAGCTGTGCCAACTTCGCGTTGTTTTTTTTTTGCTACTGATCTGATGAAGCCAACATACGATACGTGGAACTTTGATGAACAGCTCGGCTTGCATCACCCTTTAGATTTACTACAACTGCATCTGTTACATATTTATTTATTTATTTGACCAGACTTATTTGCCACTGCAGCCCGCTGCAGAACCTAACACAGCAATAAGGTCAAAGCAAGACACCAAATCCTTAATCGAAACGTCAAAATATATTCTTACTGCAATTACTGACTGCAATTAGTGCAGGTTTGAGTCCCACCAGGCTCAAGGTTGACTCAGCCTTCCATCCTTCCAAGGTAGGTAAAATGAGGACCCAGATTGTTGGGGGCAATTAAGCTGACTTTGTAATAATGCCGCTTGGGGGGGTGTGAAAGCCCTAACAAGCAGGCATATACATAGAATGAAGGCTACTGCTAAAGCTTGTAAGCCGCCCTGAGTCTTTGGAGAAGGGCGGGATATAAATGTAATAAAAAAAAGAAGGAATCAAAAATCAAACGCATCAAATCCAAAAGTCTCACTGAATAAAGCCAGGTCTTTCTTGCTTTTTTTTCCGGAAACTCAAGGCTATTGGGAATAAACAGGAGAGTATTATTCTGGAAAAATGGAGCAGCAAACACCCTGATTGGTGTTTTATGCAAATTATGTTCCCCAAAGGTAAGAATCCACGGGGAATCCTTCTCTTCCAGATCTTTATAGACAGGCAGAAGAGAGGTGCTGAACTATTCCAGGTATCACTGTCTAATTCCACATGAAACTGTTGTTGCCAAAAGTTTTTTTTTACATAATGCATTATCTGTAGTCTGAAAGCTGAGCACCCTTCATGCTCATTGGTTGATTATGTTCACCTTGTACCTCATGGATCAGATGGCATTTCCCCACTTCACGCAGAGAACCTTCAAACAGTTACCAGAATTTTTCCAAAGCGTGACAAACAGGAAAAAAAACAAACAAACATTGTTAATACAGGGGAAATAACCACATTAACCATGTGGATGGAATGCAGCTTTGATTGCATTTAAATTATGGGTAAATCAAATCCAGTTTTGGGCTGTTTTAGACCCATTTGTGCATGGGAGGTTTCCTTCTGCAATGCTCAAAAGGCCCAAAGTTTCAAATGGACAGCGCATCCTTGCACCGCGAAATTAACCGACCTAGACTGAGAAATTCTGCTGTGGAAGAAGAGAAGAAGATACGCCTGATCTTTCCCTAAGGCAGACGTGTCAAACACAAGGCCCGGGGGGCCGGATCCGGCCCACGAAGTGGTTTCATGCGGCCCGCGAAGCCATCCTGGAAACAGGGAGGGAACGGCCCCCACTGCCTTGGCCCTGGCCCAGAGACCCCCCCTTCTGCCAGAGACCCTCAGATCTGTCCCACTCCTGCCCAGGCCCCCATAGGCACCCTTGATGCCAACGATGTAGAGCTGGCCACGCCCACCCAGTAGTCCATACGTACTCTAGCCACGCCCACCTAGTAGGCCATGCCCACCCTGGCCATACCCACCCGGCCCCCTGAGGGCAACCGCAATGCTGATGCGGCCCTCAATGAAATTGAGTTTGACACCCCTGCTCTAAGGAGTCTCAGTGGACAGGGTTAGAGAAAAAGCAATGAGGATACTCTAGAAAGAAAGAAAAAACACCATCGTCCTCCATCAAAACACTTCATAAGGTTTCATGGGATACAAACCAGCCTCTCTCAGTTCAAACACCACTTTGAAGCTCCACAACTTGCCTTTGGAGACACTTGAGGAAAAACAAATTCATTCAAGTGTTGATAATTTAGATAGATATGCTGGACACCCCATCACCTGAGTTTCCTACAAATCTGTGGATCCAAGCAGGATAGCACATCTTTTTTTTTTTAATATGTGATTGAATCTCTCAGGAAAAACAACAACATCAACATTTCCTTCTCTCTTTCCTTGGGTCTATCTTTTCATACAAAAGTCCTTTAAAAGACACCAAGGGTCAAAAGGTGGAATGAAAGATGCATTCAGTCAAGGCAACTGCCTACAAAGGAATCACTGAACTAAGTATTAGTTAGCCTCTGCTAATCTGAGAAAACTATTACCTGATATCAGAACAAAAAAAAAATATCATCCTTAATGATATCAGCTAGCTGCTGCAAGAAGATCGTACAGATTGACTACAGACAATGACGCGACAAAGTGGCAACAATGGTGCAGTGGAGTCTCTACAAAAGGGACTATTTGCCTGCAAGGAAGAGCTGGTGGCGGGGGCCCAAATAAATAAATGAATAAACATATAGACAAGTAATAGAAAATAAAGAAGCTAAAGAACTTTGGGACCTTACGAATTCAAATAGACAGCCACCTGTCACCTATTACTCCAGGCCTAACTATTTTCGACAAGAAAGACATAAAAAGTCTGGGTAGTGGACACTGCAGAAGAGAACAAAAAAAAAAGAGCTGGAGAAAATCGCACAATTCAAAAGACCTGCAAGTGGAAACAGAGCGACTGTGGCAAACAAAAGCAAAGACAGTCCCATTAGTCGTAGAGACCACGGGTGCAATCCCAAAGTATCTGGCGCATCGCTTGAAGACCACCGGGCGTTAACAAAACCCCCATCTGTCCGTTGCAAAGGAGAGCTTTACTTGGAAGAGCTTACGTATCCTTTTAACACCATGAAATAGCAACATCTGCGTATCCCAGGTCCTTGAGAAGCCTAGAGGAATATGCCAAATCCAGTCTGGACATCTGACTGACTGTATGAACAATCATCATCATCATCATCATCATCATCATCATCATCATCATCATATTGCACCTTTGGAAGAGAAAGGGAAGAAATTCCACGTGCCCTAAATTTCTCTCTCCTTCTCTGCCCCCCCTCTCTCTTTTTCTCTTTTAATTTCATATTCTATTTAATCTCCTGTTAATGACAATGCAGAATCTGCCACGTGCATAAAGGAGGCCCCTTTCTGATGAATTTGCAGTTCTTTTTTATTGTCTCCCTTACCAAAGCTGGGGTGGGGAAGCCGAGAAAGGGGGGGAGGAAACTTTGAGATCCCATCTAGAATTGAAAGAGCGATCCCTTCCGAAAGCCCGAAATAATAAAATCACTTGCAGATCTGAGGGACCCTTTATCACCTAGGTGTGATCAAGATGTTTGGTGTGCATCCTTTTTGTGGGAAGCAGAATAGGAGCTGGGAGGGGGGGCGAGGAAGGGGGGGGTTGGAAATAAATAGGTTCCTGCCCTCTGACATTCATATTTTGAGCAGTTTCTAAAGTCCGGCATCACGGGCCTGCCAATCTTAGAGATGTCGGAGATATTTATTTGTTTTTTTTTAATTAGAACTGAAATGGGCAGCCAGCGGTTTACACGCCCAGCCTGTTCTTTGAACATCGCCCCCCCTCCCCATCTGCTGTCCTGTGGGCTCAAAAGCCTCCTAAAATTAGGACACTGGAGAGGTTTCCCCACTGAAAGAACTTCGGGTGCAAGAAAGGGAGAAGACGCAAGGTGCACCAGAGGAAGGGAAAGACTGAGCGAATGCCAGCCAGGGTTTCGTCCTCCCAAAGAAACAGCATCTCAAATGGCTCACTCTTTCTCCCCTCCTCCTCTTCCTCGGTCAGAGCAGAGCCTCTTCTCTGAAGCAGAAGGTGGATTCCTTCTTTCGACACCCACACGGTGACCCACTAATGTGCTGCCTGCCCTCTCCCTCCCCAGCTGAATCCTCGGGAGGAAACAATCTGCCCAGCCCAGTTAGTGCTTTGGCCTCCGTCCTCACATCGTCACGGCATCTTATGAGAGGATGGTTCTCCATCCCAGGTTATAAAGGATCCGCTTTAAAGCTGTGCCTGGAAGAAGCCAAGCTGGCAGCTCGCCCTGCAAAAGGGAAGGGACCACGCGGGAAGGAAATAACCTGGGATGAGAGTCCTCAGTCGGATTTGCGCGTTCTGGAAAGTCAGAGGAGCGAAGGTAGCCACGGAGAGACCCAGATTCCCCTAAGGAATCTCAGTCAGGAAAGGAGGGTGAGAAATACGGGGGATGAAATATGGAATCTCATTTCCCACCACCACCACGACCACCTCCTTTCCCCAACTCTCATTGAAACAGTGGCACCCAGAAGCTGATCCGCTGTGGGGATTGTGTGTCCTGGATAACCTTCACAAGATCTTGAAGGCTCAGCTCTGATTTCTTTTTCTTTTCTTTTTTTTTTTAAATAAACGAGGAAGTAAGAGTGAACTGTATAAATGGAAATTTGCGAACACTGGCGAGGGATTCATACAGTATATGTCAGATACTCCACCCTTTAGGGTGGTGTGTGCGTGTGTGTGGAGGGGAGAAATGAAACCCTCAGCATTTATTTACCTTCATTCCTATGTATAATAAGGTTCCATTTACCTCCCGGCAAGAAGAGAAAACCACCCAGAAGTGTTCCATATATAGATGCTGTGTGTGGCGCATGTTTGCATGTGCAAGTGAGAATTGGCACTCATGAATCTAAGACAGTAGGGCTTAAAAGGGAGAATGATATGTTGGAAAGGCTTTTGGAAGGAGGGAGGGAGGGACGGAGGGAGGGAGGAAGGAAGGAAGGAAGGAAGGAAGGAAGGAAGGAAGGAAGGAAGGAAGGAAGGAAACCTTTTCGGAAAGCTAAGAAGAACATCCATGCCTTTTGTCCAAGAGTCTTGAGCACAACGCTGACTCAAAAGCACTTCTTCACCTCTTCCCTTAACTTCTCCCTGTTCTTCTCCAAAGTCACCAGATCTCTACCTTCCTTCTCTCAAACCATTGCATTTCCCCATCCTAACAAACCAGTCCAGGGCTCAAACCCTAACCCCAGAAGCACCCACATCATGGGCAGGTCTTCTCCGGCTTCAATCTTGGGGCTTCATCCTCCATTGTGCCCAATGCAGAAAGGGCACGGTCCCTGCCTCTGCTTGGTCCTGTGAAGGAACAACTTCCTTGGACGACGACCATAAAACCTTCCCTCTCCCTTTTTCACCAGGGTCGCAGAAAACGGCCAGCAACAGAAGAACGTCCAAAGACCCGCTCCGGCCTCTTTGGCTTTGACTTCAACCCTCCCAAACTCCAAGCCACCCAACCTCCCAAAGCGGGGTTGGCAGCCGGGTCCAACTCTTTCGGTCCAAGCCCAAAGCAACTCACAACCGAGAAGAAAGAGGCTTAGGCCAAAGTTGCCTTTCACTTACGGTATTTGGGGTTAGAGTTGGTCTCCGGCGGGGCGGCGGTGGCGGTGGTGATGGTGGTGCTGGCCTCTTGGAAAGGGGATAAGGTCCAGGATGGAGCCGAGTCCTGAAGATAACTCTTGTACGAGGAGGTAGTGTACGCCGCAGTGGGCCAAGCCGGCACGGGCGGAGTCCGAGGGGCGCCGGGAGCCGGCCGGGCTATCAGGAGCGTGGTGCTGAAAGGGACAGCGACGGCAGCCGTGCCGGTTGCTAGCACGGTCGGGGGCGCCAGCGTGCGGCGCGGCGTGGTGGACCGCGGCGGGCTGGCCCGGATGGGACCCCGGGTGGCCGGGAAGCGGGTGGGCGCCTTGGTCATGGTGGTGAGACGGGTACTGATCTGGTTGGGGGTCCGGGAGGCGGCGGCGGCGGCAGCAGCGTCGGTGCCGGGGGAGGCGGTGGGCTCCCCGCTCTTGGGCGGCGTGGTGGGCTGCTTGGAGAGGAAAAAGGGGTCCTGCTCGATGCCTTTGGAATCCATCAGCTCGGTGGGCAGGTACTCCTGGACGGAGCCCACCACGATCCACTTGAGCAGCATCAGGCTGAGCCCCAGGCCCACGAAGCCGATGAAGAGGGGCACCACGCAGAGCCAAGTCTGCTGCCGGTTCCACACCAGGCAGTCGCCGCAGCGCACCTCCCGGGCCGCGGCCTCGGGCCCTCCATCGGGCCCCGCCGGGACCCCGCCCGCCGCCGCCGACCCCTCCTCGGCGGCGGCGGCGGCACCCGGCGGCGAGGCGACCCCTTCGCTCATCCTCCTCGGTGCCTTTCTACCCCTCCCCCGGGGGGAAGCAGCGGCGTGGTGGGGGGAGGGCGCAGCATGCGGAGCGGCGGGGAAGCCGGGAGGGGGGGAGGAGGAGGAGGAGGAGGAGGAGGAGGAGGAGAGAGAGAGGGGAGCGGGAAGATCCGACGGCTGGGGGGTGGAGATGGGGGTGGAGGGGGGGAGGCAGCCGCAGCCGGCAGGTAGTCGCAAGAGCTCGCCTCCCCTTCGATCCGGAGAGCGCGGCGCCCCTCCCGCCCTTTCAGCTACATCTCCGAGCATTCACACGACCGCTGCTTGAATCCGCTGGAACGCGCGAGCTCTTCCGCCACCGGGCTCTCCTCCTTTTCCCTGCGATCTCCCGCCCCCTCCCGATTTCCTGGATTCCGGATTTCACCCCCCTCCGCCCCGCCCCGCCGCCCGAAAAATAGTAATAATAATAATAATAATAATAATATTAGCCAAAAAATTAAAAAAAAAATTAAATGCCCTAAGATCCTGGGCGTTCTTGGCCAAACGGGTCCCGAGGAGCCTTGGCTGTTTCAGACGGTAAAAAATCCGGGTCGAGGTCTCGGCCAAGCCAGCTTTCCAGCCCCCACCCCCCCTTTCGAAAGCAAGATCCTCAATCAGCAGCCAACCCGGAGCCTCTTTCGCCGAGGAAGAAGAAGAAGAAGAGCGGCGGGAAGCCAAACGCCTCGCTTTGCAAGCCGCTCCCGCTTCGGGGCGACGCTTCTCCGATCCCCGGAGGCGGTTGGCGAGCAGCGGTGGGCCACATCCCCCCCCACCCCCCCCCCCCCCGGGCTGCCGGCGTTGCTGGCTTCCTCGTCCCCTTGGCTATTCGGCAGCCCCGCCGCCGCTCCTCGGGCAGCGCTTGCCGAAAGGCGAGTCCAAGCCGAAGGCGGCAGCCTGCGGGGCAAACGCAGCCGCCATCCCCGGGGCTGCTGGAGAGCCGGCCCCCCCTCCTCCACACACACACACACACACAGACACACGCACACCCGGCACCCTCTCGAAAGCCGAGCCCAAAGCCCAAGGAGACTCGGCTTTGGCCTGCTGACAAGCCAGGCGCAGGCTCCGCCGTGCCAAACCAAGCACGAAGCGGTGGAGGGGTGGGGAGAGGAGGGGGGGGGGTAGATTTAAAAAAAAAAAAACCCAGCCCAAAAAGAAATTACACAGGCGCGCTGAAAGCTACGAAGGGGAGGGGGCAGACACGCGCACGCGCCTTCCCACGCGCGCGCGCACACACACACACACACACACACACACGGGAGTCAGAAGCGTTCCTGAGCCGGGCTGCCCAGATTGATTTTATTTTATTTTATTTTGTCTCCCCAGCCCGTTTGCCTTTTGTCAAGGCGGTTGTGTCTTCCTGCCGCGGGAAGGAAAGAGGAGAGGGAGAGGAAGGGGAGGGGGGAGGGGGGGGGGACAAAGGAAGCGCCCCTCCCTCTCCCACTTTGCGCGGCTCCAAAGCAAGGTTGCGGGACTGCGCGCCCCCCTCCTCTCTCCCCGCCCCCCCCACCCCCCCACCCCGAAGCCGGGAGTCTCCAGGAGTTGATCCGAAGCCGGTCCAGATTCCGCTTCCCAAGCCCGGGAGCCGTTCGCCCCCCCCTCCTGCGGTGGCAGGGCAGAAGCGGCGCCCCCCCCCCCACCCGGCGCGCCCCCGGCCGGGAATGCGCTGGCCGCGCGGGCGCGCCCGGAGAGGAGGGCTGCATGGAAAGTGGGGGGTGAGTGGGGAGTGGGGGGTGAGTGGGGTGGGTGAGCCGGCCGGCAGCCGGTCGCTCGGCGTTGAATTCCTTTCTGCAGCCTGCCGGCTTCCTCTCCGAAGACCCTGGGCTGCCGTCCGGCGCTAGGGAAAGAGCTGAACAAAGGGGGGGGGGGAGAGAGAGAGAGGGAGGGAGGGAGGGAGGGAGAGAGAGAGAGAGAGAGAGAGGAGGGAGAGAGGAGAAGAGAGAGAGAGAGAGATGGAGGGAGAGAAAGAGAGAGGGGGGAGGGAGAGAGGAGAAGAGAGAAAGAGAGAGAGAGATGGAGGGAGAGAAAGAGAGAGGGGGGAGGGAGAGAGGAGAAGAGAGAAAGAGAGAGAGAGAGATGGAGGGAGAGAAAGAGAGAGGGGGGAGGGAGAGAGGAGAAGAGAGAGGGAGAGATATATATGGAGGGAGAGAAAGAGAGAGGGGGGAGGGAGAGAGGAGAAGAGAGAAAGAGAGAGAGAGATGGAGGGAGAGAAAGAGAGAGGGGGGAGGGAGAGAGGAGAAGAGAGAAAGAGAGAGAGAGAGATGGAGGGAGAGAAAGAGAGAGGGGGGAGGGAGAGAGGAGAAGAGAGAGGGAGAGATATATATGGAGGGAGAGAAAGAGAGAGGGGGGAGGGAGAGAGGAGAAAGAGAGAGAGAGAGAGAGATGGAGGGAGAGAAAGAGAGAGGGAGGGAGAGAGGGAGAAGAGAGAGAGAGATATGGAGGGAGAGAAAGAGAGAGGGGGGAGGGAGAGAGAAAGAGAGAAAGAGAGAGAGAGAGAGATGGAGGGAGAGAAAGAGAGAGGGGGAGGGAGAGAGGAGAAGAGAGAAAGAGACAGAGAGAGATGATGGGGGAGAGAAAGAGAGAGGGGGGGAGGGAGAGAGGAGAAGAGAGAGAGAGCGCGAGAGAGAAAGCTTTGAGGTTTCTTTGATGGCGTGGGGGGGGGGGGTGTCCCGGGGATGGGGGGCTCCGGCGAGCCTTCTGGAAACCCTTTCCTCCGCCGCTCCCGGGTTCGAGTCCGCCTCTGGGAAAACGCTGCCCGGGAAGGGGCGGCGGAGAAATCCGCCTCTCCTCCTCCTCCTCCTCCTCCTCCAATTCGCTCTTGTCGGCGATCCCATCTCTGCGGAGTAACTGGGACGAAAGCGCCGCGCGGACGGTGCGCCCTACTCTCCCGGCTGGTGTTAGGAGGAGAAGACTATTAAGAAGAGTTCCGCGCGGCTAAGGGGAGTCTTGATTTAGCCTGCCTCGTTCTTTGGGCCGGAGACGGGATGAAGACCCAAACCGTGGGGTGGTGACAGAAAGGAGACGCCACCCCCCATCTGCGCCCAATTTGGGGTGCAAGGCGAGATACATCTCTCTCTCTCTCTCTCTCTCTCTCTCTCTCTCTCTCTCTCTCTCTCTCTCTC
>NC_139518.1:96375675-96403175 GCF_947247035.1 Vipera ursinii
CTGGCAAGGCACTGAGGGGCGGGGGAAGGGTGCCGTTCTATAAAAGGCGAAATAAAAAGAAATGAGGGATGGACCGGTGGCTTCTTTCCTCAGCTTGAGCAAGAGGTGAAGCAGCATCCAATAACACATTAGGGGTGTGTGTGGGGGGAAAGAAAGAAAGAAAGAAAGAAAGAAAGAAAGAAAGAAAGAAAGAAAGAAAGAAAGAAAGAAAGAAAGAAAGAAAGAAAGAAAGGAAGGAAGGAAGGAAGGAAGGAAGGAAGGAAGGAAGGAAGGAAGAAAGAAAGAAAGAAAGAAAGAAAGAAAGAAAGAAAGAAAGAAAGAAAGAAAGAAAGAAAGAAAGAAAGAAAGAGAAAGGTTGAAGTAGAGCCAGGTCTAAAAGCTGCAACTGGAAATTACTGGCCAAGCCGAAGGCAAAATTGCCAATGCACAGTTTATTCGGGATTAATAAGATTCCCAATCTTGTCTTGGGAACCCAGCACGGTTGATGGTTGGAGGGAGAAAAGGGGAAAAACTCAGCTTTTGGGGAAAAAGGAAAATTCTTGGCTGGCTAAAACTTTGGAGGAGAGTCCGTTGATGGGAGAACAGCAATTTTTACACCCCTGAGGTGGTGGGGAAGGAAAGACGGGGCCAGAAAACCATTTCACAGGGAGACCATAAAAAAAAAAACGGTCTAACCATCCTTGCATTCCTGACACAAGCCCTGCGGTGCAGGATGGCTCCGGGTTCTCCTGTTTCTCCATCCCTAAGCTATAGCATAAGTGAAGGCCAGGAAAGGACAAGGGTGGTTGTATGAAGAAAATCCAAGTCAAAATTCACTTCCAGTACACAAGTATGCACAGAAAAAAAGAGGCCTGTTTGCCAAACGTGAGATGGAATATGGTTTTATTTTTAAAAAAAGAAAAGAAAAAAGAACTGAGATGCTTTTGCAAACCCCGTCCTGGACATATTGATCATCTTATCTGCTGATGTCTTGTGTAAATGGTGGATATTGCCATGGACTTGAACCAAGATAGACTCAAAATGTACAGGTAGTCCTCGACATGCAACACTTTATTTGGTGACCATGTGAAATTACAGCAATGTTGTAATTTTATGTTATGAGCCCTTGTGAGCATGAAGACTTAGCCTAAAGGCTAATATACCCTCTGTTATTATTATTAATTACTATTGCTGTGAAGGTTTAATACACAATGGGATCAAAGGGCGATACGCCGGAGACAACTGGGTAAAAAATGTGGAGTTGATCTACACAACCATGTTGACCCAGTATAAATAGGCACCTTTAAGTATTTCTCAAGGGCAGGTTCAAAGCTGACACCAGCCAGTTCCACTTAGGCAAGAAAAACCAAATGTACACATACAGACTGGGTGAAAACAGGCTTGGTAGCAGCAACTTGGTAGAGCCTTGGTGGAGCAGTGGGCTAATGCCTCCTTAAGTAACACCAGCTGCCTGCAATTAGTGCAGGTTTGCATCCCACCAGGCTCAAGGTTGACTCAGCCTTCCATCCTTCTGAGGTAGGTAAAATGAGGACCCAGATTGTTGGGGGGCAATTAAGCTGACTTTGTAATAATGCCGCTTGGGGTGGGTGTGAAAGCCCTAATAAGCAGGCATATACATAGAATGAAGGCTACTGCTAAGCTTGTAAGCCGCCCTGAGTCTTCGGAGAAGGGCGGGATATAAATGGAATTAAAATAAGTAAATAAATAAAACTGTAAGAGGGATCTTGGCGTCTTAGTGGACAATCAATTAAATATGAGCCAATAGTGTGTGGCGGCAGCCAAAAAAGCCAATGCAATCCTAAGTTACATAAACAGAGGGATTCAACCAAGATCGCATGAGGTACTAATTCCACTCTATAAAGCCTTAGTAAGACCACATCTAGAATACTGCAAGCAGGTTTGGTCCCCATACTATAAATATATATATATATATTGAGACTCTAGAAAAAGTGCAGAGAAGAGCAACTAAGATGATCAGGGGACTGGAGGCTAAAACATATAGGGAACGGTTGCTGGAATTGGGTGTGAGGACCAGGGGAGACACAAGAGCAGTTTTCCAATATCTGAGGGGCTGTCACAAAGAAGAGGGAATCAAGCTACTCTCCAAAGTACTGAAGGCCAGACAAAAAACAATGGATGGAAACCAATCGAGGAGAGATTCAACTTAGAAATAAGAAGAAATTTTCCAACAGTGAGAACAATCAACCAATGGAACAGAAGTTGCCTTCAGAAGTTGTGGGAGCTTCATCACTGGAAGCTTTCAAAGAGAGACTGGACTGCCATCTGTCAGAAATGATGTAAGGACTCCTGCTTGGGTGGGGGGTTGGAGTAGGTGACCTATTCTATTCTATTCTATTCTATTCTATTCTATTCTATTCTATTCTATTCTATTCTATTCTATTCTATTCTATTCTATTCTATTCCATTCCATTCCATTCCATTCCATTCCATTCCATTCCATTATTATTCTATTCTATTCTATTCTATTCTATTCTATTCTATTCTATTCTATTCTATTCTATTCTATTCCATTCTATTCCATTCCATTCCATTCCATTCCATTATTATTCCCATTATTATTCTATTCTATTCTATTCTATTCTATTCTATTCTATTCTATTCTATTCTATTCTATTCTATTCTATTCTATTCTATTCTATTCTATTCCATTCCATTCCATTCCATTCCATTCCATTATTATTCTATTCTATTCTATTCTATTCCATTCCATTCCATTCCATTCCATTCCATTCCATTATTCTATTCTATTCTATTCTATTCTATTCTATTCTATTCTATTCTATTCTATTCTATTCTATTCCATTCCATTCCATTCCATTCCATTCCATTCCATTATTATTCCCATTATTATTCTATTCTATTCTATTCTATTCTATTCTATTCTATTCTATTCTATTCTATTCTATTCTATTCTATTCTATTCTATTCTATTCTATTCTATTCTATTCTACTCCATTCCATTCCATTCCATTCCATTCCATTATTACTCTATTCTATTCTATTCTATTCTATTCTATTCTATTCTATTCTATTCTATTCTATTCTATTCTATTCTATTCTATTCTATTCTATTCTATCCCATTCTATCCCATTCCTATTCTATTCTATTCTATTCTATTCTATTCTATTCTATTCTATTCTATTCTATTCTATTCTATCCTATTCTATGTAGTGCAAGTTGGGAAGATGTGGAGAAACCTAGCCCATGGAATCACCTGGAGTTGGATGCACGGAATGATGATGATGATGATGATTGGCAGGAACTCACAAGGACATCCTATTTTTGCCCCCAGTTTCACTTCTTTTTTCACACTCTGCCCCAAAAGTGGTACTTTCAAGCTTGTGTCGATTCAAGCAATGCTGTCCAGTTCACCTGATGCTCTTAATTTCGTTGTTGGCAACGTATCCACTCCATTGGACTACTGTGCACTGGGGCAGGAACAACTTCATTCCTCCTGACCACTGTCTTTCCGTAGCAATTCTGTCTGCCCTGGGAGGGACTTTTATTAACTTAAATTATTTAACTAAATTGACTTCATTATTTCCCCTTCCCCCCCCCTTCATTTCACTAGCAGAGCAGCGAAAAGATGTTGCTGGTTGGTACGTTTTATGAAGCCATCAAAAAAAGGGTGGACTTTCCTTCTTTTGTTTCACACTTATCCAGGTGAAATTGACAAGTGTTCTGTCACTTCCTTATTCCAGCCCAAGGAAAGAGGGAGAAAATGATAAAACTCTGGTGTTTTCTCATTTAAATGGTTCGCCAGTAGATGCCTGGATGCGTCAGACTGACAGATGTCAAGGATGAGGGAGAGATACCTAAACATCTAACCATAAAAACTCCACGTCCCAGAACACTGATGGGAATTTTTATTTTTATTTTTAAAGCGGGGGAAAAAACAGGATACCGATTGAACAAATGGATTTTAAGTGCAAATGCCGTGACCTGAAGATATGGATGTTCCAACAAGCGGGCCTGGACTGACTATGGTTTTAAATTTGGCTTTTATTGGGTTAAATTGTCATTTATTTATTACTTCCATTGTTTAATTCTTTTTTAAAGTTTGTACTTTGTTTTTTTTTTAATTTTTTATTGTTGTGAGCCGCCCTGAGTCCTTGGGGAGAAGGGCGGCATATAAATTTAATAAATCTAATCTAATCTAATCTAAATGCAATTGAGATATGTTTTGGCTCGAAAAGATATTATAAACTGACATTATCGATATTATGTGCAATACCAGAACAATGTGATGAAGAGGAAAGAAGAGAAAAAGGCTGAATTTTGAAAAAAATCGATTAGTAAATTGACTTCATCTCCAACTGGTTTACACGTACAAGTCAAGTAACTGCTGAAAAGTCCAGGATCATTACAGCGACGCCTATCATATTGGTATAATGAGTTTGTACAATGGGAAATTAATATATCTTAGACTGGCAACCAAATGTCGGTTAGTCTGCTGTATCGTGTTTGCTGTAATTACCTAGGGTTGTGAAAGTTGGATCTTAAAAGAAGCAAGACAGGAGGAAAATCAATTTGTTTCAGCTGTGGTGTTGGAGGAGATTCCTGCATGTTTCTTGGACAGCAAAGGTGACTAATAAAGCAAGCAGCGGAGTGCATAACACCAGACATGTCATGAGAAGGCAAAATCATGAAACTGTGTCTCACTTATTTTGGCCATGTCAGGCAGAGAAATTCAGTGGAGAAAGCAATTATGTTGGGAAGAGTTAGCGGCAAAAGGAAAACTGGTTGTCAAAGAACACAGTGCCTGGACGCCATCAAAGCTGACACCACCAACTCAAAAGTAGTGCAAGATTGGATGATATGGAGATTTCTGGCCCACAGAATCACCAAGAGTCAGAATGGATAAGTCCTCCTCCTCCTCCTCCTCCTCCTCCTCCTCCTCCTTCTGCTTTGGCTTCTCCTTCTCCTTTTTCTCCTCCTTCTCCTTCTTTCTCCTTCTTGTTCTATCATCTTCATCACCATCCATCATCAATCATCATCATCATCATAACCAATCATCTTCTGCACCAAGAAAAGTAGACGCATTTGATTTGATTCTTTTGATTCTTTGTTAAGGAAAGTCAGTTGAATTTACTTTCCTGTATTTTAAAGGTTTCGCTCGTTCTACCTTTGAGTCTTGTTTGAGGGCTTTAATTCAATAATTGAATACTTTCCCCCTCCGCTCGCAATTCTGTCTGATATTATTTTCAGATAACCTCCAAAAAGATTCAGGTCTCTTTCGTTGTCCATCCTTTTCCATAAGCATTGTTGAGGGTTTGACCCTTTCCTTCTACCTTCTTTATTGCTATCTAAAAGTCCTTCTGTGCCCAAGATATTGTTCTGCTTCTGATCTTCATTATTATTATTATTATTATTATTATTATTATTATTATTATTATTATTGTTGTTGTTGTTGTTGTTGTTGTTGTTGTTGTTGTTTTGCTGCTGCTGCTGTTGTTGTTGTTGTTGTTGTTATTATTATTATTATTATTATTATTATTATTATTATTATTATTATTATTATTATTATTATTATCCTGCAATACTGCATTCTAGCTACTGAGCTGTGGGGCGCAGTGGTTAGAATGCAGTATTCCCGGCTAGTTCAAAGTTCGAATCTCACCAGCTCAAGGTTGGCTTAGTCTTCCATCCTTCCGAGGTCAGTAAAAGGACGACCTAGATTGTTTGGGGGGGCAAATATGCTGATTACAGTATGTAAACTGCTTAGAGAGGGCTGTAAAGCATCGTGAAGCGGTATATAAGTCTAACTGCTATTGCTATCGATACTTTTTAAATAATGACATATTTGTGTTTGAGTTCAGCAATTTGATCCTCAAAGATCAGATGGATTGCTTTGCAATCAATACACACACACACACACACACACACACACACACACACGTATGGCATGTTTTCCCGCCCTACACTTTGAGCAAAAAGTTGACATGTTGAAGGAACTTTTCTTGTTTTAGTTGACAGTACAATTTAAAAATACAAGCAAAATCTGAAATTGCCCCTCATCAAAGTTGTAGTCAGCCAGTCATGTCTTTTCTAGGAGCTTTGATTCTATTTCTTTGCTCCATTTCCTCATTCCCTTAATATTCTATAGCTATTGCAAATGCTAGGTCTAAGATTACTGTACATTATTAATATTATAAATTGCAGCCCAAATCCAACCACTACAGATTGAAATCTTATTCACTGAAGATTATGGACTATAATCCACCAGGCTGGGCCAGTGTGGCTTGGTAGATAGCTATTTTTATTTTTATTTCAGTCTAGTTCCAAGAATCACTGGTCAAAAGTCACTCAACGAACTTCTGTAGGTAAAGGAGGACTAAGAAACACACTACCCCTTCTTCTAATCTTCAAATCCATACAGGTAGTCCTTGACTTATGACTTGTTGTTGCTGAATGGCCATTCAAAGTTAGAACAGGCTTCCCCAGAACTGCTTTATAACATGTTTTCGGAGTTATGTTGGCTATATCCTTCTTGAAGTCATATACTTGCACTGTGTTTGCTTAATAGCTGCAGCATTCACTTAATGACTGCCTCATTCATTTAGTGACAGCTGCAAAAATTGACAAAATGTTCACATGATGTCTTCACCTACAACTTCAATGGCTTATGGTTCTAATTCCAAGCTCAATTACAGCCGCAAATTAAGTACTACTTGTGCTAACGGCATACATAAAATGGCCTTTTTTCTTGGACAGGCTTGTAGCCTTTTAAATCTGTAATAGGTACATTTTCTTTTATTTTTTTTATTTATTTATTTTAATCCCATTTATATCCCGCCCTTCTCCAAAGACTCAGGGCGGCTTACAATTTAAAGCACAAACCAATGTGCTTAGCAATAGCCTTCATTCTATGTATATGCCTGCTTATTGGGGCTTATTAGGGCCCCCCCAAGCGGCATTATTACAAAGTCAGCTTAATTGCCCCCAACAATCTGGGTCCTCATTTTACCTACCTCGGAAGGATGGAAGGCTGAGTCAACCTTGAGCCTGGTGGGATGCGAACCTGCACTAATTGCAGGCAGCTGGTGTTACTTAAGGAGGCATTAGCCCACTGCTCCACCAATCTTTCTTAGGGTGCTTTCAAAATAACTTCTTACTAGATTCCTAATGGGCTCATCGTCCTGACTCTCTTTTCTGTTCCTTAATCAATTGCCCATATATTAAGAAATGTTCTTTTCTAAAATACCATGTTGGATTGCATAGGTGGTGCTAACCAACATTCATAGAACTATTGGAGGAAGAGAAGGGAAAACACAGTCAGGCTTTCAAGATATGGTTGTTATAAATGTAGTTCCAATCCAACTGGTGGAGTTTGTTTCCTGACCTGGTCTACCTCAAAGGATTTGTAGAAGCCCAGTGGGATTCCTGTTCAAAATATATTGCTCAGTTATATCCTATCCAAGACCAACCTTAGATATTTTTATGGATGCATCTCTGCAGTCTCCTTGGCCATAGTATGGAAGTCATTTATCACGGCCATCCTCCAGGTTATTTTTCAACTTCCTGGACCAGTCTTTGGAGGGCATCCATGAAGTCCTAGCTAAGAGCATCCTGCGTTAGCTTCTGTTTCCAGGGAAGGACAGCCAAGTAGCAAATGCCAGGAAAAAGGTAAATACCAAATAGATAGATCTCTTAGGGAAGTTCTTCCATCCTTCCATCAAAGTATGCCCCAAATGTTTTTGTCACTTAAAGCAGAAGGATGCAGTACAAAAGCCTGTCTGGTCTAGTGGTGAAGGCACCAGGCTAGAAAACAGGACGTTGTGAGTTCTAGTGCCAGCTTAAGCATGAAAGCCACTAGGGTGACTTTGGCTCAATCACCAGGTAACCGTGAGTTCTAGTCTCGGACTTCGGACCAGTCACTCTCACTCTTTCTCTCTCTCTCTCATCCCAACTCACCTCACAGGGTGGTTGTTGTAGTAGGAGAAATGGGAGGAAGAAGCGTATTAGGTATGTTCACCTCCTCATTTCATGTATATAAATTGAATAAATAAATAAATAAATGTACGAAAATATTGAAGACGGGTGTCGAGCATCGAAGAATTCATATGCTGTTTCACTCATTAATGCTTCTTCGCTTGCCCACAGACTCGGGTGGAGGGGAAAGGTGAATGGAACGCTGACTTCGGATATCCAGCTTCTGGTCCATGAGAACCAAGGTCTCTCGAAAGATGTTTACTGAGAATTAAAGACTTTTTCTCATAACAAGTGACTAGCGTTTAATTGGAAAATGTGACCTGCTGGATTTAGGAGAGGGAGACCTCTATGCTTTGATGTAGCGATTTAAGCGCCAATGAACTAGAGCTGGTTTTCCTTTCACCTGTGCTAAAATTATTCCCCCAATAAAGTTTTGCATTAGAGATTGGATCGTTGGGTTCTTCAGTCAGAGCCTTGACAATGGGATTATTATTATTTTTTTTAAAAAGCGCCGTATACAATATTCTTTCTCAGCAGTACAGCCCTTTTTCCTGACCCCTGTTTTTAATGGAGCTGAAAATCAGAAGTAATAAGAAGTAAGGGAGCATCCTTTAAGTAGGTCCTCTTTTTCTCCTTTCTCCCAGATGATCATCTGAATCTGAACAAGCAGCCTTTCAAATAAACAGCCAATTGTGATTTTCTAGAGAAACCGTTACAAGCTTTTTTTTTCTTTTTTTCCTTTTTTTTTAAATCATTCCCTTCTCCTAGCTGGTGTTTCCTGCAGCTCCCCACACGATCATAAATCCTAGCTTGTTTTCCAAAGCTTCGGCATTGTCAAGGCACCGCAGCAGGTGTGGAACCGCAAGTTGATTCCAAGAGAGACTTCCGGTGCCATGTTGAAGAGAGCCCTGGCAATTTGGCCGGTTAGCAAGCTGCCAGTTAACATTATGTCAGGCTGGTACAGGTGGCAGAATGAGTGACAGTTCATTTCAGACACAGGAGGGACGCCTGCTATCCAAGCCCACCAAATAAAGACAGAATATCAATTTGGCAGCCGTTCAAAGGCAGGCGAGCAAAATAGGTGGGGAGAACCAAATGCTCTGTTTCTGGAACCAGCTATTGTTTCAATTCTGTCCTGAACTGTCTTGGTTCACCCCTCCCTCCCACTCCTTCTTTTCCCATCCCCCCCACCTCCTGGCATTAGCAAAACTCTTTCTCCCTGCCTCTCAAATGGCTGCAGAATATTTCACATTGTTTGCTGAAGCCCTGCCAGGAATACAGCGCATCTGTATGAAAAAGAGAGAGTGGAAGCTTTTACTTGCCAGAAATAATCATGTGAGCGAGGAAGGGATAATGAGGAAGCGACAAACAAAATTCAGAAGTGCTGGAATGCTCTTTTGGAGGGTACATTTCTCTACTGACCGTGAAACAAAGCAGCAAATCGCCCTATCACAACTGGGAAATGTTAATTGGATATGTGTCTAGCTTCTTCTTCTTTATCATCATCATCATCATCATCATCATTGTCATCATGTAAAAAAGTTGTTGAGACACTAGAAAGAGTACAGAGAAGAGCAACAAAGATGATCAGGGGACTGGAGGTTAAAACATATAAAGAACAGTTGCTGGAATTGAGTATGTCTAGTTCAGTGAAGAGAAGGACTGGGGGGAGACGTGATAGCACTGCTCCAATATCTCAGAGGTTGCCACAAAAAAAGAGGGAGTCAAGCTATTCTCCAATGCACCTGAAGGCAGGACAGGAAGCAACAGACGGCAAATAACCAAAGAGAGAAGCAACCTAGAATTAAATAGAAACTTCCTGACACTTACACAAATTAACCAGCGGAACGACCTGCCTCTATTACTTGTGACTGCTCCAACACTGGAAGTTTTTAAGAAGAGATTGGAGAACCATTTGTCTGAAATGTTATGGAGTTTCCTGCCTGAGCAAGGGGTTGGACACCACAAAGGTTCTATTCTATTCTATTCTATTCTATTCTATTCTATTCTATTCTATTCTATTCTATTCTATTCTATTCTATTCTATTCTATTCTATTCTATTCTATTCCATTCTCATTCCATTCCATTCCATTCCATTTTATTCCATTTTATTCTATTCTATTCTATTCTATTCTATTCTATTCTATTCTATTCTATTCTATTCTATTCTATTCTATTCTATTCTCATTCCATTCCATTCCATTCCATTCCATTCCATTCCATTCCATTCCATTCCATTCCATTCCATTCTATTCTATTCTATTCTATTCTATTCTATTCTATTCTATTCTATTCTATTCTATTCTATTCTATTCTATTCTATTCTATTCTATTCTATTCTATTCTATTCTATTCTATTCTATTCTATTCTATTCTACTCTTGTTCTACTCTACTCTACTCTATTCTATTCTATTCTATTCTGCATTCTGCATTCTGCATTCTGCATTCTGCATTCTATTCTGTTCTGTTCTACATTCTGTTCTGTTCTGTTCTATCCTACACTACTCTAATCCCGTACTGCTTAAGCAAAATGGGGTATCCATTCTGCTCATTAGAACCAGGTCTTTGCATCTCCTACAGATGCTGCAAAGCATCTGTAGCAATTGAAGACCTGAACGGATCTTCCCTTTTGGTATCTAGGAAAACATGAATAGAACAAGAAAGCAAGCTTGCAAAATTCCTCAATCAGTGTTTGTGTCTGTGTGCTTGTGCGTAGAAAATTAGTCCTCCAAAAGTGAAAAAAACCTCTTCTGTATGCATAGTGGCTACCGAATTTCTGTGTTGTTCTCCGGGGGAAATATTATATATTGCTGATTTTGTAAAAAAACAATGTAGTTACAGAACTCTGTAAGGCATGGTAAATGGGCCTTTTTTTTTGCTTTAATGCCAAGAGCAGACGTACATAATAGCATTATAAATATTAAGGAAGCAATCATTGCCTTTTGTTTCTATAGCATATTCTAAGTACTTAAACTCAGGTACTTAAACCTGAGTATCAGAATCAGAAATCAAAAATATATCTGGAAGGGACTTTGGAGGTCTTCTAGTCCAGCCCCTTGCTCAAGCAGGAGATCCTTCACCATTTCAGACTTTAAGGATAACTGAGACAGTCTAAAAATGTCAGTTTTGCTTTGGTTTTTCCAATTCCTACTGATTTCTACTCAACATTTTGGAAAAAAAACACTATGTGGCTTCCAGTTCCAGCACTACCTGGCAAATAGAAAGGGAAGAAGTAGAAGGAGTGACTGATTTTATTTTCTTGGGCTCCAAGATCACTGCGGCCATGAAATTGAAAGACACCTGCTCCTTGGACATTGTTCTGTTCCAGCCTACGACCAGCCCTGTTTGAATGTCAGGGACAACCCCTTTTTATAATCAACAGGCTGGAAAAAAAACCAACCAAATTTATTTAAAATTTTTTTTACAAAGAGTTCAAACAAAAGTTAAACGAAAAGTTCAAACAAGCCTTAAACCCAAAGGTTAAACAAGAGTTAAATAAGAATAACAGACCAGGACTCTAGCAGAAGATCTTCAAACGGTTGCCTTCAGCAACCAGCACCTCCCACACATTCCCCTTTTATCAGCAGTCCCAAGGCATGGCTTCTCATTGCCTTCTCCCGAGTTGCCTCATTGCTTTCCTCTGATCTGCTCTCCTAGATTGCCTTCTGCTCCTAGCTTCCCTGAACAGAGCCAGCTGTGGATCGTCTTCTTCCAATCCCTCATGCTCACACAGCTGAGTCTGAGGAGGAACAAGATGGGAGGGGCCAGGCTGAGAGTTCTGCAGTGCATCAGACCCTTCCTCTGACACCAAAGGCTCTCCAAACCCCTCCTCCTCCTCTTCAGAATCATCCAACTCAGCTGCTGGAACCACAGGCTGACGCTGAATCACAACAGATATCAAACCTGGACAGCATATTAAAACTCAGACACATCATCTTGTTGGTAAAGGTCCATATAGTCAAAGCTGTGGGCTGTGCCAGTAGTGATGTGTGGCTGTGAGTGTTGGACCATAAGGGACGCCGCGTGCTGAAGAATTGATGTTGTTGAGTTGTGGTGTTGGAGAAGACTCTGGAGAGTCCCTTGGACTGCAAGAAGATCAAATCAGTCAGTCCTAAAAGGAAATCAGTCCTGGCTGCCCTTTGGATGGGCATATACTGAAGCTGAAGCTCAAATACCTTGGCCACCAAATGAGAAGAGAGGGCTCCTTGGAGAAGACCCCAATGTTGGGAAAGATGGAGGGCAAAAGGAGAAGGAGAAGCAGAGGATGGGATGGTGAGATGGTAGAGGGTGTCATCAACACAGCAGGCATGAGTTTGGGTAGAGTCAGGGAGACAACAGTGCACAGGAAGGAACTGTATGCATGGGGTTGTGAAGAGTTGGACATAACTTAGCAGTTGAACAACAAAAAATGATTTCTATGGCATTCACCTCCATAAATAGAGACCTCAAATCTCATCCAACTAGACAGTCAAGCTAAAATCATTTGAAGGCATGTTTGGGATGGGGGTGGGGGATAATAGGTTTTGAAGACACCTAGAAGAGAAATATATGAACAACTTTAGAGATGGGTTGGAGGAAAAGAGTTGATTTGTGAATTATGTGTATATATGCCCGTGACTATAATTGTTTAAATATATTTAGAACATCCATGTTTTTCACCTTCATGTCCAACAGAAAAAAACCATGAAGTGCTACATGAAGATAAACATTGGCTGGTGAAGCCAATCAGTTCTACCCACCGTGAAGGATGCTGGATCACAGGGAAGTATGTATCTTTCTCTTTCTAACATTCATTTTCATCGTGACAAGGGTTCACAACAACTGTCCTGATGAACAGGAGATACCCTTTTCCTTTTCCACACAATTCAGAGATTGGAAAAATAGACATAGTTTTTATTTGAGGCAATGATCTCCAGAAGGGAGGACCATGGTAGCGTAGAAGAAAAATTGAAGATCAAGACAGAAGTAGGCATTTCTCTTCCTCTCTATGGCCCAATCATCAAGTCCAACAGAACTTTGTTTACCTTGTGTAATAAAAAAAGGAAGATGTGTGGTTTGTGGGCTTCAAAACCCCTCCCATTCCAATTTTATCTCTTAAGTGTACATCTCTGAAACTGAACAGAGTTCCGCCAGGCATCATATATCAATATTAATCAATTTACAAAATAAACATGCAGAGAAAAGTTATATCCTGCTTTAGACAGGTAGTATTAAGACAATGCTAAAAGTAAGCTTGATAAAAATGATTGTTGTCTTGTCCATACAAGAGGCTTCCTCTGACAGTGGAAATTTATTTTTCTTTGGAGAATAGACCGGAACATACATAATGCCTAGTCCTGGAGACAAAAATTCAAAAGAGAATTCTAATTCCTACAAGGGCAACATAATGGGATGGTGGATTATTATTATTTTTTCTAATGTCATTTATTTTAGTGGAATTTTGGCTTCCCTTAATACCTCTGCAGCAGGGCGTAAGCAAGAAATCACACGAGTTTCTTTGGAGACTTCAACCTTTCTGCAAAAGCTTTATGAGGAATGACAGCCTTTCTCGTTTGCGTTAGCAATACAACACTGTGTGGCATTTGTGTATGTGCTTGCTACTTAATGGCGAAAGCTAAGCATGCTTGTTATGAGCTGATAATGTTGTTGTACCGTACATTTTTGTATGAGCAGCTATAATCTAATCTTCACCAGTCCAAAATAAAATACAGCTTTAACCAGTTTTTGCATCATGTTACATAGGATTAGGGAGCTGATATATTTGGGGCTTGTAAACTGAGGACATAGTTCACACCTGGTGCCCATATGACACAAGCAAATACTACCACCCTAAGCTTTGAATCAAATATTTTTTTTCTGAGAGAGACTTGAGCTGCTTTTAATTTTCTCTTAGGATTAATAAGGGATAGCATCCTTCTATCTAGACTTAAAAACTAAAGCTGGGCATGGGGGGATATTTTAAATTCCTCTTGGCCAGCCCCTTTTCCCAAGAGGCCGACTGTAAAAGATGCTTATTATGGAGTTCCTTGATACTCTCTGAGCTAGGTTGTTTTCTTGTAGATATTTCATTAGCCAGCTAAGTAACATCATCAGAGCTAAAACAGGAGTGTGAGGTTTCCTTTCCGTTTCTATAACAGGGGGCTTGCTGGAAGCCATCATCAGGCACGTAGAGGTAAACTACATCTACATATCACTCAAAAGAGACAGTCAAAAAGCAAAAAACCACAACATCTCCTGACCAGCAATCATCACCCAGATAAAGCTGGGATGAACGCCAAGCAATAAGCTGACTTTGTAATAATGCCGCTTGGGGGGGGGGGCGAAAGCCCTAGTAAGCAGGCATATACATAGAATGAAGGCTACTGCTAAGCTTGTAAGCCGCCCTGAGTCTTCGGAGAAGGGTGGGATATAAATGGAATTAAAATAAATAAAATAAAAATAAATAAACAATACCCCGATCAAGGAACTAACAACACAGTAAAAAAAAAACAGCCTAACAAAGGAACTACCATCAACACGGACAGAAGAAACTACCTGTATATAAACAGAGAGTAAATCTCACTCCTAGAACTGATGATGTTACCTAGTTGAGAAATGAAACATCTGCAAGAAAATGACCAAGCCCAGAGAGCACCAAGGAACCGACAGTTTAACTCTGAGCTACATATATTCTCTTATATTGCTAAACTTCTTATTAGGATAGTCTATTTGGACTGCAACAGTTGGAGTGACTGATAGGTGGCAGCAAAGAAATGTGATGCCAAGTTCTTTGCTGCCATCTAGTGGTTCTTGTGATCTTTACAGCAGCTCATTCCTCCCAGAGTTGCATCCTGGTTATTTGTATAATACTTAAGTGTTGCTATCGTATAGTTCTAATGACAGTGAATCTTGAAACTTGCCTGGAGATAGTTAGTAGACAGCAAAACAGTGTGTGGTAGTTCTAAGTTTATAGTGCTTATGAGACCTTTATTTTGACCAATGCACCAATACAACATTAAAGGTAAAGGTAAAGGTTCCCCCGCACATGCATGCTAGTCGTTTCCGACTCTAGGGGCCGGTGCTCATCTCCGTTTCAAAGCCTAAGAGCCAGTGCTTGTCCGAGGACGTCTCCGTGGTCATGTGGCTGGCATGACTAGACGCCAAAGGCGCACGGAACGCTGTTACCTTCCCACCGCAGTGGTCCCTATTTTTCTACTTGCATTTTTACGTGCTTTCAAACTGCTAGGTTGGCAGAAGCTGGGACGAGTAACAGGCTCTCACTCTGCTACGCGGCACTCGGGATTCAACCCTCCAAACTGCCGACCTTCCGATCGACAAGCTCAGCGTCTTGCACCTCAAGAAATGCCACAAAGGAAAAATAGCAATGATACATAATCGATACCAACAGAGGTTAACATTAGGTTTATTTTTCTTTGTTATGGCAGCCAACTAATGACATGCTTTGGACTGATGAGAGGTAGAGAAAATATAACTCACAAAGAAACAAAGTTATAACATGATCAACTATAGTAATATATCTTATGATTATGGTCTATGACTTATCACTCTATTGAGAGCTTATGCACCAGATACAAATTCCTTGGGTGTTCAATCACATCTGGCTGATAAATTATATTCTAATTCTAATTATATTCTATAGTATTACCTCTCTATATATTCTACTGTATATATTACATCTCCTTTTTTCCTTTCCTTGAAAATGTAATGAAACTAACTGAACAGGACCTGTGAAAGAGGAAGATGGAAGCCAAAGTGAGGCCTGATTATCAGCATATTCCTTTTTTTATTTGGGAAATGATCAGCTCACCCTGATAGGATGGATAGTGAGAGAATTAGCAAAGCTCTACCCTAGCAACTCAGAGATAAATTGGTTTCTCTCTTGCCACCAAGATTTCTGTTGCCCAATCTCTTTTCTCTTTCAATAAATCTGATTAGGGAGAGATCTCTGTGAGAAATTTGTTTTCCGCATCTCGTCAGAAGTGTCATCAGACAGATCCATGACATGTAGCTTAGCTGGGGATTCTCCATGGAAATAGCAGAGCACCCTCACGTTCTCCAAATGTGGGCTGAGATATAGATGCTCAACGACTTAGCCATCTCAAGGTTCATATCCACACGAATCAATGTGTGCATTTCTGTTCCTGATAAAACCATTTATTTTTTTTCCCCTTCCCATACTTCAAAAACACCACGGTTAAACTTAGCTTGTCCTTAAGAACTCTGCAGCGCTCTAGATTTGAGGGCAAATTGTGAGTCACAGTGTGTGGGCTCCTACATCGCACCTCTTCAAAACACCACGTACACCTTAAAACCAAATTGGTTTTTCTCCAAGTTCCCATGTCAGCTATGGAGGGCAGGTAGGCAAGCCGGGTTGGGGGGGGGGGCAGGGGGGAAAATTGCAGCAGCAGGGACAGTCAGAATAAAATGCACTTTCCAAAATTATTCATATGGTAAAAGGAATCACAATTTCTATTGATTTCGAACCATTAGGTAGAAATCGAACTTGGTATGAACGCTTGGCAATAACATAGACAGACCTTGTCCTTCATTTCCGAATCGTTTTAGTATTGGTATTTGTTATTTCTGCTATTTTTTTGTCCTTAAAAGGACTGTGGAGTTGTGTGTGAAGCCAGGAGATCCTCACGGATGTCTGGCTACCAGTTCGTCTGTTATTCATTTAGCACCACCCAGGAGACAGCATGGAGTAGCTATACCTCCCAAGATAATTCTGAGCATATTAATCCTGATAGTATACCTCCAGGATTTAATCTACCCCGACACATATGGGTGACGTACAACAGAATTAGACCGACTCATGGGGTGTGTGCTGATTCTCTGTATAAATGGGGAAAGACACCCTCAGCACAATGTGATCGCGGGGCTCCCCGACAGACTATCCAACATATAGTGAGGGAATGCACGAATAGAAGATACCCAGGAGATTTTAAGGACTTCCTCTGGGTAACAACGGCAGCTACTGACTGGATCTCCAAACTCGACATTAAACTCTGAAATGTTATTTCTGTTTTCCTCTTAGGTTTTATAATTGCTTCTTTTTTTAAAAAAAAATTGTTTTAACTGTTCTAACTTGTAAATATGAAGTGCTTTTAATTCTGTGTGTGACCAGCCATACGCTAAATAAATAAGTATGATGTACCCATCACTGCTATAATCAAGTCCATCTACCATGATTCTGGTCCTTCTCTTCTTGAATTCCCTTCCAACTTCCCCAACTCAGTGGCTAAAATAGGACTTTGCATTGTGCGTCCAAAATATGTCAATTTAACCATGGGCATTTGTGCCTTGAATGAAAACTCTGGATTAATTGGTATCCATGCAAGCCTCAAGACATTTTCTTCTCCTTTTCTTTGTCTTCATAAAAACTTGGGCAGGTCTGGTCTGAGATAATATCTCAAATTACATTTCTGAGCCAGCACAGATTTCTGTTACCTAACTATTGCCTTCAATGCAGCTCTTCCTTCTGTTCCTCAAAGAGTATTCCTTCTACCTATTATAATAACTTGGTGGGAGAATAACATTTTGTGTGTGTACAGGATAGGAATTATAATCTTGACGTCAAATAAATCAAAGTATCCCATAAATATTAGGTGAAGCAGAGAATCATGATCACAGAACAAGAAATGTTAGATGAAGCAAAGAATCATGGTCACAGTGCACCACAGCAAAAGATTAGATGCAATTAGGAAACCCATCTATCAAAAAAAGGTTGCAATCAAGTAAGCTGGGATATAACGTGCAATCAATAATGGAAAGCTAAACTAACTTTATTACAAGAAATACTGCCTGGAAAAGCCATGCGTTCTGAATTGCACCCAAGTCTTCTTCAGGGCTGCAATGAAATTTAACCTTGGCATAAAGAAACCACCCAAACACGCAGAACAGCAAAATATTTTCACCAATACACACCATTCATGATTTAGCTCCCAACAGAAGTGTATGTAGAACCACTGTCTGTTATGAAACTGAAGGATATCTTGGATCATACGTAGAACTTGTTCATATGTAGAACTTTTTTCTACATTTGTTGAGTTAGATATGTCACCAGGGTGGAGGCGAGAACCAGGTAATAAAATATGCCTTGTAATATTACAACACACACTCTTCCCCTTAGGTATCTGAGTGTGATTTCATGATGCAAGTGAGGGCAGATTGTGCCTTGTGACCTCACAGTGTACCTTTTTTGTCCTTTTGGCCTCATCATGGCCAGCTGAAAATGTCTATGATGCCAATGTAATTGCTGAGGCAATTATAAGGACTGATAGGTCACTTGGAATTTAGAAGCTTTTAATAAATAATTAGGGACATGGTGGCTCAGTGGGTTAGGATGCTGAGCTTGTCGAAGGTCGGCAGTTTGGCGGGTCGAATCCCGAGTGCCGCGTAACAGAGTGAGCACCTGCTACTCATCCCAGCTTCTGCCAACCTAGCAGTTCGAAAGCACGTAAAAATGCAAGTAGAAAAATAGGGACCACCACGGTGGGAAGGTTCTGTGTGCCTTTGGCGTCTAGTCATGCCGGCCACATGACCATAGAGACGTCCTTGGACAAGCGCTGGCTCTTCGGCTTTGAAACGGAGATGAGCACCGGCCCCTAGAGTCAGAAACGACTAACACGCATGTGCGGGGGAACCTTTACCTTTACCTTAATAAATAATTGCAGTTATAGCTGGAAAAATCTGTACAGTTCTTGTCCTTCAAGGCAGCGAAGAGGAACTACAATGAAAGGGATTCATATGGACAAGGAAACAATTCAAGTTAAAATGGAGCAAGGAAAAAAAACATCAGACAATATTGGAATCCTTGTGTTCTTTCCACTCATTCATCCATCTGTCTGTCTACCTAGGAATTATATTATTATTTCTGAATCATCAGAATTCAATTTATCTTCTATCCTTCCAGGAATATAAATAGGATCTTTTGAAATTATTATTTTATGTAAGACTATGAATGACTGTGTGTAAATGAATCTTACAGTAATGCATACCTGTCAAATTTTGAAGACTGAGACAAGAATAGTCTTAACGCTAGACTCCCAGTCCTTTCCCATTAAGGTAAGTTGTGATACTGTATACTCCTCTTGATGTTTGTACTGTATTCATTTCATCTTCGGTAGCCTGCATGAATTGAAAACAAACGTACAAAGATTTAGTTGTGTGTCAGCTATTGTCAGCTGTAGCATTATGAAATGAAGTTTTAATATTCATGCGCATGGGCTTCGCTGCTGAAATATATCTGCCACTTTGCAAGATGTTCCACAAGCTGAAAGAGACACGGGAATCTGGGAAACCTCCAGCTCATCCAAAGGGATGTGAACAAACTAAGAACATTGCTACAATATTCCTATTATCTCAGGTTGTTGGGGGGCGGGGGGCGGGGAAGAAAAGTTGACCTACGTACATTGGAATGAAATGGATGCAGAAACACTATTTGTAATAGATGTCATCGCAAATCATCCAAATGCTTGGTGCCAAGAGGAAACAGAGGTCAACTCTACAATGGAACAAATTGAATTTATGTCTGGTTTTTTTTTCTTTTATCAGACAATGTAACCAGACGTACCTGCAAGAAATTGTAATGACATCAAAATAATGACATCCCCAGGGTGATGTTATAACGCCTGACACACCTGCATGACAATAGCCAATGCAAGTACTTAAGTTGTGACACTTGGTTAACAATGTTGTCGCTCACATCTCGTCGTTTGCCCTCCTTTCCTTTGCTCACAGATAGAAGAGATACGTCATACAGAAATACAATTTACCTTTGGAAATCTAGTCACAGCTGCTTTTAGGATGACGTAGACCAGAGGTCTTCAAACTCGGCCCTTTTATGACTCATGGACTTCAACTCCCAGAATTCCTCAGCCAGGCACGCTGGCTGAGGAATTCTGGGAATTGAAGTCCATGAGTCATAAAAGGGCCGAGTTTGAAGACCCCTGACTTAGACACTGTTTTTAGTAAGTGGGTTTATAGAATCATAGGCTCAAAAGGGGCCTTGGAAGCTTCTAATTCAGGGGTAGGCAACCTCGGCTCTTTTATGACTCGTGGACTTCAACTCTCTTTTATGAGTCATAAAAGGGCCGAGTTTGAAGACCTCTGGTCTACGTCATCCTAAAAGCAGCTGTGACTAGATTTCCAAAGGTAAATTGTATTTCTGTATGACGTATCTCTTCTATCTGTGAGCAAAGGAAAGGAGGGCAAACGACGAGATGTGAGCGACAACATTGTTAACCAAGTGTCACAACTTAAGTACTTGCGTTGGCTATTGTCATGCAGGTGTGTCAGGCGTTATAACATCACCCTGGGGATGTCATTATTTTGATGTCATTACAATTTCTTGCAGGTACCTCTGGTTACATTGTCTGATAAAAGGAAAAAAAAAACAGACATAAATTCAATTTGTTCCATTGTAGAGCTGACCTCTGTTTCCTCTTGGCACCAAGCATTTGGATGATTTGCGATGACATCTATTACAAATAGTGTTTCTGCATCCATTTCATTCCAATGTACGTAGGGCAACTTTTCTTCCCCGACCCCCCCCCCACAACCTGAGATAATAGGAATATTGTAGCAATGTTCTTAGTTTGTTCACATCCCTTTGGATGAGCTGGAGGTTTCCCAGATTCCCGTGTCTCTTTCAGCTTGTGGAACATCTTGCAAAGTGGCAGATATATTTCAGCAGCTAAGCCCATGCGCATGAATATTAAAACTTCATTTCATAATGCTACAGCTGACAATAGCTGACACATTATTGGACAACTAAATCTTTGTACGTTTGTTTTCAATTCATGCAGGCTACCGAAGATGAAATGAATACAGTACAAACATCAAGAGGAGTATACAGTATCACAACTTACCTTAATGGGAAAGGACTGGGAGTCTAGCGTTAAGACTATTCTTGTCTCAGTCTTCAAAATTTGACAGGTATGCATTACTGTAAGATTCATTTACACGCAGTCATTCATAGTCTTACATAAAATAATAATTTCAAGGGATCCTATTTATATTCCTGGAAGGATAGAAGATAATTTGAATTCTGATGATTCAGAAATAATAATATAATTCCTAGGTAGACAGACAGATGGATGAATGAGTGGAAAGAACACAAGGATTCCAATATTGTCTGATGTTTTTTTTTCCTTGCTCCGTTTTAACTTGAATTGTTTCCTTGTCCATATGAATCCCTTTCATTGTAGTTCCTCTTCGCTGTCTTGAAGGACAAGAATTCTGGGAGTTGAAGTCCACGAGTCATAAAAGAGCCGAGGTTGCCTACCCCTGTTCTAATTCAACCTCCGTTGAGCAAGAGACCTAATATGTCTAGGGAGAGTCTCCATCATCCAGCTCCTGGTTATCCCAAAGATGCTTTTCCACGAGGCAACTGGACTTCCTGGTTTTTCTTTAAAGACGTTTTGCTTCTTCATCCAAGCAGCTTCTTCAGCACCGACCGGATGGTGGGGAATGGAAGGGTTTATATTCCTTGCAGACAGCTGGTTATTTGCATCCTTTTAGAGAGCCGTTGAGGCCACTTGGAGGTTTATCTGTGTCCTCAGGGTAATGCAAATGGGTGTGGAGCCTTCTTGGAACTGCTAAAAGGACTGTGTCGTAGACTGGAGATAGAGGATGTCGCATCCCTCCCCCTCTGTTGAGAGAGGGCTGTTCAGTTTTGACACAGATGGCCTCTTTGAGACCTTACACCATTCTGGACAAACGGTTCTCTTGCTGAAAACCTCCAGTGATGGAGCACCAACGACTTCAAGCACTAACTAATTGTTCTCGCTGTCGGGAAATTTCTCCTTAGTTCTTTACTTTCTTTTCTGTAGGAGTTGCCTTCTCTCAAAATAACATGATGCAAATTCCTGCTTGTGTATCAACCTGCGAACACAGCATCAAAAGAAAAGGCATATAAGCTAGGCTGGCTGGCTATGTGTGCCATTCCTGTTCTTAAACTGACCCTGTTTTTCCAAGTTCAGATAGGCAGTTCTCTCAAAGAGATCAATGTTTATAGCACGTTTGTCCCTAGGGCAGGGGTAGGCAACCTCGGCTCTTTTATGACTCGTGGACTTCAACTCCCAGAATTCTTGAGCCAGGCTGGCTCAGGAATTCTGGGAGTTGAAGTCCACGAGTCATAAAAGAGCCGAGGTTGCCTACCCCTGCCCTAGGGTGCCACTGTTCTGAAGGTGCAACTCTTGGGTTTGGGAGTTATTAAAGGATCGATTCACCGTTGCACCGATATGTCCTTTCTACTCTTGGGTCTTAATGGGAGCAGGATCAGATCATAGAAGCAATGAGTGTCTGACATAGTATAGGGTCTTCCACTTGAGCAGGGGGTTGGACTAGAAGACCTCCAAGGTCCCTTCCAGATCTATTCTATTCTGACTGAATGCTATTGTAGATTCAGAAGATCTTTTTTTTTTCCTACGGGGAGGGAGAAGAGTCTGCTTGTACTCATGTATCTCTGAAGGATGCATATGAACATACGTAGCCCCTCAGGTTAAGTATGATGGAGGTGTGAGAAGCAAGGAGAAATAGCGGTAGTAATAGTAACATCACCTCTAGTGATAGTCTTTCTCCTTTGTTGTCAATAGCAATGTGTTAAATAGCTCAAGTTGAAGACTTTGGGAGTTACTTTCTCCCAAAGGGAGGAACATGGTAGAGTTCCAGAACTTGGATCTGGTAGACCTTTAGTTCTTGAGATCTTTCCTTTCCAAACCTTTGTCAGGCCTGCCTTTAGGCCTTTCCTAATATCTAAGTGCAATAATTAAGCAAACAGACAAATTAGACTAGCAGCAGATTAAAGAAACAGTTTAATCTATCGCAAGGACTCGATCCAAGCTTTATGAATTGAACAGTTAGCAGTATTATTTAAAAAAAAACAAAAAAAAAACCTAGCTTGCTTTTCTGTTAGGACATCGTTTGTATTTTGTTTCTCGCTTTTATTCCCATATCCAGAAGCAATAGGATAGAAAATTAATTTTATGACAAATGCACTGCAATTAGCGTGCTAATTAGAAGAAAAGGCATGCTGGGTGAGCACTTCCCTAATTCCATTGTGCAGTGATAGTCTGCGAACAACAAGAGAAGACACCCATTTTATTACACCATTCCTCTTCCCAAAAATGCTTAGGAAAGAGCTGTGCGTCTGCCACTCTTCCCAAGGCCATGTTTCTTGGTTAGGCTCATTGGGAAAAAATAAAATAAAATAAAAATCTGTGTTTCAACTGGCTGTGATTGGTAGGCCCCACTAGCCCCTCCCTCACCCCTACTCATCCTTTCAGATGTGCTCAAATAGGACTTTGCATCATGTGCCTAACATGATGACAATTTAACCATGGGCGTTTGTGCCTTGAATGAAAACTCTGGATTAATTTGCCCCTCTGCAAGCCTCAATGTATCTTCTCCTCCTTCCCTTTATCTTCATGAGAACTTGGGAGGGTAAGGCCTGAGACGGTATCTCAAATTACTGCTTTCTTTTACCTAACCGTTGTCTTCAGTGCAGCTCTTTCTTCTGTTCCTCAAGAGCATTCCTTCTGCCCATGGTAATAACTTGGTGGGAGAATAACATTTTTGGTTTTTTTGGTATGGGATAGGAATTATAATCTAGACCTCAAATAAATCGAAGTATCCCATAAATAGGCGTGAGCTTAAATGGACTCCAGAAGATGGTAGAGGACAGGAAGGCCTGGAGGAACGTTGTCCATAGGGTCGCGATGGGTCGGACACGATTTCGCAGCTAACAACAAATCCCATAAATATTAGGTGAAAGCCGAGGACCATCCTCCTCATCATAGGGATCTTTCAGATGTGTCAAAAGCACAAACACACGTACCCCCCCCAACATGGCAACGTCGCAATGCGGGTTCCACCGTTCCCGTACACGTGTGCAGTGTTGCGTTGCGGTGTACCCAAGGAGCAGGGTTTTACATCTGATTCATTCCGTTCACAAGGATGATGCTTTGAGGCCGTTACAGCTTTTCAGGGAGAAAATTCCCTTCCATCAATTAACCGCAGGCCCAGATTAAAGCCTGGATAATGGAAACCACGCTGTGCCCCTTGGGATAAGTAACCCCCCCATCTTCCTTTTTAAGAGTCCTTCGTCATTACAAAATATCTCAGGGCATTGGGCAATCGTCCTAGATGAAAATCTGTCTCTGAAGGCGAGGGGCTGGCTGTGGAAAGGGAATTAGTTTACAGAGATCTCCATTGGGGTGAGGTGATTTAGAACCTGTGAATTAATCTGCTGGTTTTAGCAATGTATGGCAGTGAACGTTGGACCATAAGAAAGGCTGAGCGCCAAAGATTGGAGGCCTTTGAACTATGGTGCTGGAGAAGACTCCTGCGAGTCCCTTGGACTGCCAGGCGATCAAACCAGTCAGTCCTAGAGGAGATCAACTCTGACTGCTCTTTAGAAGGCCAGATCCTGAAGTTGAAACTCAAATACTTTGGCCACCTCATGAGAAGGAAGGACTCACTGGAGAAGAGCCTAATGCTGGGAAAGGTTGAGGGCAAGAGAAGAAGGGGACGACAGAGAATGAGGTGGCTGGATGGAGTCACTGAAGCAGGAGGCATCAGCCTAAATGGACTCCAGAAGATGGTAGAGGACAGGAAGGACTGGAGGAACATTGTCCATGGGGTCGCGATGGGTCAGACACGACTTTGCAGCTAACAACAGCAAATTTTCAGGCCGGAGACTACATGCCCGCTTCTTGCCTTCCACCAAGGAGCAAAAGGGTAATTCATAGATCTAGTCCTGTCTTCCAGTAGGATGTGTTACTCGGTGAAGCTAACAGCAAACTGCACCATAAACTTTTCCAATAAAAAGGAAAGGAAAGGAAAGGAAAGGAAAGGAAAGGAAAGGAAAGGAAAGGAAAGGAAAGGAAAGGAAAGGAAAGGAGCAGAGTCTGTTTCTTAGTACAAGTCTTCCATTTGGTCAAGTTCTTTGTTTCCACAGCTATCCACGTCAGTATATAGAATAGTTTATTAATGGATTAGTCTTATCAATATGATAAGCATAGAACAACTCAAAGAAATAGGGCAAGATGAGGAGACATGGAGAGACTCGGCCCACAGAATCGTCAAGAGTCAGATATGACTGACTGTTTATCATTATCCATGTCATCCCCACCCTACATAATTTGATTATTATTCGGCTCTTCTTTCCAATGATTAGTATCCACGCCTAATGGGGGGGGCATATAATTGACAGTCGAGCCACACGTGAGCAACATCTTGCTCCAGAGCAGACCCTTCTGAACAATTGTGACAAACTCACTAACAGCGACCTTCCAGTGTGGAAAGCACTTTTGCTCATAGCCAACCAATTTGAAAATTTCTTCTTAGCCCCTGAGTTTGACCGCTGATATCTAGGACCGCGGTCGCCAACCTTTCCCCAGCTCTGTGGGACCGGGGATGGCAGCAGCAGCAGCAGCGGGGGTGGGAGGGGGAGAAGAGAGGATGGTTTCGTACGTGTGCGGTTTGCACAAATACAGCTTCATGCGCTTGTGTGCTCGCATGATTCTTGTATAGCCTGGTTTCCCAATGGGCTTTAGCCCGGTTCTGGCCACAGATCAGGGATTAGGGACCTCTGATTTAGGACTCTCTGCTTGTGTGTGTGTGTGTGTGTGTGTGTGTGTGTGTGTGTTTGTATGATTTTTTTTAAAAAGAACTTTACTGTATGTTTAAAAATCACATATTACATGTGATATGAATCAGGAGTATTGGGGGGAGGGGGGGAAGGCACATGAGTGAAAAATCCCCTCTTTTTTGCATTGCAAAAACAAAATGTAGGCATTTGGTTGGATGTTGGTAGCTATCGTTTTATTTTTATTTTTTTACCCTCCCCCCTACAGCCCCCTGTCTGCATGTTCACCCTGCTCTACAAAACTCTATTAAAACCCTTGAAGTTTGTTTGTTTGTTTGTTTTGTGTTGTTTTTTTTTTTGCTGTGGAAAGGGGGGAAAAAGTGTGTTAGGCTTTATATTTGTCACCCCAGGACTATTTTGAGGGTTTATCTCCATACTGACATTTAGACTGGCCACTTTGGTGTGGCGGCATCAGCCACCACAATGTGAATGCTTTCTGTAACTGTGAAATTCACCACTAAGTCATGAACTGTTATCTATTTATAATGTTTAAAATAAACACAATGTCTGTTCTACATGAGCTGATGCTTCATGTAAATGAGAAGCGTTGGCCAAATGTTCTTTCTTTCTTTCTTTCTTTCTTTCTTTCTTTCTTTCTTTCTTTCTTTCTTTCTTTCTTTCTTTCTTTCTTTCTTTCTTTCTTTCTATTTTTCCTTCCTTCCTTCCTTCCTTCCTTCCTTCCTTCCTTCCTTCCTTCCTTTTCTACCTACCTACCAGCTTACCTACAGCACATCTAATGCATGGGACACTGAATCACAATAGGATCACTAAATCATTCTATCCTTGCAAATTGATGAAACTGATTCATTTTTAAGTGTAACACGAATGTTTTACATTTCTGTTGATGTCTGTTGCAAGCCACTCAAGTTGGAATTGATTGTGGTCAGCTGCAAACTCAACCAATCAACGTGTCAAATGCAGAGTTTTGTCAAAGCTGGAGGCAAGACATTGGTCAGGATTTGTTTCAAGCTGAGTCAACGGAGTCAAGTACTCGGTGACACAAGGTTGCCCATGGTGAAAACACTTGCAGGTCATTTCACGGATTTGTTAAGAGGTGTGGAAAAATGGTGATGTTGTGGAAGTAGCCACACAAATGAACACAGATATATGTTTATCTTTACAGGAGCACACATCCTGAATAATTCAGTCATGTGGACCTGGCTGAATGAATGGATGAATGAATTAATGAATGAATGAACCCGTCATCCATCCATCCATCCATCCATCCATCCATCCATCCATCCATCCATCCATCCATCCATCCATCCATCCATCCATCCATCTATCTATCTATCTATCTATCTATCTATCTATCTATCTATCTATCTATCTATCTATCTATCTATCTATCTATCTATCTCTTTCTCCTTCTCTCTCTCTGACTCTCCATCTACCTACTTACCTACCTACCTACCTATCTATATTGTAGCTCAGTCAAAGCCTAGTTCTCCCTCTTACGTTCATAGCAAATATTCCTGTTTCAACAGTAGCCAGGCACACAATGTTTTTTATGCATGGCTGCAGCAAAAGCCAGAAGTATGAACGGAAGATAAGAGTGACATTTCAATCAGACAGGCCCCTTCAGAGTCCTCACAGCTGTCACAAGCACAATTGTGCACTCAGACGTACCCAAATGCAAGAGGAATGGCAAAATGTTTACAGGGAAGTGCATCTCTTCCGTGGAGGAGTGTCATTTATGCCGGGCTGCTATAGGGTGCGATTTTGACAGTAATCAAAAAAAAAAGATTTTCCTGCCGATTTTCAGCAAGGTAGAAGCCCTCCTCAGCAGAGGGATGTCAAAGGCTTGTCTTTGTGAATGCCAAGGTGGTTCTCTTCCTAATTAAGGCTACAAAAGGAAAGTTTAAACAATCCCTCTGACTAGGAACAAAAC